>NW_024070208.1:5011752-5388955 GCF_014754425.2 Oryx dammah | reverse complement strand
GTTTTTGTTGTCAATCTTGTACATTTCATAACCCAATCTTACCTGACAGCGAGATTACTGGCTTGACCACTCTCTCCTCCTTTTGGACTCTCCTTTTTCTCCACCAGGTGGCCTCTGTCTCTCCCCCCACCTCCCCCCATCTCTTCTATATCCAACTCTGTGATTCTCTGTGTGTTCTAGATGGTGGAGAGCACCTAAGGAACTGATTACTGGCTGGACCTGTCTCTCTCCTTTTCATTCCTCTCTCTTACCCTCCTGGCCACCTCTGTCTACTTCCTCTCTCTCCTCTCCCCTGTATAACTACGTAAATACCGCTGAGAGGTCCAGACTATGGAGCGCACATAAGGAAGTGACTATTGACTAGCTTGCTCTCTCCTCTTTTGATCTCACCGCATCTCATTCCAGTCACCTCTAACTACCCCCTCCCTCTTCTCTTCTCCATGTAACCCAGTGAACCTCTCTGGGTGCCCCTCAATGTGGAGAAACCTTTCATCTTTAGCCTAGATACTATATCATTGGTGCTGTATAGATGGAGAAGTCTAGAGACCACCGTAAAAATAAAACCGAAAACCAGAAGCAGGAGGCTTAAGTCCAAAGCTTGAGAACATCAGAGAACTCCTGAATTCAGGGAACATTAAGCAATAGGAGCTCATCAAATGCCTCCAAACCTACACTGAAACAAAGCTCCACCCAAGGGCCAACAAGTTCCAGAGCAAGACATATCACACAAATTCTCCAGCAACACAGGAACACACCCCTGAGCTTCAATATACAGGCAGTTCAAAGTTACTCCAAAACTTTAGACGTCTCATAACCCATTACTGGTCACTCCACTGCACTCCAGAGAGAAGAAACCCAGCTCCACCCACCAGACCTCCAACACAAGCCTCCCTAACCAGGAAACCTGGACAAGCCACTGATACAACCCCACCCACAGTGAGGAAGCTCCACAATAAAGAGAACTCCACAAATTACCAGAATATAAAAAGGCCATTCCAAACGCAGCAATATAACCAAGATGAAGAGACAGAGGAATACCCAACAGGTAAAGGAGCAGGAGAAATGCCCACCAAACCAGACAAAAGAGGAAGAGATAGGGAATCTACCTGAGAAAGAATTCCGAATATTGATAGTGAAAATGATCCAAAATCTTGAAGTCAAAATGGAATCACAGATAAATACCCTAGAGACAAGGATTGAGAAGATGCAAGAAAGGTTCAATAAGGACCTAGAAGAAATAAAAAAGAGTCAATATACAATGAATAATGCAATAAATGAGATCAGAAACACTCTGGAGGCAACAAATAATAGAATAACGGAGGCAGAAGATAGGATTAGTGAAATAGAAGACAGAATGGTAGAAATAAATGAATCAGAGAGGAAAAAAGAAAAACGAATTAAAAGAAATGAGGACAATCTCAGAGACCTCCAGGACAATATGAAACGCTCCAACATTCGAATTATAGGAGTCCCAGAAGAAGAAGACAAAAAGAAAGGCCATGAGAAAATCCTTGAGGAGATAATAGTTGAAAACTTCCCTAAAATGGGGAAGGAAATAATCACCCAAGTCCAAAAAAACCAGAGAGTCCCAAATAGGATAAACCCAAGGCAAAACACCCCAAGACACATATTAATCAAATTAACAAAGATCAAACACAAAGAACAACTATTAAAAGCAGCAAGGGAAAAACAACAAATAACACACAAGGGGATTCCCATAAGGATAACAGCTGATCTCTCAATAGAAACTCTTCAGGCCAGGAGGGAATGGCAAGACATACTTAAAGTGATGAAAGAAAATAACCTACAGCCCAGATTACTATACCCAGCAAGGATCTCATTCAAATACGAAGGAGAAATCAAAAGCTTTACAGACAAGCAAAAGCTGAGAGAATTCAGCACCACCAAACCAGCTCTCCAACAAATTCTAAAGGATATTCTCTAGACAGGAAACACAAAAAGGGAGTATAAACCCGAACCCAAAATAATAAAACAAATGGCAACGGGATCATACTTATCAATAATTACCTTAAACGTAAATGGATTGAATGCCCCAACCAAAAGGCAAAGACTGGCCGATTGGATACAAAAACAAGCACCCTCTATATGCTGCTTACAAGAGACCCACCTCAAAACAAGGGACACATACAGACTGAAAGTGAAGGGTTGGGAAAAGATATTCCATGCAAATAGAGACCAAAAGAAAGCAGGAGTGGCAATACTCATATCCGATAAAATAGACTTTAAAACAAAGGCTGTGAAAAGAGACAAAGAAGGCCACTACATAATGATCAAAGGATCAATCCAAGAAGAAGATATAACAATTATAAATATATATGCACCCAATATAGGAGCACCGCAATATGTAGGACAAATGCTAACAAGTATGAAAGGGGAAATTAACAACAACACAATAATAGTGGGAGACTTTAATACCCCACTCACACATATGGACAGATCAACTAAACAGAAAATTAACAAAGAAATGCAAACTTTAAATGATACATTAGACCAGTTAGACCTAATTGATATCTATAGGACATTTCACCCCAAAACAATGAATTTCACCTTTTTCTCAAGTGCTCATGGAACCTTCTCGAGGATAGATCACATCCTGGGCCATAAATATAACCTTGATAAATTCAAAAAAATCGAAATCATTCCAAGCATCTTTTCTGACCATAATGCACTAAGATTAGATCTCAATTACAGGAGGAAACCTATTAAAAATTCCAACATATGGAGGCTGAACAACACGCTTCTGAATAACCAACAAATCACAGAAGAAATCAAAAAAGAAATCAAAATATCCATAGAAACTAATGAAAATGAAAACACAACAACCCAAAACCTGTGGGACACTATAAAAGCAGTGCTAAGAGGAAAGTTCATAGCAATACAGGCATACCTCAAGAAACAAGCAAAAAGTCAAATAAATAACCTAACTCTACACCTAAAGCAACTAGAAAAGGAAGAATTAGAGAACCCCAGAGTTAGCAGAAGGAAAGAAGTCTTAAAAATTAGGGCAGAAATAAATGCAAAAGAAACAAAAGAGACCATAGCAAAAATCAACAAAGCCAAAAGCTGGTTCTTTGAAAGGATAAATAAAATTGACAGACCATTAGCCAGACTCATCAAGAAGCAAAGAGAGAAAAATCAAATCAATAAAATTAGAAATGAAAATGGAGAGATCACAACAGACAACACAGAAATACAAAGGATCATAAGAGACTACTATCAGCAATTATATGCCAATAAAATGGACAACCTGGAAGAAATGGACAAATTCTTAGAAAAATACAATTTTCCAAAACTAAACCAGGAAGAAATAGACAATCTTAACAGACCCATCACAAGCACGGAAATTGAAACTGTAATCAGAAATCTTCCAGCAAACAAAAGCCCAGGTCCAGACGGCTTCACAGCTGAATTCTACCAAAAATTTCGAGAAGAGTTAACACCTATCCTACTCAAACTCTTCCAGAAAATTGCAGAGGAAGGGAAACTTCCAAACTCATTCTATGAGGCCACCATCACCCTAATACCAAAACCTGACAAAGATACTACAAAAAAGGAAAACTACAGGCCAATATCACTGATGAACATAGATGCAAAAATCCTCAACAAAATTCTAGCAATCAGAATCCAACAACACATTAAAAAGATCGTACACCATGACCAGGTGGGCTTTATCCCAGGGATGCAAGGATTCTTCAACATCCGCAAATCAATCAATGTAATTCACCACATTAACAAATTGAAAAATAAAAACCATATGATTATCTCTATAGATGCAGAGAAGGCCTTTGACAAAATTCAACATCCATTTATGATAAAAACTCTCCAGAAAGCAGGAATAGAAGGAACATACCTCAATATAATAAAAGCTATATATGACAAACCCACAGCAAACATTATCCTCAATGGTGAAAAATTGAAAGCATTTCCCCTTAAGTCAGGAACAAGACAAGGGTGGCCACTTTCACCACTACTATTCAACATAGTTCTGGAAGTTTTAGCCACAGCAATCAGAGCAGAAAAAGAAATAAAAGGAATCCAAATTGGAAAAGAAGAAGTAAAACTCTCACTGTTTGCAGATGACATGATCCTCTACATAGAAAACACTAAAGACTCTACCAGAAAATTACTAGAGCTAATTAATGAATATAGTAAAGTTGCAGGATATAAAATCAACACACAGAAATCCCTTGCATTCCTATACACTAATAATGAGAAAGTAGAAGAAGAAATTAAGGAAACAATTCCATTCACCATTGCAACAAAAAGAATAAAATACTTAGGAATATATCTACCTAAAGAAACTAAAGACCTATATACAGAAAACTTTAAAACACTGATGAAAGAAATCAAAGAGGACACTAATAGATGGAGAAATATACCATGCTCATGGATCGGAAGAATCAATATAGTGAAAATGAGTATATTACCCAAAGCAATTTACAAATTCAATGCAATCCCTATCAAGATACCGGCGATATTTTTCACAGAACTAGAACAAATAATTTCAAGATTTGTATGGAAATACAAAAAACCACGAATAGCCAAAGCAATCTTGAGAAAGAAGGATGGAACTGGAGGAATCAATTTGCCTGACTTCAGGCTCTACTACAAAGCCACAGTCATCAAGACAGTATGGTATTGGCACAAAGACAGACATATAGATCAATGGAACAAAATAGAAAGCCCAGAGATAAATCCACATACATATGGACACCTTATCTTTGACAAAGGAGGCAAGAATATACAATGGAGTAAAGACAATCTCTTTAACAAGTGGTGCTGGGAAAACTGGTCAACCACTTGTAAAAGAATGAAGCTAGATCACTTTCTAACACCGCACACAAAGATAAACTCAAAATGGATTAAAGATATAAATGTAAGACCAGAAACTATAAAACTCTTAGAGGAGAACATAGGCAAAACACTCTCTGACATAAACCACAGCAGGATCCTCTATGATCCACCTCCCAGAATTCTGGAAATAAAAGCAAAAATAAACAAATGGGATCTAATTAAAATTAAAAGCTTCTGCACAACAAAGGAAAACATAAGCAAAGTGAAAAGACAGCCTTCCGTATGGGAGAAAATAATAGCAAATGAAGCAACTGACAAACAACTAATCTCAAAAATATACAAGCAATTCCTGCAGCTCAATTCCAGAAAAATAAACGACCCAATCAAAAAATGGGCCAAAGAACTAAATAGACATTTCTCCAAAGAAGACATACGGATGGCTAACAAACACATGAAAAGATGCTCAACATCACTCATTATTAGAGAAATGCAAATCAAAACCACAATGAGGTACCACTTCACACCAGTCAGAATGTCTGCGATCCAAAAATCTGCAAGCAATAAATGCTGGAGAGGGTGTGGAGAGAAGGGAACCCTCCTACACTGTTGGTGGGAATGCAAACTAGTACAGCCACTATGGAGAACAGTGTGGAGATTCCTTAAAAAATTGCAAATAGAAATGCCTTATGACCCAGCAATCCCACTGTTGGGCATACACACAGAGGAAACCAGAATTGAAAGAGACACATGTACCCCAATGTTCATTGCAGCACTGTTTATAATAGCCAGGACATGGAAACCACCTAGATGTCCATCAGTAGATGAATGGATAAGAAAGCTGTGGTACATATACACAATGGAGTATTACTCAGCCATTAAAAAGAATACATTTGAATCAGTTCTGATGAGATGGATGAAACTGGAGCCGATTATACAGAGTGAAGTGAGCCAGAAAGTAAAACACCAATACAGTATACTAACACATATATATGGAATTTAGGAAGATGGCAATGATGACCCTGTATGCAGGACAGCAAAAAAGACACAGATGTGTATAGCGGACTTTTGGACTCAGAGGGAGAGGGAGAGGGTGTGATGATTTGGGAGAATGGCATTGAAACATGTATAATATGATGTAAGAATCAAAATGCCAGTCTATGTCTGATGCAGGATATGACACGCTTGGGGCTGACGCGCGGGGATGACCCAGAGAGATGTTGTGGGGAGGGGGGTGGGAGGGGGGTTCATGTTTGGGAACGCATGTACACCTGTGGTGGATTCATGTCAATCTATGCCAAAACCAATACAGAATTGTAAAGTAAAAATTAAAAATAAATAAATAAATTTAAAAAATTAAAAAAAAAAGAATTATTAAAAAAAAAAAAAAAAAAAGAATAGCACTCATTTGCAGTTCTGAATAGGTATCTGAGATCTCCCAGGGGCTCACAGGTGTACTGAGTGTTCTCTTCTGTTTTCTTCCATGGTTTGACTCATGGTAGTGAATCTGGGAATCATGTCCTGGTACCTTAACTGCTGTGGGGGTAGAAAGTATTACAGGGTAGGGGCCCTTCCATGTGGGCTGGAGTTGAGGCTTTGGGGACCCACCTTTCCAGACTTTAATTAGGACTTGGGTCCCTGGAGCATATAGTGGAGAGACTTTAGAATCTTTGGGGTCCTGGTTGACACACAACAAATGTATATCTTGTTGGAATTGCGCAGTGACCATGGTATAAGACCAGAGAGTCTGAGCCTCTGGATCTAGGAAGAGATCATAGACATAAACAAAAGGTCTCCCATATAGTATCTCATAAGGACTAAGACCAACCTGTTCCTTAGGGGCAACATGGGTGCAGAGGAGAGCTATTGGTAAACTCTCCTTCCATCCCAGGGAGGTCTCTTGAGTTATCTTTTTTATTGCTGATTTTAAGAATTGGTTGACTTTACATTTCCTGAAGACCGAGGCCTCCAGACACAATGGAGATAATAAGTAATGCCCAGTGCATTTGTAGCAAGCCGTTTTAGAAGACTTGTAATGGTTTGGACACTTTTTGGCCCAATGCCCTGCCTGTCTATAGATTAGGCATTTGCCTCATGCCTTGTCCTTCAAGGACTCAGGGTTTGCCCTAGGGCTTCCCTGGAGGGTGGCCAGCAACTGTGCATGCCTTGTCTCTTCCTTTTCTCCCTTTACTGGGCCTTGGCTTCCCTCTCCTGTTCTCTGTTATAAAAGGTATTGGTGGTTGTCTGGACCATCTCATCCAAAGAGGCTGCAGGGTCCTGCTGTTGTAGCTGTTGTAAATATCTTTATGTCTGATGCACACTGGGGCAGGATTTTGTCCTTTAAAATAATCTGTCCCTCATAAGAGTCTTAACCCAGATTGGTAAACTTTTGGAGGGCCTCTTTTAGCCTTTCCAGAAAGGCAATGGGGTTCTCGTTGGGCTCCAGAGTTATTGCTGAGACATGGGCATAGCTGATTACTTTTTGCTGGGCTGCCTTCAGTCCTGCCTTCACACAGATTAGAAAATGATCCCTTTACCAGATGTGCTCAGGGTCATTATAATTCCAATTAGGGTCTGAAGAGGGGACTGCAGTTTCCCCTACTGAGTATCTATTGTTTGACATGTGAAGCTTCATAGCATATCTTCAGGCTTGCTTTAAGACTCTAGTATGCTCAGGGTCAGATAAAGTTTGACTAAATATGACCATGATATCCTTCCATGTCAAGTCAAAGGCCAAGGTAATGTGTTGGAATGTATCTATATATTTGCCTGGGTAATCTGTATAGCTTCCCAGGTCTTATTTGATCTGTGTTGGTTCTAAGAGGGAGAAGGGCTTATGGATCCGGGTTGGTCCGGATTCTTCTCCAGTTTTGCCTAAGGGACATACTCAAGCTGGTTATTGTGGAGGGGGTGCTCCCAGATATGGGGGCACACTTGGATACAAGGAAGGAGCACCAGGCAACTCAGTAGCTGTGGGAGATGAACCTTCAAAGGGGGGTTCCTTATCTTGGTTGTCTAGGCCTAACACCATTTGCCTAATAGGCTCACTTTTAGGGCATACAACAATCCCATACTTAAGACAGAGTTCCTTCATATCTCTTAGTTGGAAGAAAATTTGGACATAGGGGATCTTTATCCATTTCCTTTGCCTTTTGCAGAATAAGTCTAGCTGCAAGATGATATTGTAATCTAAACTCCTATACTCAGGCCAGTGTTCCTTGTCCTCCAGAGGATAGCATGGCCATGCAGTGGCACAAAAGTATTTTAAGTGACTTCTTAGAGTTAGAGGATCAAACAGCTTCCAGTTATCAAGGATGCATCTAAAGGATGTCTGTTGGGAACTGGATTAGTTATTTCCCATCTGAAAGACAGTGATGACAGGGAGGAAAAGAAAAAAAATTAATAAGCCTTCTTCAATTTCCTTGGGTGGACTTCCTTAAGGGTGAGTCTTTTGAGACTTATCCTACCCAGTACTGTTGAAAACTGAGACCCAGGCATCCCTGGGTCAGGGTACAGATCCCCAGGCAAGCTGATGCATGACAGCCTCGTGGAGATTGAATCCCCAGGCAGGTGGAGGCATGTTGGCCTCCCAAGAATTGGGTCCCTGGACAGGTCGAGGAGTGTTGACATCCTGGTATCTCTGAACTCGTGGATCCCCGAGCAGGTTGAGGCATTACAACCTTTTGAGGGCCAGATCCCTAGGCAAGTTGAGACAGGTCGACCTCCTGGGACCCCTGTACTAGAGATGGGCATTCCCTAGGTCTGCACAATGAGGTCCACTGGAGAAGGGAATGGGAAACCACTTCAGTATTCAGGCCTTGAGAAACCCATGAACAGTATGAAAAGGCAAAATGATAGGATACTGAAAGAGGAACTCCCCAGGTCAGTAGGTGCCCAATATGCTCCTGGAGATCAGTGGAGAAATAACACCAGAAAGAATGAAGGGATGGAGTCAAAGCAAAAACAATACCCAGTAGTGTATGTAACTGGTGATAGAAGCAAGGTCCAATGCTGTAAAGAGCAATATTGAATAGGAACCTGGAATGTCAGGTCCACGAATCAACGCAAATTGGAAGTGGTCAAACAAGAGATGGCAAGAGTGAAATCAACATTCTAGGAATCAGCAAACTAAAATGGACTGGAATGGGTGAATTTAACTCAGATGACCATTATATATACTACTGCAGGCAGGAATCTCTCAGAAGAAATGGAGTAGCCATCATGGTCAACAAGAGTCCAAAATTCAATAGTTGGATGCAATCTCAAAAATGACAGAATGATCTCTGTTCAATTCCAAGGCAAACCATTCAATATCACAGTAATCCAAGTCTATGCCCCAACCAGTAACGCTGAAGAAGCTGAAGTTGAACGGTTCTATGAAGACCTACAAGACCTTTTAGAAATAACATCCCCAAAAGATGACCTTTTTATTATAGAGGACTGGAATGCAAAAGTAGGAAGTCAAGAAACACCTGGAGTAACAGGCAAACTTGGCCTTAGAGTAGAGAATGAAGCAGGGCAAAGACTAATAGAGTTTTGCCAAGAAAATGCACTGGTCATAGCAAACACCCTCTTCCAACAACACAAGAGAAGACTCTACACATGGACACCACCAGATGGTCCACACCGAAATCAGATTGATTCTATTCTTTGCAGCCAAAGATGGGGAGGCCCTATACAGTCAACAAAAACAAGACTAGGAGCTGACTGTGGCTCAGATCATGAACTCCTTATTGCCAAACTTAGACTGAAACTGAAGAAAGTAGGGAAAACCACTAGACCATTCAGGTATGACCTAAATCAAATCCCTTATGATTATACAGTGGAAGTGAGAAATAGATTTAAGGGCCTAGATCTGATAGGTAGAGTGCCTGATGAAGTATGGACGGAAGTTTGTGACACTGTATAGGAGACAGGGATCAAGACCATCCCCATGGAAAAGAAATGCAAAAGAGCAAAATGACTGTCTGGGGAGGCCTTACAAATAGCTATGAAAAGAAGAAAATTGAAATGCAAAGGAGAAAAGGAAAGATATAAGCATCTGAATGCAGAGTTCCAAAGAATAGGAAGAAGAGAAAAAAAGCCTTCCTCACCGATCAATGCAAATAAATAGAGGAAAACAACAGAATGAGAAAGACTAGAGCTATCTTCAAGAAAATTCGAGATACCAAGGGAACATTTCACACAAAGATGGGCTCGATAAAGGATAGAAATTGTATGGACCTAATGGAAGCAGAAGATATTAAGAAGAGGTGGCAAGAATACACAGAAGAACTGTACAAAAAAAAAAAAAAATCTTCACGACCAAGATAATCACAATGGTGTGATCACTCACCTAGAGCCAGACTGCCTGGAATGTGAAGTCAAGTGGGCCCTAGAAAGCATCACTATGAACAAAGCTAGTGGAGGTGATGGAAATCCAGGTGAGCTATTTCAAATCCTGAAAGATGATGCTGTGAAAGTGCTGCACTCAATATGCCAGCAAATTTGGAAAACTCAGCAGTGGCCACAGGACTGGAAAAGGTCAGTTTTCATTCCAATCCCAAAGAAAGGCAATGCCAAAGAATGATCCAACTACCACACAGTTGCACTCATCTCACATGCTAGTAAAGTAGTGCTCAAAATTCTACAAGCCAGGCATCAGCAATACGTGAATGGTGAACTTCCTGATGTTCAAGCTGGTTTTAGAAAAGGCAGAGGAACCAGAGATCAAATTGCCAACAACGACTGGATCACTGAAAAGGCAAGAGAGTTCCAGAAAAACATCTATTTCTGCTTTATTGACTATACCAAAGCCTTGGACTGTGTGGAACACAATAAACTGTGGAAAATTCTGAAAGAGATGGGAATACCAGACCACCTGACTGGCCTCTTTAGAAACCTATAGGCAGGTCAGGAAGCAACAATTAGAACTGGACATGGAACAACAGACTGGATCCAAGTAGGAAAAGGAGTACGTCAAGGCTGTATATTGTCACCCTGCTTATTTAACTTATATGCAGAGTACATCATGAGAAACGCTGGACTGGAAGAAGCACAAGCTGGAGTCAAGATTGCTGGGAGAAATATCAGTAACCTCAGATATGCAGATGACACCACCCTTATGGCAGAAAGTGAAGAGGAACTAAAAAGACTCTTGATGAAAGTGAAAGAGGAGAGTGGAAAAGTTGGCTTAAAGCTCAACATTCAGAAAACGAAGATCATGGCATCTGATCCCATCACTTCATGGGAAATAGATGGGGAAACAGTGGAAACAGGGACAGACTTTATTTGGGGGGGCTCCAAAATCACTGCAGATGGTGACTGCAGCCATGAAATTAAAAGACGATTACTCCTTGGAAGAAAAATTTTGACCAACCTAGATAGCATATTGAAACGCAGAGACATTACTTTGCCAACAAAGGTCTCTCTAGTCAAGGCTATGGTTTTTCCAGGGGTCATGTATGGATGTGAGAGTTGGACTGTGAAGAAAGCTGAGCACCAAAGAACTGATGCTTTTGAACTCTGGTGTTGGAGAAGATTCTTGTGAGTCCCTTGGACTGCAAGGAGATCCAACCAGTCCATTCTGAAGATCAGCTCTGGGATTTCTTTGGAAGGAATGATGCTAAAGCTGAAACTCCAGTACTTTGGCCACCTGATGTGAAGAGTTGACTCATTGGAAAAGACTCTGATGCTGGGAGGGATTGAGGGCAGGAGGAGAAGGAGACGACAGAGGATGAGATGGCTGGATGGCATCACTGACTCGAAAGTGAGTTTGAGTGAACTCTGGGAGTTGATGATGGACAGGGAGGCCTGGTGTGCTGTGTTTTGTGGGATCGCAAAGAGTCGCACATGACTGAGCGACAGAATTGAACTGAAGTGAACTGAACTGAAGTGAAGTTCTCCAGTATGGCCAGTGCTGGGTAGGATAAACGGGTTGTAATTTTAGCTCGTTGCCAGTTTGTTCACGGCAGATGGGAATAGACAACATTATGTAAAGCATTCCAAGCCTGTGCCCTGAGACTTGGAACTTGGTGAATGAGCCATAAACCTTATCCTCTTACTGCTCTAAGGGAAGGTATGTCACTGATTTCCTCCCCTGGTCCTCCCTAAGAGCAGCTTAGGGTGTTTCCAATGGCAAACACTTCATTAGCATGATCCCTGGGTCAGGAAGATCCCCTGGAGAAGGAAATGGCAAGCCACTCCAGTATTCTTGCCTGGAGAATCCCATGGACAGAGAAGCCTGGTGAGTTACAGTCCATGGAGTTGCAAAGAGTTGGACAGGACTGAGCGACTTAACTTTCAGTTTCTTTCACTTTAGGTAATAACAGAAGTAATGACAAAGGAGTGTGTTATCTGGCCCTGTTAGAGGCATTAAGAGTATTTTAATAATAAGCAGGGTGGAGCATGTTGCCTACAAGGGGTCAGAATCCTGGTTGTAGGAGTTAGTAAGTGGCTTAGGAACAAATTGATAAGAGGCAACAGACCAGATATTCCATAAAAGTGGAGTGGAGATTTGATCCTGGGGTATGTTTGTAACTTTAGGAGAAGGGTGGTAAGGCTTTGGGCCCAAATGGCCTGCAGGTCTAACTCCCAATGTGGCAAACATTACCCCCGGAAGCCCAATTGCCTTTGAAGGGATGCCAACAGATGGACTTCTAGCAGGCACTGGTTGCCTGTGTGCCTGTCTCCTGCCCTAGTGGGTTCACTGAGAGATGCTGATGTTGCACATGTTGTAGGAAACATGGAGGATAAAGGCCTGAATATCTAGAGGGATTGATTATCATACAGTATTTCCCTCCCAAGGGCCAACTGTTTTCTGGTAGTCCCTCCAGAAGATTGTAGAGGCAACATTATGGGCCCAGAATGGGCTCAGGAAAAGAGCATGAAACAGGAGGGAAGGGGCAGGGCCAACTTTTGAAAGAATGACATAGGGCAAGGGCATAACATAAACTGATTAAAATCAAATGGGTCAAAGATAACAAGTCAAATTCAACTAAACTGTGGTCCCCAAACCACAAGCTAATGACACATCCAGGTGGCAGGACAGTCCCAAGGCTCAAAGATGGAGGAGTGGGTGGTTCCCCAATGGTTGTGATGATCCTCCCACTCATTACCATACGAATTCACCTAGCTGGAAAAAATTAGCCACACCACATTCTTTGCCCAAAGCACTTGCCCTCTGCAATTGCCTATACCCTGCAGAGTGTGCTTCTCTCTATATCAGAACAAATCCACCTCTTACCTATCACTGTGTCTCTAACTGAATTTTTGCAATGAAACATCAGAGCCTGAGCTTCATTAGGTCCTGAATCCAAGCACTTTGGGTTTTGGCCAGTCTCAAGTTCTGGGAGAAAGGAGCTGAAGGACAGAAGGAAAAAGTAGTGGGAAAAACGTGCCAAGGAATCCCCTTCATAGCTCAGTTCAGTTCAGTTCAGTCGCTCAGTCGTGTCCGACTCTTTGTGACCCCACGAATCGCAGCACACCAGGCCTCCCTGTTCATCACCATCTCCCGGAGTTCGCTCAGACTCATGTCCATCAAGTCCATGATGCCATCCAGCCACCACATCTTCGGTCGTCCCTTTCTCCTCCTGCCCCCAATCCCTCCCAGGATCAGAGTCTTTTCCAATGAGTCAGCTCTTCGCATGAGGTGGCCAAAGTACTGGAGCTTCAGCTTTAGCATCATTCCTTCCAAAGAAATCCCAGGGTTGATCTCCTTTAGAATGGGCTGGTTGGATCTCCTTGCAGTCCAAGGGACTCTCAAGAGTCTTCTCCAACACCAGAGTTCAAAAGAGTCAATTCTTTGGCACTCAGCCTTCTTCACAGTCCAACTCTCACATCCATACATGACCACTGGAAAAACCATAGCCTTCATAACCTGCTGGAAAATCTGCTAAATACCTGACCTGTGCTCACAGTTTTCATTGACCTGATCCTTGGCACAAAGAAGATTAAGGACAGAAGAACCCCCACTGGCTTAGGTAATAGCTAATGGGGCCCAGCAGATAGTGGAGCCTTTGGGACACACTGAGGAGTATCCCCTGCCAAAGTCCTGCAATTGCACCCACGGCTGCTCACTTGTTCACGGGGGGTTCAAGGAAGCAAGAAAAGAGAGATTGTAAAGGAATTAAGGTTTTGTTAGGCACGTGTCCAGCTACGGGAGTGAGGACATCCTGCCTTAACTGAAGGTCTTCTAGAATCTGAGACTGAGCCACATGAGCTTTCTACTGAGTTCCTTTTTTGCTGTGCCAGTTTCCAGCACTCTGGGCTTCTTGTCACTTCCCCTGTGTCGGGTTTTCTTCTCGTTCAGCTTCCACCGCGGGTCTGAGTTGGGCTCCTGCTGTGCTTGGCCTCCTCCTTGCAGGAGCCATGCTGAGGTTGTTTCAGCCAGGTTATATATGAGTGTATAATTTCCTCAGTTCTGTCTCATGACAACAAAAATTTGAAGTGACAGATTGACCAGTGTTACAGCTCCATGTTACAGCTCAGTTTTATTTAGAAAGTAAAGGAAAATACAGCCTTGAGGTCTGAGGGCATGTGACCCAAAAGACATGAAGAGAAGAGAGTCCCCCAACTCAATTGTGGCTCCTCTTTTTATATATTTTTTCTCCTCCCCCTGGTCCTGCCTTATGTAAATTGGGCTAGCCAGGAGTGCTGTTTGTTTTACCTGAGATCCTCACTCCAGTCCTTGGACCTTCCTTTGTCCTATTTTCTCAGGCTTTTCCCTTTCTTGTCTTTTAGCCACTGCCACTTCTGAACACGTTTTTCCTGTTCTAACTACCTAACATACTCATGGAGGAACTTGGGCAGAGAAGAATTCAGCATAGAATTGGGGCAAATGTCAAGAGTCCAAGCTTTAGCTAATTGAAATCATATTCCTGGTTTCACATCCATGGATACAACCAACTGAGAATGGAAAACATTACAAAAAAAAAAAAGCCAAAAAAAATTGCAAACTGCAAAACTTGAATTTACTGCATGCCAGGAACTATTTACATGACATTTATATTCTGTTCACACATTTATATTTTGTTCGTAGCATTTACATTGTACTAAATATTATAATTTCTCACTTCCACTGTATAGTCATAAGGGATTTGATCTAAGTAATACCTGAATGGTTTAGTGGTTTTCCCTACTTTCTTCAATTTTAGTCTGAATTTGGCAATAAGGAGTTCATGTTCTGAGCCACAGTCAGCTCTTGTTTTTGCTGACTGTATAGAGCTTCTCCATCTTTGGCTGCAAAGAATATAATCAATCTGATTTTGGTGTTGACCATCTGGTGACGTCCATGTGTAGAGTGTTCTCTTGTGTTGTTGGAAGAGGGTGTTTATGACCAGTGCATTTTCTTGGCAAAACTCTATTAGTCTTTGCCCTGCTTCATTCTGTATTCCAAGGCCAAATTTGCCTGTTACTCCAGGTGTTTCTTGACTTCCTACTTTTGCATGCCAGTCCCCTATAATGGACATTTTTTTTGGGTGTTAGTTCTAAAAGGTCTTGTAGGTCTTCATAGAACCGTTCAACTTCAGCTTCTTCAGCATTACTGGTTGGGGCATAGACTTGGATTACTGTGATATTGAACGGTTTGCCTTGGAAATGAACAGAGATCATTCTGTCATTTTTGAGATTGCATGCAAGTACTGCATTTCAGACTCTTTTGTTGACCATGATGGCTACTCCATTTATTTTAAGGGGTTCCTGCCCACAGTAGTAGATATAATGGTCATCTGAGTTAAATTCACCCATTCCAGTCCATTTTATTTCTCTGATTCATTGAATGTTGATTTCACTCTTGCCATCTTCTGTTTGACCACTTCCAATTTGCCTTGATTCATGGACATAACATTCCAGATTCCTATGTAATATTGCTCTTTACAGAATCAGGCCTTGCTTCTATCACCAGTCACATCCACAACTGGGTATTATTTTTGTTTTGGCTCCATCCCTTCATTCTTTCTGGAGTTATTTCTTCATTGATCTCCAGTAGCATATTGGGCACCTACCAACCTGTGGAATTCCTCTTTCAGTATCCTATCATTTTGTCTTTTCATACTGTTCAAGGGGTTCTCAAGGCAAGAATACTGAAATGGTCTGCCTTTCCCTTCTCCAGTGGACCACATTCTGTCAGACCTCTCCACCATAACCCACCATCTTGGGTGGCCCCACACATCATGGCTTAGTTTCATTGCATGATCAGATTGACTAGTTTTCTGTGAATATGGTTTCAGTGTTTCTGCCTTCTCACAACACCTACCATCTTACTTGGATTTCTCTTACCTTGGACATGGGGTATCTCTTCACAGTTGTTCCAGCAAAGTGCAGCCACTCCTCCTTACCTTGGACAAGGGGTATCTCCTCAAGGCCACCCCTCCTGACCTTGAACATGGAGTAGCTCCTCTCAGCCCTCCTGCACCATTGCAGCCGCCCCTCCTTGGACATGGGGTAGCTCCTCTGGGCTGCTGCGCCTGACTGTGAGTGAGGGGTAGCTCCTCTCTGCCATGCTTCTGCATGGTCTGTTGCAGCCGGTGCGCTTCTGGAAGTAAGAAATAGATTTCAGGGACTAGATCTGATAGATAGAGTGCCTGATGAACTATGGAAGGAGATTCGTGACATTGTACAGGAGACAGGGATCAAGACCATCCCCATGGAAAAGAAATGCAAAAAAAGCAAAATGGCTGTCTGGGGAGGCCTTACAAATAGCTGTGAAAAGAAGAGAAGCAAAAAGCAAAGCAGAAAATGAAAGATATAAGCATCTGAATGCAGAGTTCCAAAGAATAACAAGAAGAGATAAGAAAGCCTTCCTCAGTGATCAATGCAAAGAAATAGAGGAAAACAACAGAATGGGAAAGACTAAAGATCTTGTCAAGAAAATTAGAGATACCAAGGGGACATTTCATGCAAAGATGGGCTCGATAAAGGACAGAAATGGTATGGACCTAACAGAAGCAGAAGATATTAAGAAGAGGCGGCAAGAATACATGGAAGAATTGTACCAAAAAAAGACCTTCATGACCCAGATAATCATGACGGTGTGATCATTCACCTAGAGCCAGACATCCTGGAATGTGAAGGCAAATAAAACTAGTGGAGGTGATGGAATTCCAGTTGAGCTATTTCAAATCCTGAAAGATGATTCTGTGAAATTGTGGCCCTCAATATGCCAGCAAATTTGGAAAACTCATCAGAGGCCACAGGATGGAAAAAGGTCAGTTTTCATTCTGATCCCAAAGAAAGGCAATGCCAAAGAATGATCCAACTACCACACAATTGCACTCATCTCACATGCTAGTAAAGTAATGCTCAAAATTCTACAAGCCAGGCTATAGCAATACATGAACCGTGAACTTCCAGATGTTCAAGCTGGTTTTAGAAAAGGCAGAGGAACCAGAGATCAAACCAACATCCACTGGATGATGGAAAAAGCAAGAGAGTTCCAGAAAAACATCTATTTCTGCTTTATTGACTCTGCCAAAGCCTTGGACTGCGTGGATCACAATAAACTGTGGAAAATTCTGAAAGAGATGAGAATACCAGACCACCTAACCTGCCTCTTGAGAAATCTGTATGCAGGTCAGGAAGCAACAATTAGAACTGGACATGGAACAACAGACTGGTTCCAAATAGGAAAAGAAGTACGTCAAGGCTGTATATTGTCACCTTGCTTATTTAACTTATATGCAGAGTACATCATGAGAAATGCTGGACTGGAAGAAGCAGAAGCTGGAGTCAAGATTGCCGGGAGAAATATCAGTAACCTCAGATATGCAGATGACACCCCCCTTATGGCAGATAGTGAAGAGGAATTAAAAAGCCTCTTGATGAAAGTGAAAGAGGAGAGTGAAAAAGTTGGCTTAAAGCTCAACATTCAGAAAACGAGGATCATGGCATCTGGTCCCATCACCTCATGGGAAATAGATGGAGAAACAGTGGAAACAGTGTCAGACTTTATTTTTTTGGGCTCCAGAATCACTGCAGATGGTGACTGCAGCCATGAAATTAAAAGACACTTACTCCTTTGAAGGAAAGTGATGACCAACTTAGATAGCTTGTTAAAAAGCAGAGACATTACTTTGCCAACAAAGGTCCATCTAGTCAAGGCTATGGTTTTTCCAGTGGTCATGTATGGATGTGAGAGTTGTACTGTGAAGAAAGCTGAGCACCGAAGAATTGATGCTTTTGAACTGTGGTGTTGGAGAAGACTCCTGAGAGTCCCTTGGACTGCAAGGAGTTCCAACCAGTCCATTCTGAAGATCAGCCCTGGGATTTCTTTGGAAGGAATGATGCTAAAGCTGAAACTCCAGTACTTTGGCCACCTCATGAGAAGAGTTGACTCATTGGAAAAGACTCTCTGATGCTGGGAGGGATTGGGGGCAGGAGGAGAAGAGGACGACAAAGGATGAGCTGGCTGGATGGCATCACTGACTCGATGGACAAGAGTCTGAGTGAACTCCAGGGGTTGGTGATAGACACGGAGGCTTGGCTTGCTACGATTCGTGGGATTGCAAAGAGTCAGACACGACTGAGCGACTGAACTGACCTGAACTTAACAGGGAGTAGATAGTAGGAAGGGATGAGATAGGAGTTTGGGACTGAGATATAAAATACAATGTACAATGTACAAAGTAAACAAGATAATAAGTGTCTATTTTACAACAAAAGTAAAGTTAGTCATTATTTTATAACTTTAAATGAAATATAACCTATAAAATATTATATCACTATGTAGTACACCTGAAACTAATATAATACTCCAAAGCAACTATATATCCATTTAAAAAAATTAGGGCTTTTGTTTCTGTGGATTTGAAAAAAGAAAATAGAAAAATCTATATAGCACTTTTTGAGTTTAAGTTTTTCCTTTGTATTGATTTGACATATTACATTAGGCCACATCATGTACCTTTTCCTTATAGGATGATTATGATAATGATGTTGATGATGATGATAAATACTGAACTTTATTATTACAGCTTCTGAGCTAGGTAATTTGCATTCAGTAGCTGATTTAACACTGATATATGATGAGTTTTTTTTTTTTTAATAGCATTGGTTTATTTTATTAGATCAATACCACTTACTTTTATTTTATATTCTAATAATAATAATAAAAACATTTATTCCTCACATTACTTGTCAAGACTTGCATCAAGGTTTTCATATTTGATAGATCATTAGCTACTTAAGGAACACACAGGCACAGACAGAACAAGAAAGTGGCCTGCAGTAACAGAGCAAGTGAATGGTGAGAACAGGGTTCACATGGGGGAAAACTGGCCTCATAACCTTCAGCCTGAAGCATAAGCTCAGCTGTCTCATCCAGCATCCCTCCTGTTACATTATTAACAAAGTAAGGAAAAATAAAGGGTTTCCTAGGTGGCTCAGCAGGAAGGAACCTGCTGCCAATGTAGAAGAGGCGAGTTCAATCCCTGGGTCAGGACGATCCCCTGGAAAAGGAAATGACAACTCACTCCAGTATTCTTGCCTGGGAAATCCCATGGATGGTGGGCTACAATCCATGGAGTCTCAAAGAGTCGGACATGATTTAGTGACTAAACAACAACAAAACAGCAACAACAAAAGAGGAAAAATTATAAAATAGATTCAAAAAGTCATGATTCCTTTGGTTATACATCTGATAGCTCTGTGATACTGGGAAAGTTATTTGATCTCTCTGATCCTCAGTTTCCTCTTTGAAAAATGAGAATAATAATTTCTGATGTATCTATTTCAGATGAGTATTCATAATTAACATAAGTATAAAGTGTTTTATAAACTGATAGAATTCGAGTTCTAGTTAATATCATATTTACCATTACTGCCCCCTCCAGACATAAACACATAAATAAAAGTAAAAATTAGTCCAATAGACCCAGAAAGTTACAACTTAACCCGTCAATTTTCAGTGGGGAAGAAATGCTTCATTTTGGCCTTAAAAAATGAATAAGTCCATTTAAATATATATTTAAGGTTAAAAAAAAAAAAAACTATTTTTGAATTATTTAAAGTTTTCCTACATTTATTACAGGTGTTTAAGCTCAATAAATTTATTTAATTCAATACATTTATTATTGTATAAGCAGAGCATGTGATTTAAGCTGTGTTTTTTTTCTTTGGGCTTCCCTGTTGGCTCAGACAGTAAAGCGTCTGCCTGCAATGTGGGAGATCTGGGTTTGATCTCTGGATCGGGAAGATTTAGATCTTCTTGATAAAGATTTGAGGCTTTATCAAGGTACTCAGTCTTACACAGACAAAAGTTTTTACTAAAAAAAGACAAGTCAAACATGTAATTTATATTTAGAAATGCATGTATTTATCATTCATTGTTGTTCAGTTGCTCAGATGTGTCGGACTCTGCAACCCCAACAATCACAGTGCGCAGGTCTTCCCTGTCCCTCACTGTCTCCTGGACCTTCAGTTCAGTTCAGTCGCTCAGTCGTGTCCTACGCTTTGCGACCCCATGGATCGCAGCACGCCAGGCCTCCCTGTTCATCACCAACTCCTGGAGTTCACTGAAACTCACGTCCATCGAGTCCGTGATGCCATCCAGCCATCTCATCCTTTGTCGTCCCCTTCTCCTCCTGCCCCCAATCCCTCCCAGCATCAGAGTCTTTTCCAATGAGTCAACTCTTCACATGAGGTGGCCAAAGTACTGGAGCTTCAGCTTTAGCATCATTCCTTCCAAAGAAATCCCAGGGCTGATCTTCAGAATGGACTGGTTGGATCTCCTTGCAGTCCAAGGGACTCTCAAGAGTCTTCTCCAACACCACAGTTCAAAAGCATCAATTCTTCAGCACTCAGCCTTCTTCACAGTCCAACTCTCACATCCATACATGACCACTGGAAAAACCATAGCCTTGACTAGACAGACCTTAGTCGGTAAAGTAATGTCTCTGCTTTTGAATATACTATCTAGGTTGGTCATAACTTTCCTTCCAAGGAATAAGTGTCTTTAAATTTCATGGCTGCAGTCAACATCTGCAGTGATTTTGGAGCCCCAAAAAATAAAGTCTGACACTCTTTCCACTGTTTCCCCATCTATTTCCCATGAAGTGATGAGACTACATGCTATGATCTTCATTTTCTGAATGTTGAGCTTTAAGCCAACTTTTTCACTCTCCTCTTTCACTTTCATCAAGAGTCTTTTTAGTTCCTCTTCACTTTCTGCCATAAGGGTGGTGTCATCTGCATATCTGAGGTTATTGATATTTCTCCCGGCAATCTTGATTCCAGCTTGTGTTTCCTCCAGTCCAGCGTTTCTCATGATGTACTCTGCATATAAGTTAAATAAGCAGGGAGACAATATACAGCCTTGATGTACTCCTTTTCCTATTTGGAACCAGTCTGTTGTTCCATGTCCAGTTCTAATTGTTGCTTCCTGACCTGCATACAGATTTCTCAAGAGGCAGATTAGGTGGTCTGGTATTCCCATCTCTTTCAGAATTTTCCACAGTTTATTGTGGTCCACACAGTCAAAGTCTTTGGCAGAGTCAATAAAGCAGAAATAGATGTTTTTCTGGAACTCTCTTGCTTTTTCCATCATCCAGTGGATGTTGGCAATTTGATCTCTGGTTCTTCTGCCTTTTCTAAAACCAGCTTGAACATCAGGGAGTTCACAGTTTACGTATTGCTGAAGCCTGGCTTGGAGAATTTGGAGCATTACTTTACTAGCACGTGAGATGAGTGCAACTGTGCGGTAGTTGGATCATTCTTTGGCATTGCCTTTCCTTGGGATTGGAATGAAAACTGACCTTTTCCAGTCCTGTGGCCACTGCTGAGTTTTCCAAATTTTTTGGCATATTGAGTGCAGCACTTTCACAGCATCATCTTTCAGGATTTGAAACAGCTCAACTGGAATTCCATCACCTCCACTAGCTTTGTTCGTAGTGATGCTTTCTAAGGCCCACTTGACTTCACATTCCAAGATTTCTGGCTCTAGATTAGTGATCACACCATCATGATTATCTGGGTCATGAAGATCTTTTTTGTCCAGTTCTTCTGTGTATTCTTGCCACCTCTTCTTAATATCTTCTGCTTCTGTTAGGTCCATACCATTTCTGTCCTTTATCGAGCCCATCTTTGCATGAAATGTCCCCTTGGTATCTCTAATTTTCTTGAAGAGATCTCTAGTCTTTCCCATTCTGTTGTTTTCCTCTATTTATTTGCATTGACCGCTGAGGAACGCTTTCGTATCTCTTCTTGCTATTCTTTGGAACTCTGCATTCAGATGCTTATATCTTTCCTTTTCTCCTTTGCTTTTCGCCTCTCTTGAGTCAGTGATGCCATTGAACTATCTCATCTTCTGTCTTCTCCTCCTGCCTTCAGTCTTTCCCAGCATTAGGGTTTATCTAATGAATTGGCTTTTTGCATCAGATGACAAAGTTCTGCAGTTTCAGCTTCAGCATCAGTCCTTCCAATGAATATTCAGGACTGATTTCCTTTAGGATTGACTGGTTTGATCTCCTTTTAGTCCAAGGGACTCTCAGAAAAGCATCAATTCTTTGGCACTCAGCCTTCTATATGGATTCTCACATCCATACATGACTAATAGAAAATTAATTCCCTTTTATTCCTTTGAAAAAAAATTATTTAAGTCTTGAAGATTTACACAAGGTATGCAGTTAGACCAATATGTAACATGGACCAAAAGATTACAAGATGGAGGGTAAGTCATGAGAGTAACTGGAAACTCAGATTTTCACAACAGAAAGGGAGATGATGGCTCAAAAAGTCAGCAAGATATTAAGGGGATTTTTAATTTACAGGGGTCATGGTCTGCCATAAGTGTAAGGTCCATATTACAGTATGTCATATTCCTTTATACTTCTGTGCCACATTCCACATCATTATGACTGTTTTCTTAACCATCCCCCTCCCTCTCCAGCATAAAAGCCTACTGATATCTCAGCCTCTCATTTTGTCTTTCTGTAAATCCATCCTCATAGCTGCTAGGGGTGATCTCTTTTTAAATGTGGACTTACAAAGCACATCCCTACACAATATGCTTCAGCATTCAACACCCTGCCATGGTACAGCAAAATTTTCACAAGATTCTCCTTACTTTATTGGTCTCATCTTTTACTGTTTCCTTTCTCTCATGCATGATCTAACCATTCCAACTACCTCTGCATGAATCAGAACATTTTAGCAACACAGGTCCTTCTCTTCTAGATCTAGAAAATTGCCCTCTTCTGGGTAGCTTCCCAAACTGAACACGTCTTCTCACAGGTCTTGTGCCTTACTACCCTGAACGTCTCCAGATGGGGATGGCTTCTCAGCAAGAACTCTGAGCCCTCCTGCACTGGGCTGACAAGCAGCCTAAAGGAATAAATTGAAAAAGTCGTAACTCATGGGACTGCAAAATTCCGGCTTCCCTTGTGGCTCAGCTGGTAAAGAATCACCTGCGATGCGGGAGACCTGGGTTTGACCCCTGGGTTGGGAAGATCCCCCAGAGAAGGGAAAGGCTACCCACTCCAGTATTCTGGCCTGGAAAATTCCATGGACTGTATAGTCCATGGGTTGCAAAGAGTCAGACACGAACTGAGCGACCTTCACTTTCACTTTCAAACCAACAAATGTATCAGCAAATTCACTGGCAGCTTTTTTTTTTTTTTTCTGTTGTCGAGTTTCTCCTTGATCCCATTCTGTTCTTAGTCATTCTACATTGAATTCAAATTAATAATTTATATCTTTGCAATGAACCACATTTAAAGAAACTTCTGTTTTGAAAACATTAATTTTCATCTTTAAAAGATGTTGCATTTGCATTTAGTTAAAGTGATGAGTGCTTCCCAAGTGGCTCAGTGGTAAAGAACTTGCCTGACTTGTGATCCTGTTCCTCCCTGTTTGAAGTCAGCAACATTGGGCTAAGTCTTCTTACACACTGATGCCTCTATGATTCTCTCTCTGTTGACTCTTTTTTCACTTATAAAAACCTTTATGATTACATTGTAACCACTGAAATAATCCAGGATAGTCTATTTTAAGGTCATCTGATTAGTAACCTTTGTTCCATTTGTAAACTTAATTATCCTTTGCCATATAGCCAAAAATATTGACATTCTGGGGATATGGACATTATTCCTTTTACCACAGCCTCTCATTTGGGGTTTTTCCAGTATTTTCTTGAATATTTTCAGTAGGGATATCACATATGCTGCTTCATTCTATTGCACATCAATGCACAGCACACAATATCTATTTGTTCCTTTATTAGTGGTGTTAATCACTTGCTGATAATAGATCAGCCACTGGAATGTTAATAGATTTTGTTAATGTTAGTGATTTTGTTAATAGATAACATTAATGCTGATAATAGATTTTGCCACTGTAATGTTACTTATTAACAGTAATAACTACCTTTGTGAGTTTATGTTATATTCCTTCTCCAGGGGATTTTCCTGATCCAGGGATTGAACCCAGGTCTCCTGAATTGCAGGAGGATTCTTTACTGCCTGAGCCACCAGGCAAGGCTGGTCTTTATAATCTACTACTAACATTATTTTGATACTCTAACCTATCAGTTTGGCCAGTAGGAATCTATTCAACTTAGTTTTTATTTCTTTTTTACTATATCACTATCATTCCTTGGTCACTTCTTTACTTTCTTACAAAACAAAATTTGTTTCAAACATTTGTCTCTACTCTAGACCTAGAATCAACCCTTTCTTCAATGATTTCTTAATTGGAGAGTGATACCTGAAGAACAAGTAGGAACTAGAAGAGCTCATTGATACTGGAATGTCATATGCCCCCGGCTCTTTTGATGGAAAAGTCAGAAAATGAATATGTATCTATGCTTATATGCTGATAACCATGAAATCAGTGCTTACAATTCCACTGCAAAACTACAGAGGTCACATTGCCTTTACCCACTTCCAAGTTTATGGTTTCCTTGCTGAACTGAGAAATAGAACTCCCGTTATTTCAATCCTCTCGAGTGTAGCCAATCTTTCACTGATGGGGGCTCCAACACCTCACAAAGGGTGGCTCCTATGTTGACTTAAGCCTGCCTTGTCCAGGGCTGCCTACCTCATTTGAGTTTGCATCAGGGAATGTTGACAGTGGAAGAAAGGAGGGAAGAAAGGAGAAAGGAAGAAAGAGTGATGTAAGTAGTAAATGCTGTTTAAAGAGAGGGAGGGGGAACAAAAGAGGAACAAGAACAATCAGTCTTGCTTTGGGGAGAGCTGTTTGTAAATGTCTATTGATTTTTATAAATGTTTACTTAGAAATAATTTCAAACTTACAGAAACATTGCAACAATAACAGTTGTACAAAGAATACTTATATATTGTTTACTAGATTTCCCTTTTATAAATATTTTTACAATATTTGTTTTCTTATCTTCTCTATACGGCACATCAGTGCAAACAAATTCATCTATATAAGCATATATGTATTTTATATACACATGTGTATACAATCTGTGTATACACACACTTTTTCTTTCTAAATCATTTGAAAGTTTTATATACCATAGACATTTATTTTCTGAATATTTTTATGTATCTTTTCTCAGAATATTGCCTTACATAACCCTAGTACAGTTATTGGCATGAAAAAATGTAACTGATACTTTTTTGTCTAATTGACTATATGGATTCCAGATTTGTCACTTTGTCCAATAATACCTTTTATAACATTTTTAAAATTCAGTACAGAATCAGAATTCTGTCTAGAATCAGAATCAGGTATTACAATTAATTGTCATGTCTCTTTAGTTTCCTTTAATCTGAATTATTTTCAAAGCCTTTCTTTGTCATGTATGACATTGACATTTGTGAAGAATATAGTTCTCCTAACTTTTTAGTGTGTGTGCTTAGTTGCAGAGTCTTATCTGATTCTTTGTGTTCCCATGGACTGTAGCCTGCCGAGCTTCCCTGTTCAAGGAATTTTCCAGGCAAGAATACTGGAATAAATTGCCATTTCCTCATCTAGGGGATTTTTCTGACCAAGGATTGAACCTGTAGTTCCTGAATCTCCTGCATTTGTAGGCAAAATCTTTACCACTGTGCCACCTGGGAAGCCACCTATCTTTCTAGTACATTATTTTTTTTTTATTAAAATATACATCCCTTTAGACATAGCTAATTAACTTCTCATAAATATATTTTGTGTGAAAATATTTCCACATGTATAGAAAAATATATTAATAATTGTGTAAATTTCAATACTTTAAAGCATCAAAAGCAATCTTATATCTACAAGAATTAGTTATACTCTAATAACACATGATGGTGTGCCACACAATAAAACTCAAATGTTCTGCTATGGAAAGATGTGCCTGGTTTATCATTACTGAGAGAAAAATAAGTGATATAAAAGTGTGATTAGTACTGTAATCACATACCTACCCTACCTATTATTTGAAGAGACCCTGATGTTCATTAGAAAAAATGAAAAGACTCATTTGAAAAGTCTCATTAGCAAAGACCCTGATACTGAGAAAGATTGAAGATGGAAGGAGAAGGGAATGACAGAGGACGAGATGGTTGGATGCCATTACTGACTCAATGGACATGAGTTTGAGCAAACTCTGGGAGATGGTGAAGGATAGGGAAGCTTAGTGTGCTGCAGTCCAGGGTCACAAAAAGTCGGACATGACTGAGCGACTGAACAGCAACAATCCTATCTATGTGGTATATCTTACCAATGTGGTATGGTGTTGCTGCTTTTATAAATACTGTGACTGAATTACATTTCAAAAAATTTTATATTAATATTATTTTGTTATAAATACTATTTCATATAAAACACACAAATGTAGAATATTTCTCAAATTAAATTTTAATTCCAATCTAAACAATTAAAACTTCTCCTTAAAAACTTTAGAAATTTTACTACTTAGCAGTTTTCTGACATCAGATACCTCTAAGAATTTTAGTGACATCTAAAAATATTAATACTATCATAATCTCAAGTATTTCATTCAATATAGGATTTCTGATAGTAATTCTTCTTACAAATTCAGAAAAAAAAATTTATTCACTAGTGTTTTGGATTATGTAAGTCATTATTAATTAATCTAACTGATAATTTTTGATAACATGTCCAGTATATAGTGCAAATTGCATGCTGAAGATAAATGTCTATGTGCTAAATGTTAAAACAATATGTAAAAGTTATCTTTTGAATCAACTTACAGATATTAAGCAAAGCAAGCCCCATGTAGAAATGCCCTCTATATAATCAAGAAACACGTCAATCCCCACCCCCTAGAAAGAGTCATGCAATAGGCAGCAGAA
The DNA here is from genome assembly GCF_014754425.2 of Oryx dammah. Lineage (NCBI taxonomy): Eukaryota > Metazoa > Chordata > Mammalia > Artiodactyla > Bovidae > Oryx > Oryx dammah. The sequence goes on along the minus strand of NW_024070208.1, from coordinate 5,361,923 downwards.
TATTGTTGCTAATTAGTATATGTTTTTCTTCTCAAAGTGAAAATTCTAACCTTTTACTTGACAGATGTTTGGGTAAAATGCCATGTAACATTTTGAGAGCTTATCTGTGCTCTTTACAGTTGTGTTTATGCTTCTACACATGCAGGAGCAAACAATGAAAAAGTAACCAAAAGTAAGACTGTGACCTACTTAGCTCTCTATAGATAATCATAAATCAAAAGCCAGTTACTTTCAAATTCGTAAAATATTTAGTAGATAATCTAATAAAATATTGACCTAGAAAGCACATTTCTAAACATTTGGAACACTTGAGAACAAATGACCCGTAGGATGATCAGAAAATTAGCAATTATAAACAAATACAATTCTAGATTATTACAAGCAACTGTATGCCAATAAAATGGAAAACTTGGAAGAAATGGACAAAATTCTTAGAAAGAACTAGGAAGAAATAGGAAAAGAAGCACAGATCAGTCATAAGTACTGAAACTGAAACTGTGATTAGAAAATTGTCAAAACCAGAAGTCTAGGAGCAGATAGCTTCACAGGTGAATTCTATCAAATATGTAGAGAAGAACCAACGCCTATCCACTTTAAACTGTTCCAAATGATTGCAGAGAAAGAAACACTCCCACAATCATTCTATGAGGCCAACATTAGCCTAATACTCAAACCAGACAAAGATACCACAAAAGAAGAAAATTACAGTCCAATAACACTGATGGACAGAGACACAAAGTCCTCAACAAAATACTAGCAATCCAAATCCAGCATATACCATGATTATACACCATGATAAAGTGGGATTTATTCCAGTGATGCAAGGATTTTTTAATATCTGGAAATCAATCAATGTGATACATCACATAAGCAAATTAAATAATAAAAATCATATGATGATCTCAACAAATGCAGAAAAAGATTTTGACAAATTTCAATACCCATTTATGATAAAACTCTCCAGATTGGGCATAGAGGGAACATGCTGCTGCTGCTGTTAAGTCGCTTCAGTTGTGTCTGACTCTGCATGACCCCATAGATGGCAGCCCACCAGGCTCCCCCGTCCCAGGGATTCTCCAGGCAAGAACACTGGAGTGGGTTGCCATTTCCTTCTCCAATGCATGAAAGTGAAAAGTGAAAGTGAAGTTGCTCAGTCTCATCCTACTCTTAGCGACCCCATGGATTGCAACCCACCAGGCTCCTCTGTCTGTGGGATTTTCCAGGCAAGAGTACTGGAGTGGGGTGCCATTGCCTTCTCTGAGACGGAACATACCTCAACATAATAAAGGCCATATACAACAAATGTACAGCTAATAAACTTAACAGTGAAAAGCCAAAAGCAATTCCTCTAAGATCAGGAACAAATCAAGGATGCCCACTACTATCACTTATTCAAGTTTTGGAATTCCTAGCTATGGCAATCAGAAATTAAAAATAAATAGTAGAAATCCAAATTGGAAAAGAAGAAGTTAAACTGTCACTGTTTTCAGATAACATACTATACATCAAAAATCCTAAAGATGCTACCAAAACACCACTAGGGCTCATCAATGAATTTGATAGTTTCAAGTTACAAAATTAATACACAGAAATCTATTGGATTTCTATACTCACAACAAAAGATCAAAAGAGAAATATAAGAAACAATCCCATTTACCATCACATCAAAAAAAAAAAAAAAAAACTAGAAATAAAGCTTCCAAATGCATGGTGATGAAAGAAATCAAAGACAACATAAACAGATGGAAAGATATGTTCTTGGATTGGAAGAATCAATATTGTCAAAATACCTATACTATATAAGGCAATATTTGGTACAGACTCAATGCCATCCCTATCAAATTTCCAATGGCATTTTTCACAAAACTAGAACCAAAAAAATCTTAAAATGTGTATGAAGGCACAAAAGACTCCAAATGGTCAAAGCAATCTTGAGAAAGAAAATGGAGCTGGAGAAATCAAGCGCACAGATTTCAGACTATATTTCAAAGCTATAGTCATCAAAACAGTATGGCACTGGCACAAAAATAGAAATATAGATCAATGAAACAGGACCGAAAGCCCAGAAATAAACCCACATACCTATGGTCAATTAATCTATGACAAAGTAATAAAGACTATAAAATGGAGGAAAGACAGTCTTTTCAACAAATAGTGTTGGGAAAACTGAACAGCTACACATAAAAATGAAATTAGAACATTCTTTAACACCATACACACAAAAATGAGCTCAAAATGAATTAAAGACTTAACTAGGAGACCAGATACTATAAAACTTTTAGAGGAAAACAGGGGCAGAACTATCTCTGATATAAATCACAATAATATCTTTTTCAATCAGGTTCCTAGAGTAATGGAAATAAATGGGAACTGATTCAACTCAAAAGCTTTTGCACAATAAAACAAAACACAAACAAAACTAAAAAACAGCCCACCAAATGGGAGAAATCTTTGCAAATGTCATGACTGACAAGGATTAGTCTCCAGAATTTACAAACAGCTCATGCAGCTTTATATCACCAAAAGAAACAATTAAAATTAAAAGATGCGCAGAAGACCTAGATAGACATTTCTTCAAAGAAGACATACAGATGGCTAAGAAGCACATGAAAAGATGTTCAGCATTGTTAATTATTAGAAAATTACAAATCAAAACTGCAGTGAGATATCACCTTACACCAGTCAGAATGGCTATCATCAAAAAAATCCACAAACAATAAATGCTAAAGAGGGTGTAGGGAGAAGAGACCCCTTCTATATGGTTGATGGGAATGTAAATTGGTGACACCGCTATGGAAAACAATGTGGAGGTTCCTTAAGAAACTAAAAGTAGAGTCACGTGTAGGTCTGCAATCTCACTTCTGGGCATATAGTGAGAGAGAAAAGCATGGTCTAAAAGGATACAAGCACTCCAGTGTTCATTGCAGCGCTACTTATAGTAGCCAAGACATGGAAGCAACTTAAATGTCCATTGACAGAAGAATGAATAAAGAAGATAGAGTACATATTCAGGGCTTCCCAGGTGGCTCAATAGTTAAAGAATCCGACTGCAATGTGGGAGATTCTGGAGATATAGGTGTGATTCCTGGGTTGGGAAGATCCCCTGGAGGAAGACATGGCAACCCAATCCAGTATTCTTTTGCCTGGAGAATCCCATGGACAGAGGAGTCTGGCAGCTACAGTCCAGAGGTCGCAAAGAGTCAGACACGACTGAAGACACTGAGCACAGCACAGAACAGCATATATACACAATGGAATATTACTCAGCCATGAAAAAGAATGAAATAACCCCATGTTCAGTGACATGGATGGATTTAGAGATTGTTATACTGAGTTAAGTAGGTCAGACAGAGAAACAAAAATACCATATGACATTACTTGTATGCTGAATCTAAAAATAACAATTTTTTTAAAAAAGGATACAAATGAAATTCTTTACAAAACAGAAACAGACTCACAGACTTAGAGAAGGAACTTACAGTTACCCGGGAGGAGGGTATAGGAGGGATAGTGAGTGAGTTTGAGACTGACATGTACACATTGGTATATTTTAAATGGATGCCAACAAGGACCTACCGCATAATACATGGAGCTCTGCTCAATACTATGTAACAACTTAACTGGGAAAATAATTTGAAAAAGAATAGATACATGAACATGTATAACTGAGGCACTTTACTGTACACCTGAAACTAATACAATATTGTTAAATAAACTACACTGTTATACAAAATAACATTAAATTTTAAAAATACAATTCTGTATTTTTTACAGAATATCAAATATCTGGTCCCCAAAAATTTGGGACGGAGGAACATCAGATACTTTATTAATATTTCTGAGATGATAAAATTTAGTCTCGAGAAGTTAACTAATTTGCTTACTGGACCAGATGAAACCAGTCTCCCAGTAACATTTTCAACATCATTAATGAAGCAGTCTATGCTGAACAGTCCACCTGACCCCACACCAATGCTGTTAGAAACTTTTAGGCACAGTTAAGACTGCCAATGACTCTGTATAATTTATTATTAAATATGGTTATATTTATGAATGAGTGTTTTGCTGAATAAATTTATCGATTAAAGCTTTTGTTGAAAATGCTCACTAAGACCACATCAAGTGATTAGTGTTGTTTAATTCTTGTGTCATAAATACCTTCACCCCAAAAAGATGAATAAGTGTATTTAATAGGAATGAAATGCAGAAAACTGAATTTTAATGATTTAATTCTCACTTTTATAAGAAAAATAACAACTTATTAATGTGGCACTCATCTAATTGATTCATTAAAAGAAATCTATCAAATATTGGACCTTACACAAATAGCAATACTGAGTCATAGCAATTAGGATTCCTTATTTGAAAACTTAAGCTACATAAATAACAGTGAAAAGTATTGATGTTTTTTTTCACTTTGAAATCTTATGTTACAGTATACCAAATCAAGTGTTCTTATTTCATGTTCATATATATTAATTCTTCTCTTTAATGTTGACTGGTTTCCCAACAATGCACTAAAATAAAACAGAATATTAGTCAAGGGCTTATCCCAAGGATGCTGCTCTTCTACTTGGAGAAAAAATTATTTATGATAAATGCTAGAATAGAAAACAAGAGAAAGTAATTACTAGCAGTCAGTTGTTTCCTGTAGAATTCTAGTGTTTCAGGAAACTGAATAATTTCTGCAAAGAAAAGACTTGCCAGGTGAGAAGAATAAAAGCAAACATAGAAATTAACATTGTTTATATGAACAAGGGTACATGCTCAGTCACTTCAGTTGTGTCTGACTCTTTGCCACTCTATGGACTATAGCCCACCAGACTTCTCTGTCCATGGGATTCTCCAGGTTAGAATGCTGGAGTGGGTTGCCATACCCTCCTCCCTCCTCCAGGGGATCTTCCTGACCCAAGAACCAAACTCGTGTCTCCTGCATTGTAGGCAGATTCTTAATCACTGAGCCACAAGAGTAAAGTGATTGGAATTAAAGTATTGATGAGGAGAAATAGTACTACTATTAGTAGTATAGGTTATTAGTGTATATTCTTTTAAAAAATTTATTTATTTATTTTAATTGGAGGCTAATTATTTACAATATTGTAGTGGTTTTTGCCATACATTGACATGAATCAGCCATGGGTGTACATGTGTTCCCCATCCTGACCGCCCCCCCATCTCCCTCGCCATCCCATCCGTCAGGGTTGTCCCAGTGCACTAGCCCAGAGCACCCTGTCTCATGGATCAAACCTGGACTGACAATCCACTTCATATATGATAATATACATGTTTCAATGCTAGTCTCTCAGATCATCCCACCCTCGCCTTCTCCCAGAGTCCAAAAGCCTATGCTTTACATCTGTGTCTTTTTTCTGTCTCACGTATAGGGTCACCATTACCATCTTTCTAAATTTCATATATATGCATTATTATACTGTATTGGTGGTTTTCCTTCTGGCTTACTTCACTTTGTATAATAGGGTCCAGTTTCAGCCACCTCATTAGAACTGATTCAAATGCATTCTTTTTAATGGTTGAGTAATACTCCATTGTGTATATGTACCACAGCTTTCTTATCCATTCATCTGCTGATGGACATCTAGGTTGCTTCCATGTCCTGGCTATTGTAAACAGTGCTGCGATGAACATTGGGGTGCACATGTCTCTTTCAATTCTGGTTTCTTCGGTGTGTATGCCCAGCAGTGGGATTGCTGTGTCATATGGCAGTTCTATTTCCAGGTTTTAAGGAATCTCCACACTGTTCTCCATAGTGGCTGTACTAGTCTGCATTCCCAACAACAGTGTCAGAGTGTTCCCTTTTCTCCACACTCTCACCAGCATTTATTGTTTGTAGACTTTTTGATAGCAGCCATTCTGACCAGCATGAGATGGTACCTCATTGTGGCTTTGATTTGCATTTCTCTGTTAATGAATGATGTTGAGCATCTTTTCATGTGTTTGTTAGCCACCTATGTGTTTTCTTTGGAGAAATGTCTGCAAAACACTCTGTGACATAAATCAAAGCAGGATCCTCTATGACCCACTGCCAAGAGTAATGGAAATAAAAGCAAAAATAAACAAATGGGACCTAATTAAACTTAAGAGCTTTTGCACAATAAAGGAAACTATAAGCAAGGTGAAAAGACAGCCTTCAGAATGGAAGAAAGTAATAGCAAACGAAGCAACTGACACAGAATTAATCTCAAAAATATACAAGCAGCTCATGCAGCCCAATACCAGAAAAATAAAAGACCCAATCAAAAAATGGGCCAAAGAGCTAAGCAGACATTTCTCCAAAGTAGACATAGTGTATTTTCTTTAACATAAATTGTGTTGTGTTCAAAACAGAAAATGTGTATAATCAACAATAGTAAAAAGTTACCCACTGCCTACCACCCAGACATAAATGTTTATGGAATATCCTTACAAGTGTTTGTTGCTTATCTCCCACTTAATTTTTATGTACAAGTATGTATATACAAGTGTTGAGAAAGTTGTAATATTGTACACACTGCTTTATTAAATGCTGTTTAATGTAAATTTCTGGGCTGTTGCATTTCATTACTTTTTCTTATATTAACTTTGGAGTAGAATGCTAACATAACAGCTGTTCTGTAACTTATTTATCCAACCTCTTTGTGTAAAGACCTGTGGCAAAATGCCTCTCCCAAAGATGTCCACATTCTAATCCCTGGAATCTGCAAATATGTTGCAGTATATGGAAAGGGGGACTTTACTGGTGTAAATAAGGTTGTGCTTAGTTGCTCAGTATGTCTGACTTTTTGTGACCCCTTGGACTGTAGCCCGCCAGGCTCCTCTGTCCATGGGATTCTCCAGGCAAGAATACTGGAGTAGGTTGACATTGCCATCTCCAGAGGCTCTTCCAGACCCAAGGATCAAACCCAGGTCTCCTGCACTGCAGGCAGATTGTTTACCATCTAAGCCATCAGGGAGGCCCGTAAATAAGATTACAGACTTCAATTTGGGGAGACTGCCTGTGTTATTTGAGTGGACTCAATCTAACAGCATGAGCCCTTAGAAGCAGAGGATTTTGTCCAGTTGGAGGCAAAAAGATGGAAGAGATAGGGAAGTCGGAGAGGTTCAAAGCCTGAGAAGAAACGGGCTCTGCTGCTTTGAAGATGGAGAGGACAACGTGACGAGTGATACAGACAGTCTTAGGGGACTGAGGGAGACTCCTGGCTGAAAAGTGGAAACCTCATTCTTCTGGTCACGTAGATGTGAACTTGGCCAATAACACTGAATCACAGACAGATGAATTTTCTTGTCTACATTGTTAACTATTATAATTCCAGGACCTAAAATGTACATCTCATTTACTAAATCAGTGAATGATTTATATTTCTGCATGTGTAGATTGTTCTTTAATGTCACTTGTACAGGTTTTTTTTTTTTTTTTTCTTCTCTTTTTTTGGTCTCATGTGACAATTCCATTTTTCTTGATTTGAAGGAGCCAGAAGTTCTGTATTAAAGATGTAGTATTGTTAGGATGAGAAATTTAGAAGAAGAATCTATCTTGTAGGAGAAAAAAAATGCACCAAAGTTAGTTACTAGAAATAAAAAATAATAATAATAATTTGTTAAAATCAGGAAACTAATTGTTCAGCTAACCTCAAGTAAAAGAAACAAAATAGGGAGAAGAAACGTGCATAACTGTGGACATTGCACTTTTACTCTGATACAGGAGAAAAGAAAAGAGAAAGTAGGACTCTGAGTATATGGAGTCAAGGTTTATTTAAGACTGAATGTCACTGGCTGGTTACAGGGAGGAATGTAGAATGAGTCTATCTAATAAAGGCAGTCATGAGAGGAGAAATGTGCATTATTTATAAAAATCTTAAATTGAGTCCAAATGCTAAGGAGCTTCTGGGATACTGTAGAGCTCTGTTTTCTACTATGGTTTAGCTCTGATATTTGCCTATGAGTCAAGAAATTCAATGGCACCCCACTCCAGTACTCTTGCCTAGAAAATCCCATGGATGGAGGAGCCTGGTAGGCTGCAGTCCATGGGGTTGCCAAGAGTCAGGCACGACAGAGTGACTTCACTTTCATATTCACTTTCATGCACTGGAGAAGCAAATGGCAACCCACTCCGGTGTTCTTGCCTGGAGAATCCCAGGGATGAGGGAGCCTGGTGGGCTGCTGTCTATGGGCTCGCACAGAGTCCGACACGACTGAAGTGGTTTAGCAGCAGCAAGGAATTCAACTTCCAGGCTGTCTTGCTTCTCTTCCCATCAGCTTGCTCTCTGAAAATGTCACTGATCCTACATAGTAGAAGCCCACCCCTGGGACCAGTGGGCTTGGGACTTGAACATATGTAGCAACTGCTTCTCATTTGCTCTCTGCCCACGGGGTGGAGCCCACACAGAGCTGCACTGGGGGGCAATCACTTGGAGATAACACAACAATAATTCTTATCATCCTTGAAATTCTAAAATTAAAGGACTATTTCTGACTTGACTTTTACAGTACACCTGGTAATCAATAAAATACTTCAATTAATAAAACTGGTTATTTGTTTATCCCCAAAACCTTTTCCCTCATATTTTCAAGGTTATTGATCTTCCTCATTTTCCCATTCTATTTTTTGTCTCTTTTACAATTTCTGTTATTTACTATTGTGTTTTATTAATGGATACCCTACACCTGTCATTCTTTTTGTTTTTTCTCTGAGTTAATTTCTCTACATTGGCTTCTTTCCTCTGAGTTACAGGGAAAAAACTCTGATCTTTTTCATGTATTTCTCTATTTTTTTCAATATTCTTTCTGCTGTTGACTGAACCTGGTGTGGTTTTACAAATTGCAGTCATTACTTTTCAAATGTTGTACTATTTCCCTTACATGGCTACTTCTTCAAATATCTTGGATTCATTATAACCAAAAATATTTTTGAGAATATGAACCAAAATTTTGGAAAGACTTTCTGAATTAGTTCCACTTCACAAGAGAATATATGCTTCCTGAATGTGGTTCTGAAACTCCCCTCTGCAGTACCTGTCTTTAAGAATGATACATTTACCTGGTTCATCTTCACAGAGGGTAAAGACAGGTAGACAGCTCCCTAAGAGACTGTGCAGATTTTGATCAGACAAAAGCAAAGGCTCAGTCATCTGCTGCAATTCCCAGAACTACTGATAAAATATGCAACCACCCTCTCCCCATCACCTGCTCTTTCAGCTTTTTCTCTCCAGGGAGCACAATATTTATATTTTTCCAAATCTCTGCCTCTTACACCCAGGTACGTGACTCTGGGAAGCTAAGATTTCAGAAGTTTCCTTCCATCTAGTTCCATCTCAACTGTATCCACAAAATATTCTTTGTTATTCAGTTATGTCATTGTTGCCTTTTTCACAAGATGCACACTTTTCTTTATTTTTCCCTTATTTTTCTAATGATATTGTCAATCATAATTTAGCAAGATTTGAGGCAAGGGAGGAATAGGTGACATCCACACATGTCATCAATTCACTTTGAAACTAATATCTCCAATTAAACAAAATTTTAGACTTAGATTAATCAGAAATATCTCCCCCTTTTAATGTATGCATGCATTTCAAAGCACTTTGATTTTCTTTTCTTAAATGCTTTCACTCTTGACTGAAACAACTTGGAGGGATACACTATACTGTCCACAGTGCTCAAGAATCTTCTCATCTGGAGTCCATGGAGCACAAGGAATTCTATAAGCTTCATCTTTATAAATGCTCCCTTACATACTATGTACTATATTCTATGTATGTTTTTATATGAAGATGTGTTGGAAGTTGTTTCTAAAGCATTCAGCAAATTTCTGAAAAGGTCCATAACTTAACAATCTAGTGACCACTTTTAGCATATTGCTAATTTATATTTGTTGAAATGGCTGAGTCATAAAATAAACATTTAAATCCTCACCATGAGTATGTCCTTCTCTAATCGCTTTTGTCTGTTGACAGTAACAGGGCCCTTTACCCCTAACTAGGCAGAATTATATGTCCATCTTTCAGCGGTCAGAGTGAGGAAGATTTCTATATCTCAATGGTCTTTTGGCTGTTAAACCTGAGTAGTAAAATGAAGAGGCTGCTCCCTGGGTAATCTTTTACTTCCCTGCTGCTTGTGAGGATCGTTTGTAGCACAATAGTTACAGTCAGTTAAGCTTCCCACTGCATGTGGGGTTTCTGATCAAAGTACAGGAAGCTTTTTCTTTTAAAAAATTGATTTTTCAATTATTAAAATATATCTCATAAAGTGCAGTGCATCACACAAATTCCTATCATTTCTCTTAAAATTTTAATATTAGCAGAGCAAAGCTGCTTTTGTAACATTTTCTAAAAGAGTTATTTCAATATTTGTACACAGTGAGTATGCTAATGAAGTATATACAATTTCTAAAAGTATTTGTGAAAATATTTGTACAAACTGAATATATAGATCACCATAAGATTTGTTGGAAAGAGGTTCTGCAGCATTTAGCAGATTCTCAAAAGGATCCTTGTCACGAAAGAGTTTAATTAACACTGTATGTTATTGATACACTTTCAGAATATTGTTCATTTATATTTGTATAAATGACTGAACAGTGCAATAATTTTAAATTCTTTTTTATGCTTTCTTCTGGTTTATATGCCTCAATCAAATCATTTAGAATAAAAACATAGATAATCCTAACTCATCTACTTATTATAGCCAATACATTTCAGGATTTAATTTGTCCATTTTTGAAGTTGAGCAGGCCAATATTTAAACAAGTATTCAAATCTTAAAATTTCTTTTGTTTAATATTATATTTATGGTTGTCACATAACAAACTTACACTGCAGTAACTAATTTTAGTGAGAAATAATGACACATTGCTCTTTTACCACCAAAGTTGGATTTAAGTTTTTCAGTATTTAATTAAAATACAATACTTCATTATATTTCTTTTTTAGTATTGGTAATTTATAAGTGACCATGGCCTTTTTTCTCTCATCATTTCTAGAAACAGTTAACACTGACTTGGAAAGATGTGGACACTCTCTGAGAGGCTGATGTTAGAAATTAGGTTTCAGCAGCTCCAAAAATCCATCCAGCCATAGTATTTTTAAAGATGATTCATTCCAGTGATTCCATTTATTTAACATTTAACATGATTTCAAAAACATCACTTCATCACTTGAGAGCAGAAATAATGTTATTAGACGTGTACTTGTTTGTGTATGTTTAGAAGGGAAAAGCTAAACAGTTTCTCTACCTAAAACAAAAGTCTGCTATTTCCAGGGCGACAGACAATAGCTGTTTAACAGTGCTCGGTTTTGAATTGAACTGCTCTGAATTTTTAAAAGATAAGGGGAAATAATATGTCTAGCTCACTGAAAAGAGAAATTCGCATAAGTAGGACATAATTATCCAAGTAAGACCTTGTCACTGAGACTTAGGAGGGTTAATGATTATGATGATAATTAAAATGCAGAGGATTTGTAGAGTACTTATTTGCTTTCTGAAGAGCTCAGTGTACTTCTTATATATCCTATTCTGTTCATTGATCTCTGTGCGATAGCTATACGAAAGGATCTTTAAATACCTCAGAATAATGGAAAGAAACATCTGACCTGTTATAATAATAAGTGATTATAAGCTTTTGGGTTTTGCCTTACCTGAAAGGCAGGACCTCCAATGACATAGCTTTTTGAAACATCATTTCAGGTCATCATAGCAAAACTGACTCTGAGGAAAGAGTGCCACCTACTGAATCAAATTGCCCCGGTTCCCTCCAAGGGCTGGTCTCTCAGTTTTAGAATTCTCCTAACATGCTTAACTATAAGGTTTAAAATTGTCCTAACATGCTTAACTCAGCATGGGATTGTTGCACCATTCATGAAATAATTATTTTTGTTTCCAGCTTCAGTCATTTTATCTTAACAAATCATCAGTTACATCTGTAAATTAACCATTTCATTCAAACACTTTTTATTTGTTTTGAAAACTAGTATACAAAGAATGATTGAAGAAATCTATGTTCTTTAACGCAGGGAATTTCCTAAACAAATGCCTGTCTTTTTTATTGTCAAAGTGGCCACAAGGGGGAGCTAGCATGCAATTTCTAATGGGGCAGGAGAGTGGCGGTTTCACAATTAACTGAACTCTATTTCTGGCTAAGGCATAAGAAGATATAAATAATGCCATTAGAAATTTATGAAGTTCAAGATAACTTTTCTCAGACTTACATTTTACATGTAATCCAACTCTCCTTTTTAATGTATGCTAATTAATACATTAGACACACTGTAACATATTAGTGTGACAATTCCTGTTTTCTGTATGACCTCTCTCTCAGGTACTCTACACACAAGTACATAAACACATTTTGTTTCAACCACTTCAAATAGTTTGCAACTGTAAAACTTATATACAAAAAGTTTAAATTACCTCTTAAATTTGTCTCAATATTTTAAAATAAACAGACTAAAATGTATTCAAAAGTTGGTCACTGGTGACTAATTTATGAATGTCCACTTCTGATTTATATGTATATAAAATAATGTATATATGTATATAAAATATGTAGCACCAGTTGGAAATTTAGTTTATTATTGTGTGAATTTCAAATTACTAGAAATTCCAAGTTTTTGTAAGGTTTATCCTGTAACTTTAATTTGACTGTTCTTTGGGAACTTACTTCCTGTGTACAGGAGAAAGGTACTGTATGTGACTATATTATATTATATTGTAACATAACTTATATATCATATAGAATGGATTCAATATATATCATTTTGTGACAAATTTTTATAGCAAGAGTTAATCATTTTAATTAAAATGAGAAAAAAGTTAACATTCAATTTATCATACTATTTATAGATATGCTTTACTCTTTTCTAATTTATTATAGAGGAGAGATTTAATAATCAAAATATTTTAATTATAAAATGTTTCTCTTGAAACTTAAAAATTATACTTAATATTTATTATTTTATTAAAATCATATTTTACTTATCTTTATTCACATTCATAAAGGAGAAAGATGTTTTAGTCATTGTTCTACTAATAGGATAAATTTGTTATTTATTAAAAGGGGAAGCTTTGATTAAAAGTTAGCAATTTTTCCATGGCTGTATGTAGAGGTGAACCTCAAGTATGTCTAACAGACAATGAGAACTAGAGCTAGCTATAAATAAAAAAGTCACTTGTAATTTTAAATATGATATGACAATTTTTGATACTTTTAAATCTAAAACAGTTTAGCTGTTAAAGTCATTTTTGAAAATTCTCTGTTAAATAAAAATATATGAAATCAGATAGTGAAATAATGGTAAAAATGACAGAAAAGGAAATAGTAGGAAGAGAATTTTTCAGTCATATAAACATTTGGAAATAGCAGCAGCAAAGAGTTCTCTTAAGAACTGTGTTTTATTTAATTCAAGAATGTAGCAAGTAGGACAAGTTTTGGAAGAATGCTAAATTGCTGCCATTTTGACAACATGCATAAATTCTTGAACTATAGCTATAGCTAGTCAATATAAACGTTAAAGAGTCTCTTGGAGGCAAAATTAAATATCTTCTGTAATTAAAAATCATGAATAATAATGATATTTAATTACTGATTTAACATAGCAGTATTCATCATCCTTTATCAGTCTATAAAAATAGACCTTAATATTTGTTTGAAGCTTTCTAACCCAATCAATTTATTTTAAAACTCACCTACAATATGTTATCTTATTAATTAAATAATGCTATGTCTATGTGAGTATTTCTCAGTACTCTTTCTTAATGATTCATCATGCGTCTATATTTTGTTTGAATCACACAAAAGCTTTGGATGTTCAATATATGTGATAATAAAAGAAGAGTACATGGGGCTTCCCTGGTGGCTCAGCGGTAAGGAATCTGCCTGCAGTGAAGAAGATGCTGGTTCGATCCCTGGGTCAGGAAGATCCACTGGAGAAGGAAATGGCAACCCACTCTAGTAGTCTTGCCAGGAAAATTCCATGGATAGAGGAGCCTGGCGGGCTATACCGTCCACGGGGTCACAAAAGTCAGACGATTTAAGGATTAAACAACAACAAAAGAATAATATGATTTTGGTTTAAGGTTAAGACTATCAATTTTAATTTCAAATCGTGATTATCAACCAGTCTTTTCTTGAGAAATATGAGATTCTAGATATCATGAGTTATGCTCAACTTTATGGTCCTCTGGATTTCTTATTAAATCTCATATGTTCATAGCCTCCTATGATATAAAAACCAATAGGATTTTTGAAATGTTAACAATACTTACATAATCTCTTTTTGTTTAAATTGAGCTCAATATTTTAGAATAGTTAAAAAGAAATTATTTAAAATGATATTGAAAATAGAAAAAAATATTTAGGAAAAAGAGAATTTGTGTTACAAATTAAGAGAGGAAATGGCAACCCACTCCAGTATTCTTGCCTGGAGAATCCCATGGACGGAGGAGCCTGGTGGGCTACAGTCCACGGGGTCGCAAAGAGTTGGACACGACTGAGCGACTTCACTCACTCATAGTTTTAAAAATTGTATCAGGTTAAAGGGAAGTCAAACAATGGGAAGTATCATTTGATTCAATTTCCTGTAAAAATGAAATAGGGATGAGACAAAGATTAGACTTAAGGGCTCCCCTAGTGACTCAGCGGTAAAGAATTTAGCAACTAAAACGACAAGAAGATACCTGATACGCAGCAGTTTTTTTTGCTCCCCTTGACTGAAACCCTGGGGTAGTCACCATAAGCATGGTAGTTCTCTTTCCATACACTAGGCGGAGGTGTGACACAATTACTCTAGAGGGGTGATGGGCAAGTTGGTGTCTCTGAGGATGTGCTGGTCTTTCTGAGACATTGTGGGTTTCCCCTCATTTGGATAATAGAACATCAAATTAAGAATAATCAATAAATCATATTACCATTTCCTAGGAAGTTTTTCATTCTCTTGTGTTTGCTTTATTGTAAACCTCAAGTAAGAATATTTTATGAGTTTCCTTGAATGAGTAAGAAATGCAAAAAAAAACCAGATTTTTCATATTTAAAAAAGTAATGATTAATAAATGAATGTGTAACCTCTACTCGACGTAAGTTAGTAGCTGCTTTTAAAGCCTCTACACCTCAGATTTCAAGATACACACGTTAGGATAGAGTTACTAACCCCTGCTTGAGAAATGTTTCACAGGGCAGTGTGGTTAGGCACCCAATTGGCAAAATAACCTAGCTTTCAACAAAGCTCTAGCTCTCTTGTCTAGCAAATGAATGTGCATGACAAACTACCTATTCACAAAATGCAAAGACATTTTAGGATTTGAAGGAATGGCTGTAAAAGATTCCTTTTTTCATTTTTAAACTCTGGGTAAAAAAAAAAAAAAAAAACCTCTGAAAGATAGTCTTTTAAAGAACTGGTGAACTTTGGATCCAATCATCTGCAAATTTATACTATAGGTTATCTCACTGAATCCTCTGAGGGATAATAGCTCCTTTACCTGAATCTTTAAGCAATTATCCCAACAACAGTCATCAGAACTTTCTTGTAATTGGTCTGGATTTGATTTCTTTGAAACTTGAATGATTCATGTTACAGACTTGTATTTAGTCATTCACAATTTATAAATGGCAACTTTACTTTAGTATTTATGAATTGCGATCAATACTCTAGCAATCAAAACACTCACCTTTTCTATTTCAATACTTCAATTTTCTTTTGCATTCTTAACTCTTTCCCGTGACTGGATCATGAACAAAGAAGTCCTCCTTTATGGATGTTTGTGATAATAGTTTGGGGAGAAAGAATCTCTGAGATTAGGAAGTGAATTTGTAGAAAACGTAGATGAATCAGGAGTGTATCTGTGTGTGTGTTTGTTTATGTGTGTGTGTGTGTGTGTGTGTGTGTGTGTGTGTGTGTAGTGGTGGTGGTGGTGGTGGTGTTACTTAGAAAGTACGAATCTTACCAGATTTCCCAGTGATCTGTTTTAACGGTTATGTTTCAGTTTCTACGCGTAGAGGCTTTGGCAAATACGGTCATCAACACCTACTTGGTCTTAAGGATACAGCATTCAAATTTCCACATGGAACTTTAATAACAAGATCACGGTAAACAGAACACCTTGAAAACTATTATGAGTGAGTATATGGATGTCCGCTTTACTTTGAATCTGGGCTGAGATGCTGGCGACTGAAAAGGGTAAAGCTCTAAGTATTATTTAGCCAGATTTGGGTTTTAACAAGCTCCAAGCTTGAATTGACCGTGAGCCTTTCTCCTTAAAGGAGAGGCGCTTTTTCCTCTGGGGAGACATGGCCTCTCTTTCATTCTGCTTTTCTTCTGAAGCACTTTCATAATCAAGTGACTTTCCTTGCCGGGGGACCGGGGGACCGCTGATTTTTCTGAGGATGCAGAAAGTTACATATTGATTGCTGTTGCTCGCGGTTTGTTTGCACCGGCGCGGGCAGAAGCGGGCGCGCCAGCACCCTCGTATTTACACACACACTGAAATACACAACGCACACACCCTGCCTCAGAAACACGTACACACCCCTCTGCACCTCATTTAGATGGGTCCACGCGCAGCCGGAAGATCTACGCCTCCCTTGGTGTGGGTGAGTGTACGGTGCGTGCGTTCGTGTGTGAGAGAGAGACAGAGAAAGAGAGAGAGAAACAGAGAGAGAGAGCAGAAGCCCAACAGGAAGACCGCAGCTATCTTATTCTGCAAGCACTCTGCGATTACGGCTTCCCTGTACATCGGATAAAACAATAAGTAAATCGCTGTCAAACTTTTTTTTTTTTTTTCAGATTCTTTTTTTTTTCCAGAGGTAGACGGAGGAGGCGTTTCTCCCGGTAGTTTAAGACTCGGGGGACCCTGTGGTGAGGCCCTGGGCGCCCCCGCCGTGGCGAGAGCTGGGCTGGGCCAGCCCGGCCGGGCCCCGTCTCGCGGCTCTGATCAATGGCTCTGAGGCGCCGGGGCCACAGGCCCCGCCCCCGCCGTCTGCCTGGCGCTCCCATTGGACGCGGGCCGGGGAGGCCGGGCCTGGGGCCTCGCGCCTATTGGCTGGCGGGGAATCAGTATCAATGTTTAAGCGGCGGCGTGAGGTGAATAGAGTCAGTCAGCGAGAGGCGCTGGGGAGAGAGCTGGGACTGCGAGCCCGGCGGATGCGGCAGCGGAGGACGGCCGGGGGGACGCCGCTCCAACTGTTGAATTTTCACCTTTCCTTTCCACCGGTGCTGTGCCTGCGGATATGGATTTATTTGGTTTGAAATCCGCACGTCTTTCCCAGGCTGTGAGCTGATCCTGTCAGGCACCAGATTGAAAGAGACCACCCGTGACAGAAAAGGAGGAAAAAAAAAAAAAAAGCCTCCACAACGGACTGCACAATTAACTACGCACACCAGTACTGGACTTTGTGAATAGAAAACACTGACAGGAAAATCGTGAACTGTGATGCGGAGCTAAGCTGTGAACAGTCTCTCTAATCCAGATTTTTTTTTTCTCTTTTTTCCTCACCCAAGATTGAAAGATTTGGGGGTTCCTTTACGCCTTTATTTTTAAAATAAAAACACCTAGCAAAACAGACGCCTTGCTTTCCAGAGCCTCGGACTCCGGCAGAAAGAGGTAGAGTAAAAGTGCTGCTGGATTCAGCTTCACCTCCCTCCTCCCTTCCCTCCCTTTCTCTCGCTTTTTCTTGTTTCCCCCCCCAAACATGAATCTGGCTTTTCTTTCTGTAGAGTGAGTCAGAGAAAGCGTTAGGAAGAAGCCACAACTAATGTCTATGAAGGGAGGACCATGAGGCGAGAGTGAATTCGATTCGTTCCGCTGCTTCTGACTCATCCGGCAGATCAGAACACCTGCATTTCTGGATGTGTCATTCCCGTTTGTCGAGGCGCCTCGAGAATCCGATAATGTGTAGACAGACCCGTGCCTAGCATCCCCTGGGCGGTAGCTCCCCGGGGCGGGTGCCCTGGCTGGACCGCCGCGGCCGCAGCTCTTCGTCCGCTGCCCTCGCGACTCGCCCAGAGAGACTGCGAGAGCGAGACTGCAGAATGCATCACGCCAAACCTTGATGCGTTCCTTTCATCCAACCCACTCCTACTATAGGAAAAAAATTGAAGAAAAAAGAAAAAGCCCGCACTTTATTCGCTTCAAATATTCACTACTTTTATTCCTCGCCAAGGTTTTCCTTTCTAGATGAAGAGGACTGGGAGGCAGGGCCATTGGAAGGAGATGCTGAATAGAAAGAAAAGAGAGGCACTTGACAGCCCAACCCTGTGAATGCAGAGACTGTTTCCCTTCTAGCGAGAGACAGGGAGAGAGTGTGTGCGGGGACTGGGAGGGTGGCTCCCCCTTCCTTTTTATTCCGCCTCTCCCTCCCCCTTCAAATCTGCACATCCAACCACGAGTTGCCTGTTGATTTCCTTTCGCCTGGGAAGAAAAGCAAACTGGAATTAAACTGCAGGGAGAGAAGTCGTTGCTCGCGGGCAGAGAATGGGATGGTAGCTGCGGCTACTGGCTCAGCGTAGGGAAATCAGAGTGCGTTCTACCAACAGAGGCGGAGATACGTCTCTACATTTTCCCCCTCCCAACAGACTCAAACCGCAAACGCAGATCAGGCTGTGTCTTCCTCGACTTGGGGGAGAGCCTTTTCCGAGGAAGAGAGGGAGGAGCCTCGTGGAGGGAGGAAACTACAAATCCGGACACTAGTTCTTTGCGCTGCATTTCCTCCTCTCCTTTCGGCTGCTCGAAACGGAGAGAAAGAAGGAGGGAAAAAAGAAAAAAAGAAAGAAAGAAACACCCTTGGCTTGGAGATGCAGTCTGCCGCCACCGCTGCCACAGCCGCCAGTGCAAGATTAGATCTCTAAATGCAGCAAAACACTGCCTGAAAATAGACCAACCCGAGAAGCAAGCAGGCATTTCACAAGGCTTCGGGGAAGCTTCAATATATCTGACTCTCTTCGTTGTTCCTTATTCCCATCAATTTCATCACTGGAGAAGAGAAACAAGTAAGGATTTCACTTTCTGATCTGCCTAGAGACACACCTCCCAGCTCCCTCCCCCACCCGATGTGAAGAGTATTCCGGAGGCAAAAAGCTGGAGTGGATTTGCAGCGCCCTAGCGGGAGTGAGGAAAACCTACGGATTCTTCAGCTTATTACCATCCTCCCCAGACGCGATTTCCTTCTTATCGCTGGTCTCATCGCTCAAGTTTGAGTCGCCCGAAGTCCAGGAGGGAGAGACAAAGCCCCGGGCTCGGCCCCAGCCGCAGGAAGCCTCCGCCTTGCTCAGTGCCCCTGCAGCTCCGCTGCACCGCTGCTCCCAGCCCAGTGCGGATGCTGTAGATCAACAGGTTCGGGGAACTTGTGCGGAATAAGGAGAGACCGCCGGGTGCCGCATCCCGGGAGCGGAAGGAAGAGAGGATCCAGAGACTTGTGGCTCGCGTCGGGCGCGTAAGCTGCGCCCGGGGCCCCAAGCTGGCGCGCACTCATCCGCTAGCCCCTCCAGTCCGGCTGCTTCTGCCAACAACCCGCCGGTCTGGGATGTACCTTTCCATCTGTTGCTGTTTCCTCCTATGGGCTCCTGCCCTGACGCTCAAAAACCTGAACTACTCCGTGCCGGAGGAGCAAGGCGCCGGCACGGTGATCGGCAACATCGGCAAGGATGCTCGACTGCAGCCCGGGCTTCCGCCCTCAGAGCGAGGCGGCGGTGGTGGCGGGCGAAGCAAGTCTAGCAGCTATCGGGTGCTAGAGAACTCGGCGCCGCACCTGCTGGACGTGGAAGCGGACAGCGGGCTCCTCTACACTAAACAGCGCATTGACCGCGAGTCTCTGTGCCGCCACAACGCCAAGTGCCAGCTGTCCCTCGAGGTGTTCGCCAATGACAAAGAGATCTGTATGATCAAGGTAGAGATCCAGGACATCAACGACAACGCTCCCTCCTTCCCCTCGGACCAGATTGAGATGGACATCTCAGAGAACGCGGCCCCGGGCACCCGTTTCCCGCTCACCAGTGCACACGACCCCGACGCCGGCGAGAACGGGCTCCGCACCTACCTGCTGACGCGCGATGACCACGGCCTGTTCGCGCTGGACGTCAAGTCCCGCGGCGACGGCTCCAAGTTCCCAGAGCTGGTTATCCAGAAGGCGCTAGACCGCGAGCAGCAGAACCATCACACTCTGGTGCTGACCGCCCTGGACGGCGGCGAGCCGCCGCGCTCCGCCACGGTGCAGATCAACGTGAAGGTGATTGACTCGAACGACAACAGCCCCGTCTTCGAGGCGCCCTCCTACCTGGTGGAGCTGCCCGAAAACGCCCCGCTGGGCACCGTGGTCATTGATCTGAACGCCACCGACGCCGACGAGGGTCCCAATGGCGAAGTGCTCTACTCTTTCAGCAGCTACGTGCCCGACCGCGTGCGGGAGCTCTTCTCCATCGACCCCAAGACCGGCCTGATCCGGGTCAAGGGCAACCTGGACTATGAGGAGAACGGGATGCTGGAGATCGACGTGCAGGCCCGAGACCTGGGTCCCAACCCCATCCCGGCCCACTGCAAGGTCACGGTGAAGCTCATCGACCGCAACGACAACGCGCCGTCCATCGGTTTCGTCTCCGTGCGCCAGGGGGCGCTGAGCGAGGCGGCCCCGCCCGGCACCGTCATAGCCCTGGTGCGGGTCACCGACCGAGACTCGGGCAAGAACGGGCAGCTGCAGTGCCGAGTCCTGGGAGGAGGCGGGCCGGGCGGCGGCGGCGGCCTTGGCGGTCCGGGAGGCTCCGTGCCCTTCAAGCTGGAGGAGAACTATGACAACTTCTTCACGGTGGTGACCGACCGCCCGCTGGACCGCGAGACCCAGGACGAGTACAATGTGACGATCGTGGCGCGGGACGGGGGCTCGCCTCCACTCAACTCCACCAAGTCGTTCGCCGTCAAGATTCTGGACGAGAATGACAACCCGCCTCGTTTCACGAAGGGGCTCTACGTGCTCCAGGTGCACGAAAACAACATCCCAGGAGAGTATCTGGGCTCGGTGCTGGCCCAGGACCCCGACCTGGGCCAAAACGGCACGGTGTCCTATTCCATCCTGCCCTCGCACATCGGCGACGTGTCCATCTACACCTACGTGTCCGTGAACCCCACCAACGGGGCCATCTACGCCCTGCGCTCCTTTAACTATGAGCAGACCAAGGCGTTTGAGTTCAAGGTGCTTGCTAAGGACTCCGGGGCGCCCGCGCACTTGGAGAGCAACGCCACGGTGAGGGTGACGGTGCTAGACGTGAATGACAACGCTCCGGTGATCGTGCTGCCCACGCTGCAGAACGACACGGCCGAGCTGCAGGTGCCGCGCAACGCCGGTCTGGGCTACCTGGTGAGCACCGTGCGCGCCCTCGACAGCGATTTCGGCGAGAGCGGGCGCCTCACCTACGAGATCGTGGACGGGAACGACGACCACCTGTTTGAAATCGACCCATCCAGCGGCGAGATCCGCACGCTGCACCCCTTCTGGGAGGACGTGACGCCAGTGGTGGAGCTGGTAGTGAAGGTGACGGACCACGGCAAGCCCACCCTGTCCGCGGTGGCCAAGCTCATCATCCGCTCGGTGAGCGGCTCCTTGCCCGAGGGCGTTCCCCGGGTGAACGGCGAGCAGCGCCACTGGGACATGTCGCTGCCGCTCATCGTGACCCTGAGCACCATCTCTATCATCCTCCTAGCGGCCATGATCACCATCGCTGTCAAGTGCAAGCGCGAGAACAAGGAGATTCGCACTTACAACTGCCGCATCGCCGAGTACAGCCACCCGCAGCTGGGCGGGGGCAAGGGCAAGAAGAAGAAGATCAACAAAAACGATATCATGCTGGTGCAGAGCGAGGTGGAGGAGAGGAACGCCATGAACGTCATGAATGTGGTGAGCAGCCCCTCCCTGGCCACCTCCCCCATGTACTTCGACTACCAGACGCGCCTGCCGCTCAGCTCGCCTCGCTCCGAGGTGATGTATCTCAAACCGGCCTCCAACAACCTGACTGTTCCCCAGGGCCACGCGGGCTGCCACACCAGCTTTACCGGACAAGGGACTAACGCGAGCGAGACCCCAGCCACGCGGATGTCCATAATTCAGGTAGGAGACTTTTAGCATCACTGGGACTTCACTTTCTTGCTGGCTTGGGGAGCTGTCCTGAAACCTTTGAAACAGGAAGAGCCACACTGCCAGCAGCTGTGAGAGGGGCAGTTACTGAAAAGGATTTCCACTTTGGCCACTGCCTGCACAGCATAGTCTACACATAACCCCTCCCATGTGAATAGTCGAAAATTTATAAGATGTAAAATGTCTTACTTTTGTTGCATTTTAAACGTTTATTTTTTTTTAATAGGTTTTAAAATGTTACCGGGTTCAGTGTTCACAGTTTATTTTACTTTGCTGCTCTGCATTTCTCTCCACAACAGAGGATTACTAGAGTAGAATATTTTTTTCAGTTATTTCACTTAAAATCTTTGCATTTCATTAAAAAAAAAATCTGATGGCAAAAGAAAGAAACGTATTTCCCAATATTAAGTAGTTAACTACTTTTTAAAAGAAGCTAACTACTTGAGTACAGCATATCAACCAACAAGCCATCAGAATTTTCAGAGCCTGAATCAGTAGCAGTTTTTACCACCACCTCCCAGATCAGTGTTTCTATTTAAAAGGTATTCTAAAGGACACAAATCTTATTAATTCTTCAGCTGAAACTGCAGACAGTGCATTAGTGTAGCTTAAGCTTAGAAATGTGAATTATACTCTGAAGATCTTTGAGAAACTTGAAAAAGTATAGGCTCTAGATATGACTTATATATACCTATGAAAAGTTTATATTTATTTTGTCCTGTGATTTTCCTGACCTGTTTCCTTAAAGTCATTGAGAGATGAACAGAGTGCACTAGAGGGGTGGTCTCATTCTTTGCTGTGAAAACAGGAAGCAAAGTTGCACTGAAGGCACCTGTACCAAAAAGAATTCCAGGATGCATTTAGTTTGCATACTGCATATTTTCAGTATATCTAAGTGATATTTAAAATATACATCAGATAGTAGATTCACATTATTGGTATATGAAAAAAACTAACTGACCCAGCATGGGCGCTAGCCTAACAAAAGCAGTTGATTGTACTGTGTTTAGTTACTGCCTAGTTTCTCTATCTACTATTGAGTTGTGTCACAAAACAAATTTATTTTTTGCTTATCAGTGTGTGTTGCTAAAGATTACTCTGGATGAGCAGTACTTGCAATTTGAAATTGAATTTACTGAAAGTGACATTTTGGGAGGAAAATTAGTTTGGGGCAAATGAAAATAATTTACTCAGAATTTTGTGCTTTGAAAAAACAAATACCTTTTAGTGACACTTGACTCAGTAATGTTTTTATTATTAAAAACATTTATTATTATAAAACAGAGTAGTAGAATTTCATAATTTTATCATTTTAAACAGAAGTATAACAAATAGTAAAACTCAGCAAAACAGTGTCTTATAATATTTTAATGTCCTTGTAAATCAGACTCATACTGAACACTACTGAATACTAGAGTATCCACTGTAATTTTAAATCCCATTTTTTACAGTGTTTACTATACACTTGTAATTATGATTTTTGGAGATCTCTATAAAACTGAACAAGAAATTTCTCCCATGAAAAATTATAGTTTCTATGAAAGTCTGTGTATAAAACAGGTATATATGATAATTTCTATAAATACACTTGTTATATACTTTTCTTATAGTTTTACCATTGACAGTTAAAGAGATATCACAGAGGATTAATGCTTAATCTTCCACTTCAAGTACTATGAGTTGAATTCTTATTCAATGTCCAATAAGAATGAAGTTTGTGCAGTGAAATCCTCAGCAAGCCTGATTCCTGATCAGTTTAGGGAGGAGCAATCTTGGGTGGAAGTACCCAGGAGGCTTTCATGGACAGGGGTCCCTGTGCAGTGTTTACACCATACTGTTCTTGAATCTGGCCATTGCCCGAGGGACAGATGATGATGATTCCTCTCATTAGCAGTAAAACTTGAGCCAGAGCAAATCACACACAGACACCACACACACACACACACATACACAAGGCTGGGGAGAGAGAGTTTAAACAGAAAACAAAGGAGGCAAACTTCCTTGTTTTCCTGCTATTCCCTTTCTTCTAGAATCTTACTTCATGATATAAAGACGCAGGATAAGTTTAAGTTCTTGAAATGGTTTCCAGACTGGCTCAGTTGCCCATATTGTTTCTACCTTGGTAGTTTTTGCAGTCTTATAAGGGCTGCCTTTTAAGTTCCTAATATGTTAATTTCCTTTTAAGTGTGTCAGGTTTTTCTCAGTGCCTATTATGGGGAACAGAGTAAATTGAGTACAGTGACCTTCCTTTTTTTCTTTCTTTTTTAAACTAGTGTGCTGCAAACACTTTGTGCTGAAGTGACAAACTCAAATTAAAGTGTTCAGGCATCCCATATTCTTGTTTCAAGTTCATTTATTAGTGTGTATTTATTTAACACAACCTGCTGAGGAAACATACTATTAAACCCGTGTATTTCTGAAGGAAGAATTTTAGTCCACAGAATACAGATGAAGTAGGAGCTGTTGGGTCTGGTTTATCTTTATTTTCCAGCATCTTGGGTGCTATTTAGAATATTTCTATTGATGAAATTAAAAAAAAATCATACTGTTTTGAGATACACTGTTAAAGGGTGGTGAAATGAAATTTAGTAACTTTGGGATTTATAAGACTCATGTTACAACTCAAGTTAAAATTTCTCAAAAGATTTTGTGTGAGTTGCAGACTCTAAAATTTTAGGATTAATATCTATAGATTTTTCAGCATGAATTTTTATTGAGAATAGATGCCGAAAAATCATGTAAGCTGGTGTAAAAACAGTGGTTTATGAAAAAGTATTGTATTGCAGATTTTCTTCAAGTTGCTCAGCCCATGTAAAGTCAATCTATAAAATGTTCAAACAATTGACTAGTGATTAAAACATCCTCACTAGTGTGAATCAGAATACAATATTATTATAGTGAAATATCTTATTAACTTTAAAGCCACAAAAGTAATTTGGAATAAAACAGGAACACAGATTTTGTGGTCAGTTAGACAAATAGATTATTACACAAATTTATAAAAGCACTCTTCATCCGAGCAGTTTTCATGTGAATTATTTCATAGTTTACTATGAGAATCTAAAATCAAGTGGAGGTCATTACTAATTGTCATGAGTTACTGCTAATCGTGACTTATCAAGAATTACTTATTAGATAACCAGGTAAATTTTCCACAGATATTTTCAGTGATGGCCTGGTTGCAAAGAGGAAGGAGGCTAGGGACTTCTCACTGGTGGGAGAATTTCCAATTTTGTTTGAACATCTGTGTTTTCAGGTTTTTTTTTTTTGGTAGCACATAAAATGTAGTCATCTTAATATGCTGTCATAGAAGAAAATATGTTGAACCAACAGAATAAGATATACTAAAATAAATTTTTGAAAGGAATACATTCTTACACAGTGTTTTACAGTTCAATTTTAAAAGATTCACATTCTGGTTGACTTTAGACTTTTATCCTAGAAGAGGAAATCCTTTTGATATACCTGGATGGCCTTTTCAATAAAAGTGAATTAAACATATGAAAATACCTTCAGTCAATCCAAATATATAAAAATGAGATTGAGGCATATAGGACTCTAGTATCATAATGTAGATAATAAAGTCAGTATCTTAGAATGAAAGGGTGAAAGACAAAATACATCTTTCCTAGCAACATTAACCGTTTTCTGTCTTATTCCTACTTCTCTAAGAGATTTTTGGCTTGGGGCCCAGATGAGTTCTCAAGACCACAATTTTCAAAACTTCATACTCTGGTATGGTAGGCATTTCAGTAACAAGCACAAAATATGTGAATAACTTTTTTTTCATTCATGATTTTAAAGAATCTTTTGCAGTGTTATTCCAAGACAAAACCGTTTTATTAGTTACATGCACTTATTTCCATAAACTTGATATATGTCTCTATTTCTAGGGTTTGTGATGGGCTGAGTAAGAACGGACTATCCCTATCTTACTGCATGCCTCTAGAATTATCTTGTCCAGTTTCATTTTTTTAAGTTTTTTTTAAAAGATAGGTTTACATTCTATTTCAAATTCACGTGAATACACAATCATAAGGCATATCCTTCTGTTTCTGAAGTTGAAGTGTTAGTCGTTCCGTCTTGTCCGACTCTGCAACCCCACGGATTGTAGCTCACCAGGCTCCTCTGTCCATGGAATTCTCCAGGCAAGAATATTGGAACGGGTTGCTATTCCCTTCCTCAGAGGATCTTCCCAAACCAGAGTTTGAACCTGGGTCACCTGCATTATAGGCAGATTCTTTACCATCTAATCCACCAGGGAAGCTGGCTTCCTGTTTTTACTGTATATTAAAAATAGTATGAATAAAGTAGGAGTAAACTTTAAAAGTTACTCAGCAGTTAAGGTGGATACTCAGCAGTTTGAGTTTCTTTGGAGAAGAGTTTAAAATTAAAATTATTATCATTCTTAATATGTTATTATTTTTATTCTTAGTTTTGTGTTTGCTTTTGAAAATCTCAGCTGCAGTGTAAATCTGCGTGCATTTCTCTATTTTATAATAAATTTTTTAAAAAAGTCATAACATTTTTACTACATGACTAGAACCCCGAGGCTCACTTTTAGTATCAGCTGATCTCACTGCTCATGAGGTAATAGTTTCTTCAACCAATATTTTTTAGTTTTCAAAAACATTTTCAAAATATTAGCTAGATAATAGTTTATTATCTTTAAGGTCTTATTCTTCCATCTTTATCAGTCTTTTAAAATGTAAAAGTAAGATGATTTTTAATTTTATTTAAGTTCTTTGAGTGACTTCTACAATTTTTATTGAATTCTATGAGTGAATTTTGTAATATCAATAAATGCTGTTATATAGAAGTCTGCACAGAGGATTTTATTCTTGGCATCATCTTGTTATTTAAGGCTGTGTGCAATCATGAAATATAGCAGGCCATAGAAAAGCATGCTCTAAAATTCCTATTTCAACTACTTGAACATATTTTTAGTCAAGAAAATAAATTTACATGTTCTAAAGCATTACCTGTTGCCTATCACTATATTGATCAAGTCAAAGTCAAAAAATAAAATAAGAACATATTTTCTAAAATCTTTTCTTTATAAAGTTGCTCTTATAGTACATTTTATTTACTTTTTTATGACGCATAGATACACATTTATATATGAGGTTAAACTAAACGTTATTTTAAAAATAATCCCAAATATTATCTCTTAAAAGACTAAGAAATATACATATTTAAATCTGAGAATAAATATTTAATATTGTTGAAAAGGGTAATATTTATACTTCATCATGTTTCACTACTATTGTCCGGTTTCAAATTTTTCACTGTTAGTGCTGCTTATGTAATAAATGCGGTAGAAATACATCTATATAAGTAAGAGATGTAAATTAAGAAAATATTTTTAAAAATTTAAGGTTAATAAAGGTTTACATGCCTTAATTCAGTGAAGGCTGTTTCTGCCCATACTTATGAAAATGTGAACAATCAAACTTCCTGGCAAAATTAATGTATGCACTTACATGTGTATATGTCCTTACATTTTCAGTATAATGTACATAAAGGGTTAAGCACAAATATTAGCCCATTTTTATACTTTTTTATTTCAAAGGTAGTTTTCTTTTCTAGGATGAACTCAAACCTTTCTTTTTCCTTGAAAATATTTTTAAACTTGATAATCTCACTGTTTAAAACTTCAAACATTTTGAAGTTCCTTAAAATAGAGGCGGTTATTCCAGAGTAGTTCAGGAACAACTGGCTTTCAGTGGACAGTAGGTTGGAGTTTATGTAGATTGGGGCTTCCCTGGTGGCTCAGATGGTAAAGAATCTGCCTGCAATGCGGGAAACCCAAGTTTTCTGATTCTCCGGGTAGTGTGGTGGGGTGTCTAGAGGCACTGTGAGAGTATATGCTGGGAGCCTGCTGATGAAACCAGAGGGGAAAGTGAAGCCACTAGAACTGGTCTCATGCCAGTCAGGAGCTGAAACTTAACTCCCCTATGCTGAGAAGTCTTGCAATACACTCAATAGTGGGTAAATTCTTACAAATGCACCTGCTAATTGTGATTTTAGTCATTGCTTCAGAATGTATTCCCCTCAGTGATGCTTCTGTTTAATAAATCCCACTGGGCTAAGCCATCTTTTAGTAAAGTCATTGGGGAGAGGGTTTTTTTTTTTTTTTTCTATTGAATTCCTTCAACCAATGACTGTCTATTTGCTAGGGACTAACATAATGGTCATCTTGCCTATCAATTTGAAGATAGTGTTGACTTCTGACACTCATCTACAAAACACTTTTAAATCTTCATCGGACGTACACTAACCTATTGTCAACCTGTTTTAGCAAAGGAGATGTTGACAAGAATTCCCTTCAAAGGCACACAGTATTTTACAGTTAGTCATAGCTTTCACCACTAGCTTTGACAGTGATGTATTGCTATCCTTTGGTCTCCTGAAATAAATTATCTCATAATAAAGAAGTTCTTAATGGCATCAACATTCTGTCCTGTGACTAAGCAGAAGCCTGTTCTTGCATCCTTGCTACTGCAGAAGTATAAATTCAATATTTTTAAGGTAAAGCAAAAGCAAAAAAAAAAAGATGTAACAAAATACAGATGCAAAGTTGTGGAGTGTGGGTGGCACTTTTCACTCTTGTGCACTGTGTTCTTCCAGTGATAGACTGTAAAATTGGTTTCAGACAGTGTTTGAGAGAATCTATTGATATACATGTGACATACTTCTATTTGTTCTGATCCTAGTGACATTCTGATTACTGGTATTTGTAGGTTCTGCCCTGGATCTATTCCAAGGAGTTCTATTGTAGTGAAATGACTCTTTCAGTTCATTGAGCATCTAGCATAACTGTGCTAAATATGATTGGCACGTTTGCATATATTTATTCAAAAAATAAGGCAGTTAAACAGCATAATTATGGGAAAATGAATCATAACAATAAAAGACCATTTAAGTTAACAAGCTTTGTGATCAAAGGATAAATACAGGTTGGATAAATTAGACTTTAGATGTAACTAATCTACATAAATAGACTTTGTTCTGATTAGGGGAATGGAATATATTAAAATAATTTCATGATATAAGAAATGCATTTTATTTCATACATTATGAAATATTTAAAGATTTGAGTTATTTTCTTTATATTTCTATTCTCTGAAATGGTCATGAACCATATTTGTGTTGAATGAAAAACAGGCAAGATAAAGATGGCTATTATCTTGTAAACTTATTTGGTAGAATACACGATGTAAGAAAAATATTTATTTTTTAGGCTTGTAATATTTTTGATTGATTTTTAATTAGTGAAGCATATTAAAGGGCCCATTTAAAGGAAAATTTCTTGTTTATTTCTTTTATCAACTAGAAGCAGCCTTTGTAGAATATGAAAGTGTGAATATTAAAGCTCTATTTCATGTTTTCAAAGCTATATATTCATAATCATTTCATAGATATATGCTGTTTTCAAGAAACACTGGATACATGTTTGTAAATTTCCAGCAACTGTGGTGCTTAGGTATGCTTTCTTAAGCTTTACTTGGTGGTAACGTTAAAACGGTAATTTAAGCATAAGTCATCAACTGGTATACTTTTACAATATTTCTACCTGAGTCAGTAATCATTGTTAAGCAATGTTTGAATTATACTTATACCTAGAATTTTCATGTCCTCCAATTCAGTAAAACTCAAATTAAAATATATACATATATCCCAAATTTTTATAGCTTTTATAAAGCAGAATCACAATTATTTTATTATAGGAAGAAATGTTCACAGGGTCAAAATTTCATTTTTATTTTTATTATCCAATTTTAGACAATCAATGTCTTAGAAAAATTTTTAATTTTTATTTATGTGCAGAACAAACATTTGTATCTGTTTCAAAATGCAAAGCTATAGTTTTCACCCTTATGAAATATTATTCCTTTTATTTTCACAGATTCCCATGTAGAAACCTTTGCTAAAAGCTCTTCATTTTATTTTGCACACAGCATATTTTAACAATATACTGAGATTATTTTAGGACTGAATGTTTGATAGATTTTTGCTATTTTTCCACAACACCAGGGCAACTACATATATATATGTAAACAACTCACTTATAATTGCCACAAGAAGGATTATCCATCTACAGTATGAGGTTACCAAAATGCACTTTTACTGATGTCCCTATTATAGGTAACAGTAAGAAGTTAGAATGTTTGAGAGATAATATGTTTAAAATCTTAGAAAAACTTGCTAGAAAAAATGTTATCCTTTAGTATTTTTGAAAAAAAAAAAAAGATAGCTTCAAAAAGGGAATATTTTCCATTTCAAATTTGGCAATTGCTTAGTTATACATCTTTATATAAATATTAGTTATAAAAATTTCTGGGCAACTTGAAAAATAATTAGTTTGATTTCAATAGTTCTATCAGCAAAAACCAGGAAATGGCTTGATATTGGTGACTTCTATTACTGTGTCTTCTTAAGACAAAAAATTTGTATTTTGCTTTGGCAGTTTTGCATCTGTTTCAAAATAGTTTATCCCAAATCAACTTAATGCACTAAGAATGTGAATAAGAGGAGCTATAAACCATGAAAAATGAAAGATAAATCAACCATCTATCATTACAAGCATAAAATAGAATTAAAGATTCTGTGCAAATTTGCCTTCACATAGTTTTAAGGCAAGACACTTGATTGCTTCATGTTTATTATTTTAGCTTTGGATGACCTTGTGTAACATTAATGAATTGTGTTTTTTCTTTTTGTTTTAGACCAACCCTTACTCTCTTACTTTAATCTTGATTGATTAAATCAGAAATTTCTGATTGATGAGAAATGTTTGGAGATATAGGTGACTCTTAGTTGGCATGGCATAGGCACAGAGTGCATTTGTCATTTTAGGAGCAATATATTGGTGCTAATGCATGAATCTAAATGTAGGATAAAGACATTTTATTGAGAGAAGATATTATATGAAAAATAGGAAATATTTTGATACAATACATAGGTTGAAAAAAAATAGTTTATGACCTTATACTTTTAAGTGTTGGCAGATGCACAGATAGTAATTATTAGATAAATTTCCAGATCCTGACCTTCTAGGAAGATAGTATTTATTCTTATGTGATAATAAGGCTGAAAATAAGGGAACTATCTTAGTAAACAAATCCCACTCCCAGTCAAGATAAGGTTACTGACAAAAGTAACCTCGCAGTGTGGCCCTCACATCAGCTGTGCTAATACCAACAAATGAAGCAAAATGACTAAGCTGGGAGAAACAAGACAGGGAATACATTTAAGGAGACTTTTTTTTTTCTGATTTTGAGCAATAGGTTTTCCATGATTTTTTTTTTTTTTATAATTGAGACAATTACATGGTAATTTGGGTTAGAATGCATGCCCAGTTCCCTGTTTCAAAACCCAATTTGTTACCACCTGTGGCTATTTCTATTAAAAAAAAAAAAGAAACATAATTACTATGAGTCTCAGCAGTCTTAGAGTAAATTTTGCAATTACAATGCTTCCCTTGGGCAGATGTGTGAAAATGGCAGATTAATTCCTGCCAGGATCTTTCTGTTCCTTGTGCATTTTTAGTTTTGGTGTTGCCTGCTTATTAGAGTGGCTCTGTTTGGTCTGGTTAAAGGTTATGTCAGTGTTTCCATAATAAATCTCTAGAAATGAAGATTCACAAGTCAGCCATTAAATTTTGCCTTAGGTGAAGAGTTGACATGTAACATCTCAGCAAAGGAGTAGTTATTATTTTCCATCACACTCTGTTGCTGGGTTAAATTTGAAGTAAATGATAGCAGGACCATTTGGCAGTGTTGAAAAAGTAGGACTTAGACTAGCAGGCAAAAAGAAAAGTGCAGTCTTTTGACCTATGAAATAATATCTAATCAACAGAAGCTGATGGAAGTATTTTAATTCTGTACTTCATCTCTAGCTACTTAATGTATAAGATTTTTAAACAGCCACAATAAAAATATTGAGGCTGGATAGCTAACAAGAGGTTTAACACTCCATCAATTTCCGTTCATTCCTTCTTTTCATTATGATGTATAAAGTGAAATTGTTAGACACTCAGTCATGTCTGGCTCTGCAACCCCATGGACTGTAGTAGCCCACCAGTGTCTGTCCGTGGAATTCTCCAGACAAGAAGACTAGAATGGGTTGCTATTCCCTTCTCCAAGGGCCCTACCCAGGGATCAAGTCCTGGACTCCTGCATTGCAAGCAGATTCTATACTATCTGAACCACCAGGGAAGTCCTGAGATGTGTAAACTATATTCTTAACAAAGACCTAATTGATTTATACACAAAATAACTAATGTTATTAAGTTTGAATAGTTTTGAATCTCTGGCTCAGTGTTATAACTCTATTCAACCGCTGCGATTCATGGGGTCGCAAAGAGTCGGACACGACTGAGCGACTGAACTGACCTGAACTGAAAGTTAATTTATCACAAAGTAGTCTAGATAGGAGAATAGTTGGAGACAGTGATCACATCCATCTTGTCTGTCTTTGTAGTTGACAGACATTAACATAGTTTAATACATAGTAGGCACTTAAAATATGACTTATTTGTGATGTCATATTATCACTGATCAGATGTGAGCTGGGGCTTGGATTCAAACCTAGAAGTTATTCAGGTCAAAGCTAAGGTTGTTTATAGAAACATGCTGAAATATTGATCTGTTGGTAAATAATGTATTTGAAGGTGGCCTATTTGATAATTTTTATTCATAGTTATTACATTTTTAATAACTGCAATGAAAATCTCTGTAAGTTATACTGATAATATTGCCAGTCCATGGGAAAAAAACAGGTGGTCAAGGTTCACAATTTCCACAATATGTTTATATTTACGTGTGTAGGTATATCAATATGGGCTTCTCAGGTGGCACTAGTGGTAAAGAACCCACTTGCCAAAGAAGGAGACAAGAGATGAAAGTTCAGTTCCTGGGTTGGGGAGATCTCCCGGAGGAAGACAAGGCAACCCAGTTCAGTGTTCTTGCCTGGAGCATCCCATGGATGGAGGAGCCTGGTGGTCTACAGTCCATAGAGTGGCAAAGAGTCAGACATGACTGGGGTGACTTAGTATACTGACATATATAAATATAAATATATGTATATATATATATATGTTATCTCTAATTTACATCATATCAACAGAAACAGTATTGGTCAGAATATCTTTCTTTTGTTCTATTACTTGGTATGGTTTAGAAAATATTGAGACTATGCAATTCAGATGTTATATGTTATATATTTTAAGGCTTTGAAAACCCCGCAGCTGTAGTAAACTAAGAAAGTAGAGATTTTCCTGTCAGTACAGTGGTGAAGAATCCACGCTATAATGTAGGGGACGCGGGTTCTATCCCTAGATGAGAAACTAAGGTCCCGCACACTATTGAGCAGCTAAGCCTGTGTACCACACCAGATAAATAAACTCAATAAAGACTAAAAAAAGAAATTAATGTGATCCTTTTTTCTATGTTTTAATTTTAAGATAATTATATAGAGAGAGACTCCATAAAATATACTTATTTTCTAAATTAATTTTTAATAAAATGAAATTACAGATAAATGGTAACTAGTAAATTTTGACTAAATTTATTTGTATTTATTGACATCTAATTTTATGAGTTAATCATTTTCATACCAGCCATTTGCCATTTATAAATGGGAGAAGAAAATCACTATGGGCAGTTATCAAATTCATGTAGTAATAATAACCCAATTTACAAAACATTTCTTAAAATTTCAGAATCTATCTTATGTAGGTGATATGATATTTCAGTTCACATATTGGGGAAACATAAACTACACATTCATGTAAACAATATTTTCCCATTTCAGTAATGTTGTTTAAAATGCATCCACACTCTTCAGAGTTGTTCAAGCCATATTCATTAATTCAAGAGTAAGTCATGAAATATTTTAAAGAGCTCTTAATTGAAATACTTTACTGCCAGTGCAGGAGATACAAGAGACACAGGTTTAATCCCTGTGTTGGGAAGATCCCTTGGAATAGGAAATGGCAACCCATTCCACTATTCTTGCCTGGAAAATCCATGGACAGAAGAGCCTGGTAGGTTACAGTCCGTAGAGCTGCAGAGTCAGACAGACTAAATGCACACATGCATACACATGTTGCTTTTAAACTACTACAGGACTTAATTACTATTTATCTGAATTTTAAATTTTGATGGAAAATTCAGGTCAAACAATTAGGAGGCTTGGTGGAATAAAGGCTTCAAGCAGAATGAGCTTTCACACCATATTACAAATTTAATTATCCTCATTTGACAGAAGAGTCGAGATTCAAAGTTAAGGAGAAAAACAATGGAAAGGAGCATAGAAATATACATCATTTAGGAAGTTCAGAATTCATTGTCAACTCTCATTTATGAAAAAGCAAAAGACTTTCATAAAGAGTAAACTAACAGTATCAAATATTACATCAATTAGCCTATGAATAATAAGTTCTCAATGGGGATATTTATATTCACAATTATATAAACATTATAGTTCAAGTCCATCTGTAAATTCACCCTGGAATATTTGTTATCTGAGGGAAAGAAGGCCCATCAACAGTCAGTGCTGTTCTATTCAGATGAGCAGTCAGGCTGGGTCTTGATTCATGGCACTATTAGATAT
Organism: Oryx dammah; assembly: GCF_014754425.2. Taxonomy (NCBI): domain Eukaryota; kingdom Metazoa; phylum Chordata; class Mammalia; order Artiodactyla; family Bovidae; genus Oryx; species Oryx dammah. The sequence continues at coordinate 5,327,203 of NW_024070208.1, read as the reverse complement.
CAAAGGCCCATGTATCCAGGGCAGACTTTCTCCTACACAGTGGATCCAAGCTGGACCTGAAATATTAATATTTCATAATCTGTCTGAATTTTACTTCTTTCCAGAATGTGCTTGTTCTTGAACTATCATACGTGCTTTTTTTTTTTTTTTTAAGAATACAGCTGAGAAATCTGGAAAGGTGATTTCCAAATAATGTTGGTAGAATCTGAATGTTTTGCAAATATACTAGTTTTCATGAGTTTAATTTCTTTTCACATAAATGAAATAATCTAAACACATGTGTCATGTTTATAAATTTCTCAAAAAGTTGTTTAAATAACTGAAAAGTATCATCAAAGCACATAATTTGAGTGAAGCAAATGGAAAGAAATTATTGCTTATATTTTATACTGATCTGTTCTAATTTTTTTCTTCCTATCTTTGTCCTCTGGTATCTTTTCTGTGATATCCATTCAGAAAACATATTTTTACGTAGATAGCTTAAGAACCTTCTACATTATGTATAACTTAAATATTTTAAATATGTATATATATATATTTAAAATATTTAAGTTATATATAAATGTATATATATATATGTATGTATATAGGTTGATGAGACCATGGTGGAATTTCTCACCAAATTACTACTTAACTGTACAGTTGCCCATCAGTATCTGTGGGGGGTATATTCTAGGACATCTTGAATTCCAAAATTTAAAGATGCTCAAGGCCCATATATAAAATGGTTTAGTAATTACATGTAGCCTACACATATCCTTCATGTACTTTAAATTATCTCTAGATTACTCACAATGCCAAAGGCAATGTAAATCCTATGAAAATAGTTGTAAATATAATGTAAATGCTAGGTTAATAGTTGCAGCTTACAGCAAATTCAGGTTTTGTTTTTTGGAACTTACTGGAATTTTTTTCCCCCAAATGCTTTTTGTTTGAGATTGGTTGAATCTGAGGATGTGTGACCTGAGGATATGAAGAGCTGACCATATGTACATTTGGACTTAAGATCGTGTAGCTGATTTTACATAGTGGAGCTGTACATTGAATTTCAGATGGGTTGGATTCAAAGTACTATGTTTGTCATCATTAAAATGCACCTCATAGACAAGATACATTTATTTAGTTAAAACTAAAAAGCTTCTTATTTTCTTTAATCTAGACTTGAGTGTATATTTTAAGAAGTAAAGTGTTGATATTCTTTTTATATAAAAATGATAAAATGAACCTCTCCACATGACTCCCTCATTTTGTTCTTCAGGCAAGAGTATGCTCTATTGAGATATAGTAGAGAAAGGATTCTCCATCTGCCACTCCTGAAAATAGAATGCTTAGCTTTTTACCTCTTGATAAAACTTCTTTATTTATTTATGACTATACAAGCCAGAGAAATAGACTAACATATCAGTTCCTAACATAAGGAAAGGAAATTTATAGTTAAACTTTGTCAACAAATTCTTTAAAGTTATTTTCATTTGAAATTTCCTGTTAAGCTTCAGTGAACTGCTTTATTTAAATAGTCATCGTTTAACTAGAGAAATTTAATCTCCAAGGACACATCTGTTATTTAATGATATTATAGGTTGGGTTTTGTTTGGTGGAAGTGTGGGATGCAAAGGTGCTAGGGGTTGGAAAAGGAAAGGGGCTCTAATTCAGTATCCCCAGGTAATATGATATAATAATTGGCAAATGGAGATATCATTTCAGTTGGTTAATTGTAATAAACCTATTATCTTGTTAGAGGATTAAAGTAGAATCAACATGTTGGGAAATAGATAAAAGGTGCATGAAAGCATTTAAAATTCAATCATTAGGTTTTATTGCACCCATCTGCTCCCAGGAAATATAATTGGAAATTTGATTCATTGACCTTTAGCTGCCATTTTGGATCATAGTTCCAAAGTCTATGTTTTCAGGTTGGATATTTGAAGTTAATTTGATCAGAACCATACTCAGTACATTTTTAACTCAATTACCTTTTTAAACAAAATTTCAAAAAATAAAATCAGGCTTAATGGCTGGTGTGTATTTGACAGTAGCATCAGCATAGTTGTTTAATTCTGGATCTGGTTAAAGCAACTAATGTTCAACTTCATTAAGGTTTCTCTTAACTGAAAGAACTGACAAACTTTTTATGTTGCTTTATTCACAAACTCCTACTTCTCATTAATTATTCTCCAGATCTATATTACACTAATGTATAGTTACAACATCCAATTACACTAAAATTACCTACCATGACATATGAAAAAACAGTATTTAGTAAAACAGGTGATTATCCTTAATTAAAAAAAAAAATTGGCACTTCTCAAGCCCCTTATGCCAACATAAATATGATGCTACAGAACCCTCCTAAAATATTTCTTACACTTCACTCAGAAGAGTGAAATGTAATAAAATTACATGCCTAACAGAAAAAAATAATTATGTAAATTGATCACGATTTCTTGTCAGTGTTTGTACACTACTCTGTTCACTGAAGTTCATGTAACTTGGAAAAGAATCACGATTAAACAGGTGTTTCTTCAGCCTTTGAGATCAAATTTCTGAAATATTTATATAGTGATGAGCCAGATGTACAAAGCTTAACCTTATAATCCCATTTCGCAGCTTTTCCAAATACTTGGAAACTTGTTAAGTATGAAGCTGATTATTTTGGCAGCATAGTTCCATTAATAGGATTCAGATTTTCCTTATTTACAAGCGAGCGCTGTTAATGTAATCTAGTATATTAAATTGACATGCAAACTGAAAAAGAATCCATTTAAGGGTTCACTGACAGGGAAGGGTTTCTCTAAAGCTCTTTTTATTGTGTGTGTGTTTTTTTTAATTAACTTCTGTTAGAAAACACATGGTTCAGGTGACTGAAGTAAGTGTTTTAGGTACTATGCTACTACTTTGGTGTGAAGCAACTATTACTCTGATTTCTCATACTTTTATCATAATCTTGATATATACCAAATATGACAGTGCCTCTGCCCTTTACAAATATCCCCTTCAGCATCATCTCAGTTGTAAAGCCTTGCGTGTCATTTGACATGTGAAATTATTTTAAATGCACTTATGCTTTTTTTAATGAATAGAGGCAACACAGAGTAATGTAATAATGTGTCATGATTTTCATTTTGCTTATTTATTGGTTCTGCAATAGTAGATGGAGCAATTATTGTTATGCTTTCAGTTTGAGCTGTTTATGCACCATGCAACTAGGTGCACCATTTCATATTTGTGACATTCTGTCCTCTCAAGAAAAAAGAGTATCAAGATTCTTAAATCAAATTAGACTAGGAAGAGTTTTATACTTTGTCTTTTTTTTTATACTAAGTACATAGCTTTTATAAACTACCTGACTCTGCTTGAATAATAAACTCATGCTCTTTCAGAGAGAGGAAAAACCTGTTTTTCAAACTATATGTGACCACCCAATTCCCTATTTCATAAAGTAGGAAAAAGGAAACAGACTATCAGTGACTAGAACAATTCTTCAGCTTTTTATCTCTCTTGGGAAATTTATCTATTTTGCATCTTATATTTATAAAAAATGTGTCTAACGAACCAAAAATAAAGAGACGTAATATTCTTAACATTGCTACTCAAGAAAAGGCAAATCAGAACCCTTCACCTCACAGCTGTCAGAATGGCTACCATCAAAAAGAACACAAATAACACGTTTGCAAGAATGTGGAGATAAGGGAACCCTATACACTGTGGATGTGAATGTAAACTTGGTGCAGCCACTATGAAAGACAGTATGGAGGGTTCACAAAAAACTAAGACTAGAACTACCACATGGCCTAGCAATTCCGCTCCTGGCTATATATCTGCAAAAAATTTTTTTTTAAACCCACTAATTTGAATATATATATACACCTCAGTGTTTATAGATCATAGCAGCATTATTTAATAGTGCCAAGATTTGAAAGCAACCTAAGTGTCTATCAACATATAAATGAATAAAGATGTATAACATGTATTGTATATATACACAATGGAATACTACTTAGCCATAAAAATGAATGAAATTTTGCAATTTGCAGCAACATGGGTGAACTTGGAAGGCATTATGCTAAACGAAATAAGTCAGATAAATATAAACTCTGTATGATAGCACTTATATGTGGAATCTTACAAATATAGCAAACTAATGAAAATCAGCAAAAAAAAGAAGCAGATTTGTAGATACAGAGGGCAAACTAGTAGTTACCAGTGAACAGAGGGGCAAGATCCGGGTGGGAGTACAATCTGTTAGGTGTAAGAGATGTTCAAGAATGGGAAATAGTGCAGTTATTGTAAATGGAAAGTGACCTTTAAAATTTTTCTTAAAAAATTCTTACAGCTCTAAAAATAATCAAAATCGCTTGGAAAAAAAGAAAATCTCTATTTTTACAAGGAGAGGCACCTAGCTATCTTTCATGGCCAAAGATATTAAAAGCTAATTTCCATATTAATTGGCACAGGTCTGAAAACAGATTTTTCTGAAAAGTTAAGTATTTGCAAGTAAACTAGAGAATATTTGTCCAGAAGACCTGGCATATGCAGAAAATATTCAGACAATGACTTTAAATAAAGTTTCAAGAATAATTGTATATTTTAATAAAATAAGTGTACAAATACTGACCAAAAATCCCATATAGAATTAGGTAACCTATAAAGAATTCTTCAAGGACAATGGATATGTAAATACATGTTGAATAATAAAGTCTTTGGACCATTATTTTTGTGTATGTGACATATTAAAAAATAAGTTTCTCCATTGAGACTGTGCCTCTATATCTGTGTGGTTAAGACCCAGTCACAGCTGGTCAACTGCCTTTTGGATTTCAACTGCTTTAGAATTGATGCTTTTGATCTGCGGTGTTGGAGAAGACTCTTGAGAGTCCCGTGGACTGCAAGGAGATCCAACCAGTCCATCCTAAAGGAAATGAGTCCTGAATATTCATTAGGAAGGACTGATGCTGAAGCTGAAACTCCAATACTTTGGCCACCTGATGTGCACAACTGACTCATTTGAAAAGACCCTGATGCTGGGAAAGACTGAAGGTGGGAGGAGAAGGGGACAACAGAGGATGAGATGGTTGGATGGCATTATTCAATGGACATGAGTTTGAGTAAACTCCGGGAGTTGGTGACGGACAGGAGGCCTGGTGTGCTGCGGTCCATAGGATCACAAAGAGTTGGACAAGACTGAGCAACTGAACTGAACTGATTATCAAACTGGGAATCTGTAGTCAGCTTCTAGAGACTACATTTCAGCACAGGAAAAGTTACTCCCTTCCTGTTTGATTTTTAGCAAGTCACTAGTTTCCATAAGAAGAGAGTTTACTCTTGGGAACAACAACTGTTACAAAACCCTGATATGCAAAAATTCAAAGAAATATTAATATGTTTAATTTTGAGTTGTACCAGTCCCTGCTGGGATGGGCAATACATGACATACACACACACACACATATGTGCACACACACACACAACTAGATTTTTTCTGTATAATATTGTAGGCAGCTGTATTTCAATTTTAAAATCTTATATATTCAAAACAATATATTAAAGCTGCTTTTTACTCAAATTTATATAAATATAGCATAAATATCTTTCTATGTCCATGATGTATTTTCATATAAATGATGGAATTCTTGGCCAATTATGAACATGTTACAATTCATTTAATCTTACTCTCATTGACAGAATCTTTCTTAATCCAAATTTGTTTTTATTTATTTATTTTTAGTTTTTATTTATTTATTTATTGATGTGTAATTGCTTTACAATGTTGTGCTAGTTCCTGCTGTACAGCAAAGTGAGTCAGCTATATGTATACATATGTCTCCCTCTCTTGGGCCTCCCCATCTCACTCCTCTATCTCACTCTAGGTTACCCCTATCACCCCACCTCACTCCTGGAGGTCACTGCAGAGCTGAGCTCCTTGGGCTATACAGTCGCTTCCCACTAGCTATGCATTTTACACATGGTGTTGTATATGCATCAGTGTTATTCTCTCAGTTCATTCCACTCTCTCCATATCCACATGATTGGCAGATTCCTTACAGTGAGATTCTATTTTCAAGGCCTTGGCTTTTAAAAGCAAATAAAACTTGCTTTTCAGTCCAGAGCAAGTTGCTTAACTTCTTTTTTCCTGTTTTCTTACCAAGTGTAATAATAATATTTGTTACTCATCATGCTGTCATAAGTGTTAAGAATGAAATATGATTGTGCAGAAAATAATATTAATGATACTAAATTCCAAATAAATATTAACCCATATTAGTATTTTTGTTAACAGCAAAAGACAGAAAACATTCTGGAGCAGTTAAACTTTGGGCTTTTAATATGTAGACATTATTTCCTGCAAAAACAAAATTTCAGTAGGCCTCAATCCTAGATTATTTATGATTATAAAAATGTAATTTTACTGGAATTTAAATTTGTTTTACTGTAAATTTCTATTTTGATCTCTCTAAACTAAGAGTAATCACTTTTGTTTTAATGTTAGATATTTTAAAATGTGATTGATTTTTGATAGAATTTATCTTGTGAAATTTGTTTCTAGATGTCTAAAACTTCTTAAACCATCAAAGTAAATTCTGAAGGGGAGAAATATTATTAAGTCTTCCTTAGAATTGTGCTTTTTATTCAGGGAGACCTTGTGAGAAATAAAGCTCACACTGGGTAGAAACTGAAGAGAAGTTTCCATGCAAGAATTATAGGCAATGAACATTAGAAAGTTAGAGACATATGACAGCATCTGATTTCATTTGCACTTCTTTTCATGTGAGAAAATCGAAGCACAGAAATGTTACCACAGCTTGCCAGGAAGAGAACTAATGTCATCTGACTCAGAGTTTAGGATGTTTACTCCTACACCAGTTGGGATATCATATATGACATGCATTTCTATTGAGGTATCTGTAGAGTATGAGAACATCTTATAGCATGAAAATTGCTGCTATGAAGTAATACAACTTACTTCCTAAACTGCAGGTCAATTTAAAAGAGAATTATTTAAGGCTTCCACATAGTAAACGTCAAACACTCCACTGGAGCCCATGTACAGCATGTTGTCACAGGGTCTCTCTGATGGGAAACCAGCAGTAGTGTCAGGAGGCTCTCTACTTGTTCCTAAATACTGAAAATACTTTCAAATTTTGGAGACTCTAGAAGCAGCCCTGGAGTCTCATATTTAATCATAGAACTGGCTTTGATTCTTTTATTCTCATCAAAAATTGTCTAGTAGACATCATTATTTTTATTTGTGTTCAATTTCAGGGCTGACCAATTATAGGAATAAAGCCATTCAACTAGGTGTGACCTGGTATTAGAAGTCTGTAGAGAGTGCTGGTTAACAAGCATGCTTAGAATGAAAATAATCTGTGAGATGTGTCAGACAATGATAAATAGAATAGAATAGAATAGAAAAGGATAATACACACAAAAGCAAGATGAATCATATAGAACTTGCAGGTTTTTTATTTGAAAGAGTGCAAAATTTCGAGTCAAAAGAACTTCTTCATATTACTTACTCATACTGGAACCTCTGGCTAGTCTTTCATGAAGTGTACAGGCATCAGTTTCTCCATCCATAAAACAGAAGTAATTATAATAGCACCAGTCAGTCAGGCTGAAAGGAAATAATAGACTTGGAAGAGCTGAAATGCTGTGATGACATCAACCTCAAAAACGTAAAGAAGCACAGGAGACAAAGCTCAGCAAACTGAAGAATTCTTTTCTTTAGGAAGGAATGGGTTACTGTTATCCTTAAGAACACTCTAGAAGAACTTACAATACAGTTCAGGAAACTTCATACGTCTAAGTGCATTTTGCTTTCAAGTGTTCCCATGGTGGTACTGTTGATGCAGTTTTAAATTGTTTGGAATTGAATATAAACATGCTATAAATCACCTAAGGCCTAAATCCACTTAAAAGTATGATTCGTTTTTCAATCAGGTACCTTCTAAATGCATACTCTGTGAGAAAGTCTGTGTCACACAGAGGGTGAAAATGACTGCTAAATCATGACCTGATGGCTTAGCAGATAAAGAATCCACGTACAATGCAGGAGACAAAGGAGACACAATTTGATCCATGGGTCAGGAATCCCCTGGAGAAGGGGATGGCTACCTACTCCAGTATTCATGCCTGAAAAATACCCTGGACAGAGGAGCCGGGTAGACTACAGTCCAAAGGGTTGCAAAGAGTCAGACATGAGTAAGCAAGTAATCACATATGTGAAAATGCCTCATTACTATTGATATTTTATATACAGAAGTGAGTAGAGTAAAAAATGTTAATTGTATGTTAAGAACTGAACTGAGTCTTTCTAGGTCAGGAGCCTTTAACTTTTTTTTTTTTTTCTTTTTCTATGAAAGGACAGATAGTATCTATTCTAAAGTTCAGGGGCAATATGGACTTTGTCACAACTACTGAACTTTGCCATTGAAGGATGAAAGCAGCCAAAGACAACATATAAGTGAAAGGGAATGGTTGAGTTTCAATAAAACTTTATTGTCAAAAACAGAGAATGAGTCCCATAACCACCCAGAGTTCACCAACCAATTTTGTAAGTCATACCTGTTAATAATATTTATTTTTTTCTGTTTGAGTGTCTGTTAAAAAAACTGTACTATTTAGACTTTAAATTGTTGTTGTTGTAGTCACCAAGTCATGTCTAACTCTTTGCCACCCCATGGACTGTAGCCTGCTAGACTCCTCTGTCCATGGGATTTCCCAGGCAAGAATATTGGATTCGGTTGCCATTTCCTTCTCCAGGGGATCTTCCTAACCCAGTGATAGAACCTGAGTTTACTGCTTTGACAGGCAGGTTCTTTACTACTGAGCTACCAGGGAAGCCCAGACTTTAAATGGTTTCTAACAAAATAAAAATGACTGTTACTTCAAAGCTAGATATTTGATATATTGGAAGAATGCTTTCTTATTACTTCATGAAGTGATTCTCTAGGAAAGAATACTAGCGAAGAAAAATTCTTAGAATTAAAGTCTTCAAGCAAAAAAAGAATGAGGGGTGGTACTTGAATTAGAAATTAAGTGACTACCTGATAGAGAGTAGAGATATTTCATTTCATTTTGTGCTAATGTTTAATTAAAAATATGTTAACGTTAGTAAAGACACTTAACTTTATTTTAATTTCAGGTAAGAACACTAACCTAAAATAGACTATTTCCTTTGACTCATGCATTTTAAATGTGATACTTATTCTTATATTTCAGAGGGAATTGAAAAATATTCTGATAATCCAATACTCATAAATTTGATTAATAATTAATTTTTCCTCAAATATAGGAATGCTTTTTTCTTTGTAATGTTCATTTCTGAAGACAAGTCTTCCAGATTCCTGTATGTTATCTTCTAATTTCCATAATTGTGCTTTCAAATTACTCTTTTGTTTTTAAGCCAGAAATTCAAATCCAATGGATATTTTTTAATTTACATTTTTATATAATTTTTGTTCTTTGGAAGGAGTTAGTAAATTATCTTTAAATACTTGCAAAATGTTGAAGACTCAGAATTCCTCAAAAGTATATACTAATTACTGTAAAATACATTGTCTGTTTAGCTGATTGGCTGAATCATTACTTACAAAGAGTTAAAAATTCTCTATGCCTATCAAGTGTTAGAGGAAGGAATGTGAGAAAGGTGCTACACCATTTAATTTCATCTTGAATTCCTCCTACTTTTTTCTTCTCTTAAAAAAAAGAATTGGAATGCACCTATACAGCCAATGACTTGAAAGGCTGATGCAAAATCATATCAGAAACTGATCTTGTTGATAACTTTTTCTTGCATTTGTGAATATAATCATCATTTTAAAAATAATTGACTGTCAATATTTTGAGGTGCAAGACTGGTGAATTGTGCTTACCAAATCATTGCATGCATAAAGTTTTAAATTTTAGTGTATTGTGAAAAAATAAACTAATGAAACAGATAACAGCCATACAGATTGTTTTACTTTTTAGGTTAGTTATTTACTTTTTAGGAATTTTACCTAGTGATTGACTAAATATAATACCTTAAATTTGCACTTTAAAAGGTTCAGAAGTACCTATTTTTACAATTGATAATATATGACTATAATGATGGTAATTATACAGTTAAGCTTACTGTATGTATTATATATTTGATAATCGATGCCATTATTACCTTTTTAGGGCTTCCCTGGTGGCTCAGATGGTAAAGAATCTGCCTGCAATGCAGGATATCTGGATTTGATCCCTGGATTGGAACTATCCCCTGGAGAAGGGAATGGCAACCCACTCCAGTATTCTTGTCTGGAGAACTCCATGGACAGAGGAGCCTGTGTCCATGGGGTCATAAAGAATCAGATATGATGGAGTGACTGGAAAAATCTAGTCATTAGAATTAAGTATAATATTAAGCATATTAAAATAATTTAATATGAAAGTATAAAAAGAAAGGTACAAATGCCCAAAGAGCCATCTTGTTATCAGTGGTAACAGTAGTACTATTTTGCTTAGTATGTAACAATAATTTTTAAGATCATTTCAAGGCAATTCACATTAGTGTTTCATTAAGTTATTTCTGAAAATAATGGAGGATGAAGCATTATTTTTCTCTGTTTCTCAGAGAGGCAGTACATCAACCGACGGTTCCTGGCAGTCTTTGGCAAGTGTTACTGTTCTACAATGAATTAGGCATATGACAAGTGACCCTAGGAAAGTCAGCTGTAGTTTTTCTGTTTAAAAAAAAAAAATGTGTACAGTGACTGTATTGTGTTTCCTAGGACAACTGAAGAGAATGAATAGTAAATATCAATAATACTATTTTGTAGATCCTAATGTAGGGCTGCTGCTGCTGCTGCTAAGTCGCTTCAGTCATGTCTGACTCTTAGTGACCCCATGGACTGCAGCCCACCAGGCTCCTCCGTCCATGGGATTTTCCAGGCAAGAGTACTGGAGTGGGGTGCCATTGCCTTCTCCAGCAGCATACTGCAAATCTCCAAGTATAGAATAGTGATAGTGGCACTGTGATACCATCTACATGCATTTAGATACAGTGAGGTAGAGTTTCAAAGCATTTCCATATTAGCTAAGTTAATTGGACTAAAAGTTGGTTTGAATCAAATAATTCAAATTTTTAATATAAATTTATTTAATTGGAGGTTAATTACTTTACAATATTGTATTGGTTTTGCCATAGGTATACATGTGTTCCCCATCCTGAACCCCCCTCCCTCCTCCTCAATTTTTTAAAATTTCCATTTGGTTATGAGCAAGTTTCTCAAAATTAATAAAATTAGATTTTAAAGAAATGTATTTTGCAGAAAGACAGCATTCATAGTGATAAGAAGTCAAATAATGTGTCACTAATTTTTCTCCCTCCCTTTTTGTTTTTATCTCCTCATGTGGAGCATTCTAGAAGTTCAGGCTTATAATGAATTTTTGTTGGGGATATATATTTGTGTCGTTAGTTTCCTGGAGGCCCAATTGCAGAGAATTTAGTTTCAGATATTCCCTCCGGGGGAAAAGTCTTTCCATATTCTTCACAGAGATGGAAAAAGAGTACAATAGGAGGAAAGCAGAGGAGAGTTTCTTAAGAGTAAATGTCTGATAAAGAGTTAAAAAGAAAACAAAAGAATATCAAACTTCCTCTGCTGCTTGGAAGAAAAAGGGAACTGCATATTACATAGGGCTGAGCTGGAGATGCTTAGCATCCTGAAGAGAATGGATTAATTAGGGATGTTGAAGTTAGCAATCTTTCTGTAAACTGGTTTGGATTCCTTTCCTAAGACATCAACTCATGGCCTAATGTGCTGCCCTTGCCAGTGGAATAGCACAGTTAGCATTTGGTGGATCCCGGTGGCCTCTGGGCTCCAACTTTCAGCAAATATATAAAGAGAATGTGCATTTTTCTCTATTTTGTGTGCTTTTCCAGGTAACAAATAGCTCTCATTTTACCTTTTGAGTATTTCTATTTTCTTCTTTCTTGTCAAAGATGACTTTAAGATCACAAATTGCATAATTAAATTCTGCCATGCCAGCTATTATTAAAGTTATCAATGCCATTTATAAAACGGTTAACATTTTCAATAGTTTTTCAGATATAGCCACATCACTTCAAAAATTCATCTAAGTCATCTGAGTTGAATAGTGGACTTAGAATTCTCACTTACAGGATATAGCTTGTCCCCCCATTTTTAAATTTAAAGTAATGTTAGTTTTTGCTCCATGTGGTAAGAATTTCTCTTTTTTTTCCCTTGTGCTTTTAGTAATGTAACACAAGTGTGGACCACACTGTATTTGTATAAAATGTATTATTTTGGAAATCACTGATAAATACAGTTATTGCCATACCTCATGCACTGTAGAAATTTCAAAGCCATAGGTGCTGTCAGATAACTTTATAAGTGGTGGCTTAAAATGTTGTTGCCTACTTCAGCAACGTGTAGAGAACCACACCATATATTCTGTTGAAGGCAGAGCTATCAGAAGCAATGTCAGTATGAAAAGGCTTAAAGTGAATTATTCACCTCTTAACACTCCCTTGTGTTCAGACTGCTGCAAAGAGAATGCTTGTTATCAATGTGAAAAGCAGTGCCTTTGAATTAAGGGAAAAGTTCAACTTGTTTCATTTTGTTTGCAACCCAGTGGTATCAATACATACTATCAATCTTTTGTCCTTAATTCAAAAGTACTTTTAAAATTTCACTCCCCTGTTCCTCTGAATTAGGAAAACACTGATCATCTAAGTATAACTGAAACTATAACTACACATCCAACTGAACATTCATTTGTGAGAAGTTTTCTCTTAATGATGACTTCAAAGAGTCAAGTACACACTTTTGTTTTTCTTCAATAATTCCAATTCTAGATCAATAACACTAGAATGAAAGCTTTCTTTATATTTGTATTGCAGCCTTTGAAAGAATCTTTTTATATTTGACATATCTGTCTGCTCTCATATGTTACAAAATTATAAACAGGCTGCTGGCACAGATATATAAAGTTTATTCAGATAAACATAAAACATTTATATTATATGCACATATATATCTATATGTGTGTGTATATATATATATATATATAATTGGTGAGATAAATGCTTCTAGAACTTGGTGCAACATACTACATCTTTTGTCCCTCATTGTCTAATCTGTTGTCAATATTATTTATTGTATCTTTATTTTCAAATATTATAGTTTTGAATTTTAGTTTTAATTTTTTAATTTTAGAACTTTCATTTTGCCTCTATTTCTTGTCTTTAGGCCCAAGACGAGGATACCGCAAGAGAGGTTCTTAGGGCTCAAAACTTGAGGCACTTACTCTCAGGGTCATGCTTTTACGTTCCTGGTCATATTTCCAATATTCTAAGATATTTTAAGGTCCTTGTTGGTTAATTCTGTCATCTTTTTCATGCCAGGGTCTCGTTTTATTGATTGATCTTTCTCCTAGGTATGGTTTATATTTTCCTGGTTTATTGCATGCCTTGTCATTCTTGATTGAATCTCAGATATTGCAAATTTTACATTGTTGAATGCTAGATTTTTATATTGTGCATAGTTTGAGCTAACTGTATGCTTCAGTTTACCTACTGAACCTCTGTCCCAAAGGCATCCTCTTTGGTAAGAAACAGACATAGAAACACAAAATAATATCAAAAAAATGCCAGCAGTTTTTAAACCACTGTCTTCTGTGTTTCCACAACAACGATTCTGGAAATGCCAGAGCTGTTTGGTTTGTCAAAATTGATCTCTCCATAGGAAGTTTCCTGATTGCCTCATGACTCTATAATGGGAAATGTAAGACATTGCTAGTAAATTAGCACCAAGGTATTGTGTATATATTTATCATATAGTTATTGCACTAATCATTGATTGAGTTCTAGCATCATTTACTTAAATAGTATCTATGATGGTGAAAAATAACTCTAGAGTCTGCTTTCCTAATGCTCACAATGTTTTCCTCTCCTCCTTTTGTAGGGATACAATTGGAGAATAGTACTCTGATTTTTTCTTAAAATTCTTTTGAAATGAGACTCAAAATGATGAGGATTTTATTTTTCTCATTCCACAGTTTTCCCATTTTCTAGAAATTCGGTAGTGTTTTACAATTTACCAGACTTTCATCCAGTTTATCATCATTTCGAGATTATTACAGTGTGGCTTATAGGATTAAAAAATTTTTAAAGTGGGAATTCCCTAGTGGTCCAGTGGTTAGGATTCTGCGCTTCCACTGCAGGGAACCTGGGTTCAGTTCCTGGTTGGGGAACTAAGATCCTGCAAGCTGTGAAGTACAGTCAAAAAATAAAAAGTTAAAAAGTTATAACAGGAAAGCTATTATACAACTAAGAATTTTCACATATTATCTCATATAAAATATAAAACCACACATTTTAGATTGTTTTATCCTTTGATACCATCAAAGTTGTAAAATTATTTTGACAATTTTTCATACACTTTGGGGCATCGTAGATGCTAATAATTTCATATTCAGTGTCTTTAGTTTTTACAAAGATTCACTTATTTACAAATATAGAGTCATTTTCATGAGGTATTTTCTAAATTAAAAGACTCACCATTTCTAAGGCTGGTTCCTATTTCTTCATGATATAGCTATGTTTTTTCATGCATTGAAAGGAAAAGCTTCTTTGCCATAAATGCAGTCTGAAATCTTTATTTATTTAAAGTATATATTTTATGGCTGGGTAAACAAGAACTACACCCAAGAAAATGATCTTTGAAAAAAAATGAAAATTAAGCTAAATAATTCATATTTAAGATGACTGTCTTATAGAGTGTTGCTTGGGTTTGTTAATGTGGCTATATAGAGTTTTATATCTCAAATCCCTTTGTAGCCTGTCCAAATAAACATGGGATTTCTACACAGGGTTTTGAAAGTTAACTGTATAGATTTTAAAGACAAAGTTCAGAAATATTCTTTATTGAGACTATTTAATGAAAACAATTTTAGTTTTATAATTCTCTGTGAGACAGAAGTATCTTCAGTGTGTATGAGATGCAGATGATCACCGTATACCTTTATACTTAGAATTACCTGTTATTAGCATCCAGTAAAATGAACCTCTTTTGAATGTGTGTGTGTGTGTTTTCATGTATAACTTCATGAAACTAACACCACAGTCAGCATACTAGAGAGTTCCTTATGCTCTATCTCTATAGTCAATCTTAACCCTGGCATCCACTGCATCCACTGATCTATTCTTTGTCATAACAGGTTTTGCTTTTTTGCAAAGTCTTACAAATAGAATCATACAGTGTACAATTCTTTTGAGATTGGCTTCCTTCACTCAGCATAATGTTTTTGCGATTCATCCAAGTTGTTGGATCAATTGTTCATTTTTGTTGTTGTTGTTTATAGTTTTCATTCTATATATATAGCACAGTCTGTTCACCTGTTGAAAGTTATTTGGGCTGATTCCAGTTTTGGCAAAGAGAGCTCTTGAAAAATGTACAGATATCTGTGTGATCATAGTTTTCATTTATTTAAGGTAAATACCAAGTTATTGGGTTAATTTTGGTCTTTTCTTTCCCCTATGGATCATATTTTTGTTATTATGTCAAAGAATTCTGCCTAACACCAGGTCACATAGATTTTCTGCAGCGTTTTCTTAAGTTTTATATTTTCATTTAGATCTGTGATCAATTTAAAGTTTTTAAAGTTTTTTTTGTTTTGTTTTAATAAGTTGTTTATTTCTATTGAATTGCCTTTTGCAACCTGGTAGAAAATCAGTTGAATCTCTCTGTTGGTTACTTCTGAATAGTCTCCTTTGTCACATTGATCTATGTGTCTTTTCCATTGACAATACTATACTGTCTTCATTAGTGTAGCTTCATAGTATCTCTTAAAATAGGGTAATCTGATTCCTTCAAATTTAATCTTTTTTTTTTCAAAAATATTTGAATATTATAGTTCTTTTTGTTTTAAATTCTAGAATCCTCTTGTCTATAGCTACAGAAAGTCGTGCAAAGAATATGAATGGAATTATATTACATGTATAGATTATTTGAGGAACTTTGATGTTTTGACTATGTTGAGTTTTTAATCCATAAACATGATATATCTTTCCATTTATTTAGGCCTTCTTTAACTTATTCCATCACTTTTTGTAATGTGCCACATACAGATTCTGTACTTGTTTTTATTTTTATTTTTGCAAATTATCTATTTGTTTAAGTATTTGATTCTCAGGAAAATATTATAAATCTGTTGCTTCAGATATTTAAGTTTCCAAATGACTGACTGAGTGACTGACTGACTGAAGTCGCTCAGTCATGTCCGACTCTTTGCGACCCCATAGACTGTAGTCTACCAGGATCCTCTGTCCATGGGATTCTCCAGGCAATAGTACTGGAGTGGATTGCCATTTCCTTCTCCAGGGGATCTTCCCAACCCAGGGCTCGAACCCGGGTCTTCCGCATTGTAGACAGACGCTTTACCGTCTGAGCTACCAGGGAAGTTTCCAAATAGTTCATTGCTATAATATAGAAATATGATTGATTTTTGTGTGGTGACTTTGAATATGGCAACATTGCTTAATTTATTGTTGGTTAATTTGTTATTGTTGGTTAATTTATTATTGCTTAATTTGTTGGTTTTGAGAAGTTTTGTTTGTTTTCATTTGTCTTGATTCTTATTTTCTGCTTGAGCAATACTATTACCTGAGTATACAACAACACTGTGAGAAAAATTTTTCCTCCTTTTCCAGTTTGTGTGTCCTTCTTTTATTTTTCTTGCCTTATTGACCATACTATGGCTTTCGTGCAGTGGTGAATAGAAGTGGTGAATGATTTCAGTCTTTCAAGTTTGGTGTTTGTTATGTTCAAGTCGCTAAGTCATGTTCAATTCATCGCAGACCTGTGAACTGCAGCATATCCCCTATCCTCCACCATCTAAAATTCATGTCTATTGTGTCCATGCTGGTATCTAACCATTCATCTTCTGCTTCCCCCTTCTCCTGTTGTCTGTTTCCTGTCATCAGGGTCTTTCCCAATGAGTCAGTTCTTCATATGAGGTGGCCAAAGTATTGGAGCTTCAGCTTCAGCATCAGTCCTTCAGTGAATATTCAGGGTTGATTTCTTTTACGATTGACTGGTTTGATTTCCTTGCAGTCCAAGGTACTCTCAGAAGTCTTCTCTAGCACCTCAATTCAAAAACATCAATTTTTCAGTGCTCAACCTTTGTGGTTCAGTTCTCACATCCTTACGTGACTACTGGAAAAACCATAGCTTTGACTAGACGGACCTTTGTCAGCAAAGTGGTATTTCTGCTCTTTAATATGCTGTTTAGGTTTCTCATAGTCATGTTAGTTATACCCTTTTTTGATAGATGCTGTTTATACAACTGAAGAAGTTTCTTTCTATTCCTGTTTGCTGAGAATTTTTATCATTAATAGATGTTAAGTTGTGTCAAATGTTGGACATTTTTTAGAATTTCTATTTGTATGCTTCTAATAGTTAAAAAAATCTATTTTGACTCCTTTTGCTATTTTCAGCTCAACTTTTTTATGTGCATATAAGTGGTCATATCAAATTAATCTACTTCCACAAATGAAATGTTTTCCCAATTTCAGGCAACATGGTTCAGCTTTAGTACGTGCTTTCTTTTTTTTTTTTTTTTTAGAGATACTTATTTTTAAGATTGGTATATTATAGATTTATTTTTAGAGTTCTAACTGATGAGCAAGTAGTAGAAAATAGTATATCTTAGGAATAGTTAATCACCACTTACTGCTAATAAAAATTATGATTTCAAGTATCATTTATAATTTACTACAATTTCCTGAGCACTAGAAGAGAATGCATAAACACAAATATCAAAGAAACCATTTGTATCATACAGACTTTATCTGCTTTGTTTACTTGATTATTTTTTATTTGTTTATGTTTTCTATAAAAAAGAATGTAAAGAATATCTAAATTTTTATCTTCATCAAAAATCAATACAAAAAACCAAAAAAATCAAATTAGGAGGGTCAAGCAGTTTAAAAAATTTGTTTAGATTTGTTTTAAGTAATCATTCTGAGCAAATGATCATTTTTTTAAAAAAGTACCAAACATTTGCCATTTTATTTCTGAGTGAAATAGTTTAAAATGATCATCATATCCTACAGTTTAATTCAAAATGTTTACTTTAGAACTTTTCTGTTACTACTCATCAATTCCATGGATCCATTTTTTAATAATAAGCAAATTATATGCTTTAAAAATAAATGGTAAAACTTGCTGTGTTCAAGTTGCATTTGAAGGGAAAACATTCTAATGATTCATTTTTATGGAAAAGAATGAAGTTTTCAAGAGTTAAATATACTCATAATTTAATTACTCTGCTGAGACCTAAAAATGTACATCTTTGACTTCAAATTTTACTTTCTTTCTAGACTTAAAATTTAAGAATTTTAAATGTACAATGTGGAACTCAACTTTTAGAATACACTGTTGGAAAATAGCTAAAAGCCCTTCTATTTCTAAATTTAGCCCTTGATATATATGGCTTTTTGTCTTTTTTGTTTGTTTGTTTTACTCTGTAAATACTGTTATTTTATATTGGGATTAATTTTAATGAGTTTTCAGATACCCTTGGAGACTGGATAAT
This sequence comes from Oryx dammah, assembly GCF_014754425.2. Taxonomy (NCBI): domain Eukaryota; kingdom Metazoa; phylum Chordata; class Mammalia; order Artiodactyla; family Bovidae; genus Oryx; species Oryx dammah. Next base: position 5,308,621 of record NW_024070208.1, on the reverse strand, counting down.
GAAAATGTTATTTCTATATTAAAATCAGTGTGGTTTTTATAGTGCATTAGTCATAAGTTTGTTAAAGGCTAAATGGCTATTTCATTATGGTAATTATAAACATACTCTATCTCTCACATTCCTACCTATTTTAATGGAAAATTGCAGACAGACATTATTAGTAAACTTCTGATACTCTGCTACTATTAAGTTTCAGACTTCTAACATTGTACTTTGTGAAATTCCATAATAATAATAATAATAAGCCAACCTTTTTTTTGCCTTTTTTTAAAACTACCCTCATTTCTCCTCCTGTATGTATCTTTCTATTTTACTCTTCCTCCTCTCTCTATTTTCTTCTTGCCTTTCTCCTTGCCTTTATTTTTCTCTCTTCTTTCCTTTCCAAAATTCTTTCTTTTCTAACTGTCTCTTGTTTGTTTTTATTTTCATCAAAACAATATTTGGTAGTATTACCATTGCCCAGTGGTCACAAACACTCTGAGACATACATACAAACATACAAAGACACATCTGCACACACACTAGCACATAATTTAAAATAACCCTTCACTTAATTGGTAAATGTATTTTATTTCTTAGTTTAAGTCTCTTATTAGAATTGCTTAGAACTTTGATATTATGCAAACGTTTTTAGTTACTGTCTCTATTATATCAGGGGAAGAAAAGTTTTCCTAGTCTATCTCCCTGTGTCTAACTGAATAGGGATCCATATTGTATGAAGTTCCATATAACCAAAGCCATTAACATTACAAGATTAGCTGTAATAGCCCTGATATAGCAAATATTAGGGGTTTCCACTTTTCACTTTACACTTTACTCTTTCTGTAATGGGCTTCCCCAGTGGATCAGTAGTAAAGAATCTGCCTGTCATGTAGGAGACACAGGAAACCCAGGAGATGTGGGTTTGATCACTCGATCAGGAAGATCCCCTGAAGAAGGAAATGGCAACCCACTCCAATATTCTTGCCTGGAATCCCATGGACAGAATAGCCTGACTGGCTATGGTCCATAGGGTCACACAGAGTCAGACAAAACTGGGCACACACTCTCCCTAATACCCTGGATTCTGTTTCTGATCTAAATACTCAGGCTTAGCTTTCAGCTGACAGCAATAATGGGCTGATTCATTTTCAGCCAATTCAAAAAAATGATTTTAAGTTTATATGTGGAGTTTCTAAGTAATTTTAGTTTTTAAAATTGGCAAAACTCTTTTGCAAACGTTTTTGCTCTTGGTGTTGGTTTCCATTACTACTTTAATGGAAGATATTTATCTTTTAAAGATGGATAGCTAGTTATGGAAGCAATTAAGGTGCTTCACAGAATCTGGAAATTTGTAAAACATACTAATAAAATATATCTGCTACCACTACTAGTTAAAATAGATTAGGAGTGAGAAATTAATCTACCTTGTTTACTGTCATCTTTGCATTTATCTTGACAAAGGTCATGAGAATCACAACAAGAAACAGATTAAGAAATTTGTGGAAGTTTTTCCTGTCCCCCAACTTCCAGCAGACAGTGAACCTTAGAGAGTACTCTAAGCTATTACTCTCAACATTTTTTTCCAGTAATAGTTTAAAAGGCCAAATAAATTATTAACACGGGACAAGAAAAGAGTCTTATTAGTTTAAATTAGCCTTATTTATAAGGAAAACACATTGCTCTACATTAAGCCTTACCTTGGGTCCTCTGCTTCATGAATTATGCGCTTCTGTGACACGGATACTTGTATGCTTGATGATCTTGTAGGAACCCATAGCTGCTTCAGAGCACAATGGTGTGATATGAAGTGAGGCAGGAAACAGGGGAACCTTTGTCACTGAGTCAGCTGCAAGAAGAAGTAATGTGTATGAATGTACAGTATAGGGAGATCTATGAAAGATCTACTCTCTTTCTCCCAAAAGACTCTGTTCCATGGTACAAGGAGAATTCAGTTCTATTTGGCAGACCTCCATGTCAGTTTGGAAGCAGTAAAAACAACCACAAAACAAGTCTCATTTCTCAGTGTCTTTAATTCTCCATGTTTTAAGTAACATTTTAATTCTCATTTTGATTTCACTTTGTTTTAGTAATCAAGAGCTAACACCCCTCTCCCTTGTATTGAGTACAATTTCCAGTGTACGGATGCAGCGAAGAATGAATTACAGAGATGAGTCCAGTCATAGGTGCTATGCTTGTGTTTGTCACTGGTACAATTTGAAGGAAAGGCCCTATATCTCTTATTTAAGGCGGGGATGACTTTAAATGATGTTACATCAAGGAGGGCAAAGAACCCCAGCAGATGATGCAAATTTGTTTCAAAATGAGTGTTATTAAATAATTCATGTTTTTAATATAGAGAAATTAGGTCATTTTTCCACTCCTCCCACAAATGTTCAATCTTAATATCTAAGTAATGAAACAATACAGAGAGTGTTATCCATCCTGGTACTAACAGAGAATGCCAGTTATGACAGGCTCATTGTTTACTTTAACAGGTAATTTGTGGACTGGAATCATTTAATTGTTCTGAGTACATAATTACATGTCAGCAATTTCCAATTTAATTAAAATGTACAAATCTGAAGATTAAGGGAATTTTTGAATTATTAATCATTTTTCCACTAGGAAATCTTGTTGCTCTGCAGGAGATTTGTCCAGTGTACAACTATACGTATTTTTTTTCCTTCTTTTTCGCAGACAGACAATTTTCCCGCAGAGCCCAATTACATGGGCAGCAGGCAGCAGTTTGTTCAAAGGTAAGGCCTATTAAATAACTTTCTCGGCTTCCCCATTTGCATTCGTGTCAAAATTGCTTTGCAAGAGTCTACACTTCAGGTTCAAACTCGTAGAGACAATACTTTCTCTTCTTTTTCTTTATGTGTATTTCAGTAGCTCCACGTTTAAGGACCCAGAAAGAGCCAGCCTGAGAGACAGTGGGCACGGGGACAGTGATCAGGCTGACAGTGACCAAGACACTAACAAAGGCTCCTGCTGTGACATGTCTGTTAGGGAGGCGCTCAAGATGAAAACGACTTCAACTAAAAGCCAACCACCTGAACAAGGTGAGTGAAGCCTTCCAGTGCTTACCAAGTATAAAGCTTAAGCAATATGAAACCTCAGAATACTAGTTGTAGTTTATCACCTTGGAATGGAGCTTTGATAATACAGCAAAACAAGCAGGAAATCCCGAGGTTGCCTCACACAAAAAGCAGTTTTTCAATACTTCAGTAACCACAGAAAAATGAAGTTCATGGATTCTAGCCTGAAATCTTCCTGGAATGAGAACTTTTCCAAAGTCACTAGATTATACTTATTTTTATGGATGTTTACTAATCTTTGCTGTTTTGCATTTTAGTAAAGGAAAATATGGTGTATGTTAACTAGATATGCACATTTTAATATATTAATATAAAGATTAAATGAATAAATTTAATATATTTAGGTGAAATGAAAACTTGATTGAAATTGTATAGCTCTTAGCAAGGTTGGTATTATTTTTAGTGTGGGTTTTAGCTCCAAAGTCGTTTTTCAAGAGTCAAATAACAGCTAAGCCAGAGTTCTGGCTCCTTCTTTTGATTTACATCTAAGTCTTCCTGGATATCACATAAACATGAACTTGTTTACTCTGATGGAGGTAAAAAAGAAATGCTTCTTCATGAATATATATGTCTTTTATAAAAGTCTAACTTCAATTTATTACCTCGATATGTCTTTTTTATTAATAGCAATATTTTTATTGTTTTAAACACAGTAGAATGTTTATTAATGATTCACCCAAAGAGAATTAAGCTACTCTTTTGTGTAAGTCTTAGATGCTGTGAAAAAGCTTTTTTATATCCAATTATAAAAAGTAAAAAGAACTCTTGCATAAATTGAATTTCAGTTACAAATGCATATTATATTAGTTAATATTAGTTTTCAAAATATTGATGATATGCAAGTATATTTGATATTTAAATTTTGAGGAGCTATATTTAAACTATTTGAATTTACTTATTTGTTCTTCTAAGTCATTTAATGATAGATGATTCATAGAAAGTAAATTTTTGCCTCTAGTGTAATCTCTTCTATCACATATACGTCAGCAGATAGAATGCTTTTTAATTTCTCTAATCATGTTGAAATTTTGATTCAAATATGCACATACACACATATATATACATTCAATACAGAAATTAATTAATATATATATTTAAGTTTCTGCACTCAATATAATTACGCTGGCCTTATTTTAAGAATGACCCTCTCCAAAGCCTTCTTTTCTAAGTATTGTAGCAGGTTTTTGCATAACAAGGCAATATTGTTTCAAAAGTTACTTTTAGCAAAAGTTATTTGAATACTTACCTAATATTTGCAGTTCTTGCAAATTTGAATGATTATTTGATGTGACATATGTGGGCTTTATGGGTTTGACTATACAATGTCATATAAATATTTTAGGCACATTTTAGGTAATGAATGTTTGGATTTTGGTATGTGAATACATAGCCTAACAGACTCATCTACGTCTGAGATAAAGTGGTTTGCAGGTAATTCATTGGCTACTGTTTGTAAAGCTGCATAGAGTAAGTAAAGCGTTTACACTTACTGTTATATCTTCATGAGAAAATTTGTTAATTAAAACCAGCCTGCTGCTCACTATGAACTTCTTAATTCCTTTCCATACACTGAATGAGCAATGTAATTGATAAGAATGAAAAATAAAAAAAAAAAAAAAACCTATAGGTAAGGACATTTATGTCTGAAAATATAGTTTATACTGAAAACCTGTTATTTTTTCCTATTTTGGTATCAAAAAGTAATGTCTTAGAAGGGTGGCTTTTGTTCTTAAAAGAACATATAGTTGATGTATATTTTAATTAATATTACACATAAAGTAACTTCTAGTCTATGAGTAAGAATGCCAATAGAGATGTCTCCTGTAAAAAAAAGAAAAAGTAGTTTTCATGTATCCTTAGTAACAAATATGAGAAAATTATGAATCTGAAAGCCACGCTTGGAAGATAATCTCTGAATTACATAGGAGACTGACTTGTACTTTAAAAATGATTTTTGAAGGATTAACTAAAAGAGTATTTCATTGATTGAATGATTGATGGATATGGCTCATTAATTCATTTATTTAATAAATATCTATTAAATGCTTTCAATAGTAAGGAAAATTAGATACTTTTGGGACATCAGAAATAAATTTGATTTGGAGCCTGCCTTCAAGAAACTGTATGTAACTGTAGTAGAGATGGGAGACTCTCTCTGTGTCTCTCCCTCCTATCTCCTCTCTCATTTACCTGTATCTCTTATCTGTCTCCCTACCTATCTCTCTATCTACCTCCAATCTGTCTTTTTATGTCCATCACCTAGATCATCTTTTTGTCTCCCTGGCTCCCTTCCCTTATGTTTTGTCTTTTTCCTATCTATGTATCTTATGTATACATCTATCTACCTACCTATCTAGACGCAAAAGAGGCTAATATCTATTGTTTTTACTACTTACCATAAACTATGCTAAATTCATTTTAACATTAGCTTATTTAACCTGAAAACTCTAAAATTGCTAGCATTTGTATCTTACATATAAAAAAACTGAGCTATGGGGAACTTGTTAACTTGCAGAGCAGGTTGGAATTTTATCTTAGATCTAGATATGACCAAAATTTATATCTTTTCTATAGAACTTTATCTCCAAATAGTCGAATTTGCTCAAATATACATTCTGATTCATTGCTATGACTAGATATCAAGTAAACTTTGAAGGTTAAGTTAAAACTTGAGTTCATGTATATGAACCTTGGGGGAAAATATCAAAATGACTTATATGCATTGAATTATTAGTTGCTGAAACATATTCTTTTCGGTATTCACTGCATTTATAAATAGATGAATATAGTTCCCCTCACATTTATAGATGTTAAGAAACTTTGTCAATGTTCCATGATGTAAGTAGTGAAGTCAGCATTAGAAATAAAATAGCATCCCTCCAGGGTTTGTCCTCTTAACCAATGCTTTATACTATTCACATAATGAATGGTTTACTGAGAAAAATAAATAAATAAATAAATGTTTGAAGAAGCAATCAGCCATTGTCTTGGTCATTGTACTCTGTTAATTTATTTGAAAAGCATCACAAGCACCAATGCTAAATTAATTTAATGCACACCTATAAAGAGTAATTTCCTTTACAGACGAAAGAAGATGACAGCAGTATTCAAATAATTATCTCATGTCCAAGTTTCATATGTTAAACACTAATTTTTAATATCTTAAAAAATCTCCTAGAAAACAGAAATAAATTTCCTTTAAAACAAAAATGAAACAAAAAGAAACCTATTTATCACTTTTGCTCATTCTAAAATATTTATAGTAGTGCCTTAATAGTTTTTAAAAAGTTGTATCATGTTATATTTCATATTTTTATATGCATTTAGTTGGCTTCTTTCCCTGTTTAAATTATCTCAATTAAGAAAATTAATGTTCTATTTCTAAATTAAAATACTATTTTAACTTAGAAATTAAAATCAATTAAAAAAATAATCTTCATATTTTCAATGGACATTTTCTATGCTAACAATGATTTCCCTTTGCAAATAGCTTAGTACATTTGAAATTTTATTTCATTAAGTCAACTGTTGCTATTTTATTTTCTCTTTTGTACCATTAGATTTTTTCCATTTGTTTTATTCCTGTTATTTGTGTACTTTTGCTACCATCAGTTTAAGCATCCCAGATATACAGCACTAGTATGTGTTGCCCATTATTTTAGAAAAAAAAAATTTGAAAGGATTCAGTAGCTAATTGATGGTATGCACTATAGCTGAAGATAGCTTTAAGGATTTTATGTTAATAAACCCTCTAATAGAAAGAAGTTATTTTAGTTTCTCTTAGTGTGATTTAAAAAAAAAAAAAAAACATCTCTCAAAGAATGTACTTAGTTTCTTACTATTTGAGTTCAGTTTTCTGTCTGCCTCTCTGTCAATTAGATTTTTCCGCATATATTCTCCATCAAATATTGAATGTAGATAGGTAGGCTAGTTGTTAGATAGAAAGAGGAGGGAGATAATAGTAAAACAATCTGAATGTTTTGAAATTCATATGGTGCCCATACTAGCACATTCACACACACACACACACATACACACACATACACACATATTATTTAATAAGTCATTGTTTATTGGAAAATGACACAGAAAATTGACTAAAGTACATTTGATCTTATTCTGCTGATTTTATAATTTGGAATGAGAAAAACTAATTTATATCAAGAACTAATAAAAATGCATAATGTTACTTCTGTAAACAAGAGTCACAATTTTACAAAGAAGAAAAACTCTTTCAAAAATTTGTGAAGGTAATTTACAACTTATACCTCAGAATACCATTTGTACTTTGACTTCAAGGAAGTACGGTGCCCTTGAATTTCTATCCATCAGAAACCCTGTAAAGTATTTTGATTGTTAGCAATAATTGCTTTTTTTTTTCTTTTAAAAGATGTAATAAGCTTTTCCTAAAATTCAGTAGTCGCTATAGATTCCCAAATAATAAATGTGCAGTTTTTATAAATGCTGAACAGCAATTTCTCTGAGCTTCTTATTGATAGCTCAGTGACTGTTCTCAATTTTTCAAGGATAATCGGTCTTCTGATATCTTTATAGTTCACTGAAACCAAGTCCTTGAATTGAAGTCTGATGCTAGTGGAGTAGCATTGTTCATCCTGAGTACTGATGGCCTGGCTTGTGCTAAAGACTGCAATGGAACACCACCCACATGGGATGTAATACCCTGTGGGGGCCAGATTGTTGGTCCCCTCCCTGGTGACTGGACTCCAGAACATTTCTGAGCCTCAGGAGTTGTTCCTTTCACATTCTTCTTTTGTTTCTCATTTTATTTAATTGCCTTATGATTTCTTTTATTCTGTTCAAGTCTGTGTCTCCCCTGTTCTCTCTGCTGCCAGAAAAATCTGACTTCTTAAATTATGTTCTGAATTCAAAATATTTCACAATGGAATCCTTGATTATAATCTAATAAAAATATAATCAGTAGAAAGTTGAGAATAAATGAAATACCAAATAAAGTAGGTTTGCTTCAGTGAATTCAGTTTTAAAACTAATTGCATTCTTAAGGGTTGCCTTTCGTCTTTTCAGAGGACATTCTAGAAAACTACAAAACTAAAGTTAAGGGATTTTTTTTTTTTTTTTGTAGCTGTTCCTTTTTTCTTTAAGTTAGTGTTTAAATGTTGCTTCTGGACCCCATATTTCATAGCAGGTTTATACTAGTTTCAGTGACTGCAGTATTTGTTACATGATTTCAGACTTTGGTGAGACTCTGAGGTCCACTCCTTTTAATCTCCCTCCCTAATTCACTGCATAATGATTGCAATGGCACCATATTTCTAATTATGTCTGGAAAGGAAACAGTTTCCACAACCTCTGCTTTACCATGAAGGAGCTATTTCAGAAAGCAGTAGTAATGAAACAGGAGAGTAGAGATTGAGATCCTTGTTCATGCGAGTGAATGGGGAGCCATGCATTCAGGATCTGGGGGGCGCTTATTGAGACAGAGGGTTGGGAGGCCAGACACCAAAGTGACCTATGTTACAATTTCCCCTAGAACTGACCCTGATTAGAAAAGTGCTAGCATCGTACTTGGATAAGGCAGTGGCACCCCACTCCAGTACTCTTGCCTGGAAAATCCCATGGACAGAGGAGCCTGGTGAGCTGCAGTCCCTGGGGTCACTAAGAGTTGGACATGACTGAGTGACTTCACTTTCACTTTTCACTTTCATGCATTAGAGAAGGAAATGGCAACCCACTCCAGTGTTCTTGCCTGGAGAATCCCAGGAATGGGGGAGCCTGGTGGGTTGCCGTCTATGGGGTCGCACAGAGTCGGACACGACTGAAGCGACTTAGCAGCAGCAGCAGCAGCATAGTACTTATATATTCTCAAGCTTCTGTTCTGTTTTCTCTTCTGCATTATGGTTACCTTCAAATCAAGCAGTGTATTTTCCCAGGCCTACCCAGAACAGGCAACAGCAAATCTACTTCTACAGAAGTAAGAACATGAAGATGGTGACTGTGTCCATCTTCTCAGCAGCCATCTGGCAGTCTCTGAAAATAATTTTTAAAAGAAATGTTGCTATAAACAATAGGAAATTTGTCTTAGGAAGGGAATGGAAAATTACAGCCATATATAGGGGACGGGAAGGAACTGTTAAATATTTAATGCCAGAGAGAAATAATTTACGAAATTTTAGAGGAACTTCTGCTTTATGATTTGCATACATGGTGTTTAAGAAATTGTATTATTTGCCAAGAATTCATATTATTTTCAAGCCCTGTGAGTTTTTATTAGGCTGCATCTATCCAAGAACACTGTAATATCATTTTTGCCACCTCCCTGTGCTGTCTTTTAGGACCTTCCAAATTCATCTGGCTTTAAATTTTACTAGAAAAAATGTTTCTCAAACTGTGAGCAGCTTCACTTTATTTTTGCTTACCAGGCTTTGCAACTGTCCCATAGTTCACCTAACTTTAATAGTTTCAATGACATCTCTTTTTCTCATGTGCAAACATCTGCTTCTAGAATTCAGCATCTGGTATCATGAAAATAGAGAGATTTTATCACCCTCACATTTGTTGTTCATCGTAAAGCCTTTCTAACAAGTGTTGCATGATTTACTATAGACTCAATGTGATTTTGAGATTCTCTTGCTTTTAATAAGCACAGAAATGACTTTTGCTGAAACATCCCAATTAGGAAATGTTGGGAGAGTATTTCCCAAACTTTTGAAACTAGTTTTGCCGTATACTAGGGGCAACGGAACCCTCCCCAGCCTTAGAATTACACACTCTCAAATATTCTCAATCAACTAGAGGATTTTAAATTTTAAAATAATATTTATAAATAATCCCAATGTATTTTTTTAATTTTTATAAATAAAATTCTATACGAGTCATATGCATTTTTATGAAAGCAGGAGTGTCCCCATAAATGCTAAAAATGGTTATCAGCTCCTTTGTTAATTAAGAACTGCAAGAAAATCATGTCATTTGGTCTAAAACCTCCCAGTAATTTCCTGTTATTTCACTTTAATAACATGTTCTAATATTGAAGGTTCTCTATTCTTTTGAAAGCCATATTACAAAACTTCATGGTAGGAATCCTTGAAGTATAACTCCTCTATTGTGCAGATAAGAAAACAGATTGACTTCCATGGGGTCGTCAAGCTAGCCGAAGAGGTAGTATTCGTTCCAGGTTTATAATTTTCTGTCTAGAGCCCTTTCCATTCTTCTGTGTCACTCCTGTGTCACATTAATAGACACCTCAAAATCTCTGAAGAGGCACTTCAGATTCATCATCATACTTCTTTTCCTTAGTAATCTGAAGAAGTCAACTGCCATGCTCCAGAGCTTGATTCTTTCATAGATATTGAATAAATACTTCACATATTCATATATCTTATATATATTGAATAAAGATATTGAATTAAAGTTCCAAAAGGTCAATTAAATGTATCACTCCTTAAGCTATACATTGATGCTTCTGGATTTTTTGTCACCAGGCATTCTGAAATAAATATTCTTTTCAATCTGGATATATTACCTATACCTCTCCTAACTGTGGGTCCTTGATACCTTCTTAGCATGCTAAGGAATGGTGGTGCCAAAAGAGATTTTCATTAATTCATTCAATATTTTAATAAATGATTGTGTCAGGGATACAAAGAAGATATATGAAAACAGTCTGGGTCCTCAAGAAGTTCACACTGTATTAAGGGAATTTGACATACAATCATGAGATTGGTGCACTGAGATGTTTGCCCTGAGTATTAATGGAGTCAGGAGAATGGAAACCCTGCCCGGATTTGGAGGATCAAAGAATATTCCTGGAGAAGAAGACATCAGAGCTGATTCTTTAGCATATGTTTAGCTCATTTGGCAGAGTGAAGTTGGGGTGGGTGGGAACATGACGGGCACTCTCAGAAACACAGGAAAGGAAGCAGAGTTTAGCAGGCTGCTTAGAGGCATGTGAGTAGAGATGTGTGAGACTATTAATGCAGAATAGAGCCTGGGGAGGTGAGTAGAAGCCCAATGATGGGACCACTGAAATGCAGCCCTGGGAGGGAACGGTATGCTAGTTATGGCAGTGTCTTGGGAAATAGGAATACAATTAGAAAGCTGGCCAACTAACACAAGGCAAGACAGTATGAGCCCTAGAGTGGTAAAGAAAGAAATGGAACAAAGTGGAAGATTCAAAAGTTTTAGTATACGTCATTACTTTTATGATTATAATGAATTGCTTAGTATTCACTTGAAATTGATTTTGATATAAGGATTTCTAAAGGAAAAAATAATTTGATGCCCAAGTAAATGGAATATCATTTGAATTATTTAGTGCATTTTAATGCATTTAAGTAAGTCTTATGTAGTATATACCATATATAGTAAATTAACACATAAATATTTGAGATGTTAGCTTTTTCTCTAAAAGATCAATGTTTATTTGTACATAGGAATCAATTTAATAAAGAAATTTACCATTCAAGAATGCTAGAGAGAAAAACAAACAAGGAGAAAACTTCAGTTTGATAGATCTTTGAGAAAAGTTTCAGAAAGCAGTGAGGTAGTATACAACTTGGTGTGATAATGAATTTTAGGATTGTGACTTGAGTAACTGGGTTTTAGTAAAGTGGTAGACACAGGGTGAGAGTATCATGGGGAAAGCATTTGGAAAGTCAAAACCAATTAGAAGATTAACAGAGAGACTTGGTAATGAGAGGAAAAGACCCTGATGCTGGGAAAGATTAGGGGCGGGAGGAGAAGGGGACGGCAGAGGATGAGATGGCTGGGTGGCATCACCGACTCTATAGACATGAGTTTGAGTAAACTCCGGGAGCTGGTGATAGACAGGGAAGCCTGGTGTGCTGCAGTCCATGGGGTCTCAAAGAGTCAGACATGACTGAACGACTGAACTGAGCTGAATGAGAGAAGAGGTTGGTGATATAAACATAGAAACCATTGACACAGTATCAAACTTAAAGTAAACTGATGACAGGGATTATTGAGAGAAAAGACAATAGGATCCATGCTAGAATCTGGCTAAAAACAACAGTAAGAAGTTGGGAAAGAGTAAAGTTCAACAATTGTTCAATCAGCAAAGAGACAAGGCATAATCTGTATGTTCTATGACAAGGCAAAATCTGGAGGACAGCTACATGAATTATTTGACTGAAGCCAGGAGTTTTTAGATTTCATTTCCAACCATCATAATCGAGAGCCAAATTAAATCAATTCATTAAGCCAATCTAGACAAGTCTGTTTTTATTCAAAACAAAATCTGAGGACAGTTCCGAATACATGATCTCACATCACTGGCATAAATGTATGATTCCAGAACTCATCACTTAAAAAAAAAGGAACATTTACCTGAAATCATATATTTTGAATTTTTACTGTAACTCAGTATTTTTTGTTTATTTATTGTGTATATTTAGTATGCATTTCTTATTTATTATGTGTATATGTATAGTATATGGGGAGATCCCCTGGAGAAGGGGATGGCCACCCACTCCAGTATTCTTGCTTGGAGAATCCCTTAGAGAATCCCAAGAGCCTGGGGGATTACAGTCCATGGAGTTGCAGAGTTGGACATGACTGGAGTGACTTAGTATATATAGTATATGACACTGTCTTAGATGCTCTGCTGAATATTTATTCGACAAATGTTTGTTAGGTTTTTGATATGTGTCAGGCACTTCTCCAAATGCTGAGGATGGAGTAATAAGCAGAATAAATATTCTTGTTCACATGGACCTTACATTTGAATGAGAATGTGATTCTCAAATGAACCCTCTTCAGAGTCATGAACCCAATTCTCATAGAACTTATAGTCAGAAAATATAAAATGTAGAAAGTAACATGCTATTGATTAGGTATAAATAAAAGTATGAAAGTTTCAAAAGGAGGGATAGAATATTGATCATTATTCCAGGAATTCTCCATACATAAGATGAAATTTGAGCTAGGGTTTAAGGAATGAACAAAGTTTTTACTCTGAGATAGAAGAAATAGAACAAATCCATAAAACAACCATAGGATTCAGAAGTAATATTTAGGGGATAATGAATAGTTCAGTGTATCTAGAGGAAAACCTATAGAAGGAAGAAAATATGCAAATAGAAACAGAAAAGAGTGGCCTGTAAAGAAGGGAAAATAGGCAGTGATAGTGTCACAGTGGTCAAAGAGAGACAAGAAGCGTGTTGACGCTAGAGAAATTTAAAAACACACATACAAAAAAACGAGGCTCACGGACACCTATTCAATCTGATTATTACAGGTCTATCTTGGTTTCCATGAAAGAAGTTATGATGGGGTAATGCAAAAAGGAAACAGAGTTTTAAAGACTATACCACTGAAGCATCATCAGGAAATGGGGATAGACGTTTTTCTTATTCCAAGATAATAATGGAATAAGAGAAAGAAAGGGGGGGAAATATCTAAAGAAGGTGGTATTATAGATGGAAATTGCTTTAATTATTCAAGGTAACTGAGTATCAATATACTGAAGTAAATAATCCACCTAGAAGGAATTATTGAAGAATTGAATTAAATAGATATTATTTGAGCATAAAAGGGGAGGCTAGCTTTAAAGTGAAGATAAACTCTTTTTCTGTAAGGGAAAGATAATAGAAGATTTGAAAAGATAAACAGGAATGTAGAGGCAAAAGTAAAGTAATTGTTGGTTCTGATCTTCTCTATAAAGTGGAAAGCAAATTTCATTAAGCTCATTATTTCACAGAAACACTTGTATAATATAAATGACACTCGGATTTGTGAAAAGCTAGAGGAGTTCAGACAATTACCAAGATAATCTACTGTAAGATGAACATCTGTCAAAAACAGATACTGCTATTATTTCATATTTATAATTGTTGAAATAAATAAGAACATATACCAACCTGAAGACATTACCATATTTAAATTATCTCCTCATGTACTTTTCAGTTTTATAGCTTGCTTGGAGATTTCCGGAAAGATGTTTTGATGTGTAAGCCTACAGTCTAGATTTTTCTAGAATTATATTGTTTCAAATTCCATTTAGAAGATGATATATTGCGTATACCATATATTATGTTTTAGCCCCACTGCGATCTGTGCCAGTACTTGCAATTAAACACATTATCAGTTTTGCAGTCAAAAGTCTTAAATATTCACACTAAGTGGAATAAATGAATAATATAGATAAGCCTATGTCAATTCAAGTTAGTTTTTTCCACCAAATGAGTAGCAAAATAATATCCAGACCTGAAATGTTTTTTTGATTTCAAAATGGGCAAGAAATTGTAGGCTTGTACTCAATTTGCATATTGGAGCTTTTCATTCTTTAAACTCTTGATAACTAAGAGTATTGATGATGATCCCAGTAGTAACATGATGATAAATATATATATATATATATATATACGTATATATCTATTAACAAGAGAAACTATTTAATCGAGTTTCCTATTAAGTCATAATAGAAATCTGCAATGGGGGGAGTCTTAAGATCAAATGGAGATGAAAATATTCTATAATCATTTTAATGTGATAAATACTTACTTTAGGAAGGACACTTAAATGTTTAATCATATCATAAGAAGATTTTGAGTAGTACTTTTAGGATTTGTAGACAGATAACAAAAGCCCTCCTACCTCTGATACAGGATATACTTTTGAAACAAAATACATATTTCATGGAGATTGATTCCTCTGCCCTGGATTTTTTTTTTAAGGTTTTGAAAATTCATACTGAGAGATGAAACTCTGTTTTGTTTTTGCCCTGAGTCATTTCCTTCCTAATTTTAATTACTGTGTTTATTACATAATATCCTTTTATAGCCATCTGAGCTTTTACCTCTAAAAGCTGACATTTTTAAAGATATTTAAAATAAGCATGGCACCAAAACTTCAGAAAATTTTAACACATGCAGAATGCCTTCATGACATGTGTTCCTCCACACGGTTGGAAAACAATAGACAACATATTGAATCTTAAGTAAACATACCTGATAACTTTATTTTTCACTCTTTGAGTTGTGACTCCTCTTCAGGAATGACTGTCATTAGCATTAATATATGAATGAATTAATTCCATACATTTTATTTCAGTACCCATGTATATGCCTCTACCTTCAAGGTGTTTAGTTTTTGAAGTTGTCATTCCTCTGTCCATCTAGGTATAGTTCCATTTGTTAAGAACTGTAATATATGTAATAAGTAAAAATAAAATTAATTCTGCTGGAGAAATGAATAGAGAATTACTTCATGAATTAGATGAGCCTCTAATAGTGTCTTGTAAGTAGAGTAGGATTGCAGGATATAGGTGAATTGAATGTCTGAAGATGGGATAATAGCAAGATCCAAGATCATGCTAGAAATGCCACAAGTCATAGCATGATCCAGACTTCCCTGGTAGCTCAGACAGTAAAGCTTCTGTTTGCAATGCAGGAGACCTGGGTTCGATTCCTGGGTTGGGAAGATCCCATGGAGAAGGAAATGGCAGTCCACTCAAGTATTCTTGCGAGGAGAATCCCATGGACGGAGAAGCCTGGTGGACTACCGTCCAATGGGTTGCAAAGAGTCGGACATGACTGAGCGACTTCCCTTTCAATTTCTTTCATAGCACGATCCAGGAGTGGCAGATAAATAGGGATATTTTTATTGCAGTTTGGTATATAGAGTTATAATGGAGAGTAGTGGGACCAAATAAAAGGACTAGGGTCAGATTATGAACACCTTAAATGCTGTACTAAGAATTTTGAATCTAATTATATAGGCCATTAAAAACTTTGAGTAGAGTTACTTGATCAGAATTTTGTTGTAGATGATTCAATTAATATTATACCAGAGAAGGATTGGAAATCAAAGGAGATCAAAGGCCAAGACTAATCATCCATCAAATTTCAAAGGGACAGTAGCATGTTTAATATTTTCTAATTTTTGTGTATTGTAATGTAATTTAATTGCTGAGCCCAAGAGTTTTCATTGAAATCATTCTGAGCAATAAATGTAACACAAAATACAGATTATTCGCTTCAAAGGACCATCTATATGTGTCTGTCAATTATGAACAAAGTTGATTTTTCTCTTTCACATTTATTTATAGCAGAGCTGAACACTCTACCTTAAATATCTATCTTAATGAAACCCTTAAAAGATTATAAATGTATAACAAACTGTATGGACTTATCCAATCAGATAACAAAAGAACAGCTAATAGTTACAGGTCACTAAAAAGAAAATAAACAGCTACTATATGTCAAGGACTGCACCAAGCACCTTTATGCAAGTTTGTCCTCATGGCAAGTTGGTGAAATGACTGTTATCTGTAATAGATGAAAAACCTGAGCATAAAGGACTGAAGTAGCTTACCCGTGGTTGATGCCCTCAGCAGTGTAGCGCTTGTCGCCCTGATGTCATGTGTGTGCTCTCTTCATTCTGGTCCTTTTTGCTTACTTATAGTCTTCAATAACAATGTGCAAAGGAGAGTTCACAGGGAAGTTATACTAGTATTTCTAAATTGAAAATAGGATATCTTACTTTTGAAAGTAGAGTTGAATCTGATGATGTATGTCTAAGTATACAGAGATATGAGTGGCTCTTCAGTACCACATATAGTCATCTCATTGCCATCATTTTATTATTATCATCATTATGACTTACTCTGCAGTGGTATCTGATAGTGAGATGATTGTTTTTTCATCCTTTTATGCAGTTTGTCTTTACTCCAAATAACATTTATTTCAGCACTACAGATCCTGCAGTTAACCTAGTCATTAGACAAAAGACACAATACTTGCCATGCTAACATTTTGATACTATTTGGAAGATACTTTGCATATACTTCGAAAAATCACCTTCATCTGTGAGGGCTACTTTTTATCAATGTGTAATTGCTGTTAAACAAAGAATATAACAAGATAGTTCCAGATATGTGTTCTACCTCCCCATTCATTTCCATTGTTTGATAAAAAGATACTTTTACTATTATTGAGTAATAAACAAAATACGTTTTGTTTTTAAAGTGCTATCTGTATCAAGCTCTAGCATTAGTTTACTTTTAAGCCTATGACAGACTACTTCAAGTTATCTATTATAGACACAAATTTAATTCCACTTTATTCACAATCCATAATTTGTAAAACACTGTAGTCCATATATATTCTTAAGAAATGTCACAGTTCTCTAGATATTTGATCAAAGTTTTTGTTCAATTAAAATGGAGCAAAAATGGAACAAATTCTATTCATTTCATTTTTCTACCCCCAACACATGTTTTTCTACTTTCCCAGGCTCCCCCAACTAGCTCCCTTCTAATCCTAGTTACTGGTACCACCATCTATGGTACACAGGGACTCCTTATTTCCCTTCTCTTCCTCATCCTAGCTGTGTCATTAAGTCCTATTGCTAGCATGAGCCAGTTCTACTTCTTCAGTTCACTTACCTTTGATGCATTTTATTCACCAGAGGCTACCTGTTTTTTTCACCACCATACCTTCCCAGGGTGGGGTGGTCACCTGCTTCCCTGGCTGTCTTGTTTGAGATATAAGTTCAAACATATTTTGTTTGAGATATAACTTCAGCTTTCACTCCAATTAAGACTCTATAATGGCTTCCTCAGAGTACTTGAAAAATGTTAGGTTCTGACACTGACCCTGTGAATCCTCGCATCTTGTGACTCTCCTGCTAACTCACTGTGCAACAGTCCTGGAATGCTTCCTGCAGTTTCTTCTTTTCTCACTCAAGAGAGAGGCTTCAGGTGCAGAAACCTTTCTTAGCATGAACTTGCCTCTCTCAGGGATCTGCATATTCTGTGTGCATTTGTTCTCCAATGTAGTCCCAATGTTTACTTTTTAGAAAATGGGTTATTGTGGATAAAACTGCAGATTAAGAATAAGATTTTAGGAAACCTGAAGTCATTGGATAAACATTAAAGGGTCTTGGTGGGGTAAATAGCATGATATTGAATTAATCTTTAGAGAAGCCAGTTTTATAGTTAACAAATCCAACAAACATTTAATTACTTCCAGTAACTTAGTTGAATTATCTCATTTACTCTATACAGTTTTTAATAGCTTTATAAGGTAGGCAAAATAGTTTTATAGGTAGCTTTTTAAGGTCGTCACTGATAGCTCAGTTATTAAAGAATCTGCCTGCAATGTGGGAGACCTGCGTTCAACCCCTAGGTTGGGAAGATCTTCTGGAGAAGGGAAAGGCTACCCACTCCATTATTCTGGCCTGGAGAATTCCAGTGGACTGTATAGTCCGTGGAGTTGCAAAGAGTTGGACATGACTGAGCAACTTTCACTTTCAAGATAGGCACTGCTATTTCCATTTCAAATAGAGGAAATGACCAATCTAAGATCATCGAACTTTTATGTGACTGAGTCAGAATTTTAGACTAGGGATCTGATTCTAATTTCATGGGTCTTTTCATTATTTCAGAATAGCAGTGGCCACATGAGAAATAATAAAATTCTAACCAGTCTAAATGATAGTGGAAATAAGGGAGTCATTGGAATGACAATATTTGGAGAATAAAGACCTTAACATCTGGGTAGGGAGTAAGAGACAATCATCAAATTCTGCAATATTAAAAACTTCCACCAAGTCTAAACAATATGATTGGTTTACTTAATAGTATTGACTGGCTAAAGCACCATTCAAAGAAAAGTACACAGTACAATAGGATTGGGTGAAAAGAGAAATGGATGATGAGAAGAGTACAATCTGTTTGAAATATATGGTTTCTATATTTGAAATATGTTAATGAAGGCATTCAAAATGTACTGCACTATTGAGGAAAAAGTGAATAAATCTGGGTTAGCTTTTGACTGTCTCTTTAATATTGGACTGTATGATATATACAAAAATTAGAGCAAGTAGATAAGCTAGCATATTAAGGAAAATAGTAAATCAGGTTGCTTGTATGAAATACTGGAGACAAATTAGCAAAATGAAGGCTTATCTTGTGAGTGAGTGCAGCAACCGGACCAAGGTTGGGCAGGTAAAGATTCCATAGGGCTTAGAAGTGCTCCTTCATATCACTGGGCCCAGAGCTACATTTGCAGTAAAATCATTAGATTTTAATCCCAGCAGCTAGTGTTCATTTATTTGTGAAATTCTGATGTGTGCATGAATGCATACATGTTAGTCGTATCCCACTCTTTGAGCCCCCATGGATTATATCCTGCCTGATATTGTTGGCGAAATACATGTACTGATTTTTAAAAGTGTCAGTTTATATAAATCCACCTAAAGTAATAGAGATGTGGTAAAAATAATAGTGGAAATGAAGGCTTTGCCGAAAGTGATAGTAGATGATACTAAGAAAAGGCATGAAAGTACTCATACATTGAATAGTTACTAAAAAGAAGAGCAAGTGCAGTTCTTCAGGGCATGATGTGAGATCCCCTTGAATTCATACAAGAACATATATTTAAAATAATAAAGGTTAAAGAAACAACACTCTAAAAGCCAAAGTTTTCTAGATTTCTTCCTTGCATTTTACTGAGAACACCAGTAGTATGTTTTTGCTCTCTCTTTACTTCTATAAATATTGAGATTTTTAAACACTAGGCTACATAAAACTCCAGAGGTTAGGAAATACACTTCCTACTAGATTTTTTTTATGGGATATAACTGTGACTTTCTATCTTTTGATTACTAAATTTATTTTCTGTTTTATACCCACACGATTTGTATGAAAACATAGGTGAGTTTGTGTTCACCTATATTTATCTTCAATATTTAAATGACAGAAGCTTATTTTTTTTTTAAATTACACTTAGCCTATATCCATGAGAATATCATTAACTTCTCCAATGTATTGTAATTGTGCTTGGAAATTATATCAGGTTACTAGAGACTTGTCCTTGAAATTACAAAATGTACTAACAATATATAATGTGTCTTCAAATAGATTTATTAGCACAAGAGTATTCAAAAGCCATTAACAACCTAATTATTTCTGTGTCCACATGACAATATTTTATTAACCATCATTTACAAAATTTTGAATGTGGAAAAGAATAAAAAGAGAAGCTTATTAAAAAGCCATAGGGCAATTTACTGATTTTTAGGTTATGAATGTGCATTAGTTGCTTAGTTGTATCTGACTCTTTGCGACCCATGGGAGTTTTTCAGGCAAGAATACTAGAGTGAGTTGCCATTTTTCTCCTCCAGTGGATATTCCCAACCTAGGGATCAAACCCGTATCTCCTGTGTCTGCTATATTGCAGACAGATTCTTTACCTTCTGAGCCATCAGGGAGGCCCTTTTACGTTTTGAGTAATATGTTTTTATGAATAAAGGTTACGTGTTTTTCTTAATTTGCTTTTGGAATTGTGTTTTGAATATAAATATGTACATTCATTTCAGTATATTTATTACATCTGTTAATTTTAACACTCTGGATACTTTTATTAATACCATTAAATCAGCGTTTGAGTGATTTGCTCTCATTTCCTTCAGATATAACCAGTTTTTCTCTTTTTATTAATTCAATAATGTTAAACTACTCAATTTCACTTTAATAATAACACAGTACAGTCAGTAATTCTATATGGGGGAGGAACCTATCTGTATCATGAATTACTTTAAAAGAAGATAGATTTCTATCTTGTTTTAATTCAAAGATGTACTGAAATTCAAAAGAGTCAATAGTATGTTGCTGTATAAATCCTTATTAACATCTTCAAAGATAAGTAGATGTGATAGATAGTAATTAGTGTGTTATCTATAATTTGCCTCTAATTTATTTAAGGGAGACTAAATGTAGTTTGTTCCTTGACAACTATTAAGTACCCTTTTATAGTTCTGCTTCTGTTCTTAATGTTCAATATCCATTAAAATATTCAAAAAGGTAAATAAACCTACTTAGTAATAATTATATTAATGTATACTTGGTAATAATTATATTAATGTATAAATTAAACTGACACCTCAAAGTGATGCATATTTTTTCTATCTTCTCAAATATAGTTTATATTTAAAGGATTAAACATTTATTTGTTCCAGAAACTACATGGCACTAGGGAAAGATATTATACACAAAACAAACCTAAGTCCTGATCTTTTGTTGCTCACCTCCGTAGATGTTTGTGCTATTAAAAGTTTTTGGAACATCTAATTTGACTTTTTGTTACTGAGACATACCAGTCTGAATACACAACTTAGATCTACCATGTGAAAAATCAGCAGCTATGTGGAAATAAGCTTTAAAACTTAGGTGAGATAAAAGTATATCTTACCTACACCTGGGAAAGTTGTAGGATGGAATTTATATTCCCTTCAAACCGATAAAAATATTGAAGAATGATATCCTGCATGGAATCCTTGAAGAGAAAAATGGCATGAGGTAAAATCTGAATAAAGTATGGACATTATTTTATCAGTAAAATAATGATGTTAAGATAGGTGCATTTTGTTAGAGATCCATGCAGCTCTCTAGTATCCTCACCATTGTTCTGTAAATCTAAAACTATTCTGAAATTTTGAAATTATTTTAAAAATTATTAACTTTGGAAGAGAAAAAAATGAGGATACCAAATTGTGCAGAACTTTAGATATTAACTGAAGTGTTTTAGCATTTTTAATAACAAGTAGGGGGACATTGAAAATGTGTGGGCAGGAGACTAGTGTAATTAATGCAATCACTTAGGGACACCATTTCCTACTACTGCACAGACAAATTGTAGGAAGGGAGTGGTGATTTCCAAAAGATAAATCTGATTCAGTAATTTCCATACAAAGTGATAAAGGCAGAATTAATGTGGTAGTCAGTATGACTGGAAAGATAAAGATTTGACACAATACAATCAAGTAATTAATAGTATTTGTCAATTTATTAGATATGAAACCTATCAGAGAAACAAAGTGTGGGTGATTTAGAGGAGAGATGTATGACATAATAAACTGCATATAGAATAAAACTAAAATGTAATTTTAGACTTAGAAATTACATTTGCTGATAGTGTTATATTACTTAGAGTAAAGGAAGATAAATTTGAGTTCCCAAGGTTAAATGAAAATTTAATCATTTCTTACAGGAATATCCTTTGGTTAAATAATTTTAAATCTCTTGAGCAATGAACAAAGAACGTTTGGAATTTTTGAGCCTAGAGTGTCACTGTGGTCTGTTTTACAACTTTTTTTGTTATGATAATGATTGCTCTTTTATTTTAAATATTCATATTTCCTCATAAGCGCATCATGAACCATACCTCTTAATGCATAAACTAAGAATGAGGAGTAAAATAGGAAAATTTCCAGTTGCCAGACATCTCTTAATCAGTAATCTCTAATACATATTCATAATATTAATTAATGGTTATAAAGAAGTCTAAGAATGGCACACTGCTCCAATTCCAAATTCATTTCATGAAATGAAATTTTAGGTAGTTAACTTTTATTTTATTCTCATTTAAATTTCTACCTTTGATTATTAAAAGTAATTTTATGTTCTGTATTTCACAGTGGAAAATAAATTACTTCTGAAACTTTTAAAGAAAGGAAAATGGTTTGGAATTATCAAATTTGAAATTGACCCACAAAACACCAGTAATGACTTGAGAGAGGGCACTGAAACTTATATTTCTATTGTTTGGAACGGTCCCTTTGATGTCTACCAAGTTTCCCAGAATGTTTTTGTAGACCATTTAAAGTCTTCAAGTTAGAAATAAATTTTGATTAAACACAGTCTCAAATGGATTTAAATTTGCATTTTATAGACTTGACTGGCTCTTTAGGGTCATTCTTATGAAAGAAACCAACTCTTCATTAACAAAAATTCTAAAGTAGCATCACTAAAAGAATAGCTATAAAATGATTCTCTGAATAATAAAGCAAATGGAGCAAATTGTTAAAACTGGGAAATACCGTGAAGGACATGTGGGAGTTCTTTGTGCTATTTTCAAGATCATTCTGTAATTTTGAAAGTATTTAATAATAACTTTTAAACAACACCACATAACAATGGGAGCTTTTTTGTTTGTTTCATTTTGGCTTTTGCGTATGACATAGATTCCAAATGCTAGCTGATATTAAGAATTGTGTGAAAAGCCTAAATGTAAGTTCTCAGGCCTGGCTCCAATCTACTGAACTAAATCTCCAGAGAATGGTCTGGGAATCTCAGGTGTTATGATGTTTGGAAAACATTACCTGATGACTTTGACAATAATTTTTTCACCAGTCTAGGTTCGATACAGGATATAGGATGCTTGGGTCTGGTGCACTGGGATAACCCAGAGGGATGGTATGGGGAGGGAAGTGGGAAGGGGATTCAGGAGTGGGAACTTACGTACACCCGTGGCAGATTCATGTTGATGTATGGCAAAACCAATACAGTATTGTAAAGTAAAAAAATAAAATAAAATAATAAAAAAAGAATAAATGCAATAAGACAAAATGAAGAAAAAAAATAAAATTTAAAAACAAAACAAAAAAAAAAAGGAAAAAAAATGATAGTCTGGGTAGGAGAAAGGGCCTCACATTCATTGTTGCTCTGTATCAGTTCAGTTCAGTTCCGTTCAGTCGCTCAGGCATGTCTGACTCTTCACGACGCCATGAACCGCAGCACTCCAGGCCTCCCTGTCCATCACCAACTGCCAGAGTCTACACAAACTCATGTCCATTGAGTTGGTGATGCCATCCAACCTCATCCTCTGTCATCCCCTTTTCCTCTTGCCCTCAATCTTTCCCAGCATCAGGGTCTTCTCAAATGAGTCTGCTCTTCGCATCAGGTGGCCAAAGTATTGGAGTTTCAGCTTCAGCACCAGTCCTTCCAATGAACACTCAGGACTGATCTCATTTAGGATGGAATGTTTAGATCTCCTTGCAGTCCAAGGGACTCTCAAGAGTCTTCTCCAACACCACAGTTCAAGAAGCATCGATTCTTCGGCGCTCAGCTTTCTTTATAATCCAACTCTCACATCCACACATGACTACTGGAAAAACCATAGCCTTGACTAGATGGAACTTTGTCAGCAACGTAATGTCTCTGCTTTTTAATATGCTGTCTAGGTTGCTCATAACTTTCCTTCTAAAGAGTAAGCATGTTTTAATTTCATGGCTATAGGCACCATCTGCAGTGATTTTGGAGCCCCCCCAAAATAAAGTCAGCCACTGTTTCCACTGTTTCCTCATCTATTTGCTATGAAGTGATAGGACCAGATGCCATGATCTTCATTTTCTGAATGTTGAGCTTTAAGCCAACTTTTTCACTCTGCTCTTTCACTTTCATCAAGAGACTCTTTAGTTCTTCACTTTCTGCTATAAGGGTGGTATCGTCTGCATATTTGAAGTTATTGGTATTTCTCCCTGCAATCTTGATTCCAACTTGTGCTTCCTTCAGCTCGTTTCTCATAATGTACTGTGCATAGAAGTTAAATAAGCAGGGTGACAATATACAGCCTTGACGTACTCCTTTTCCTATTTAGAGCCAGTCTGTTGTTCCATGTCCAGTTCTAACTGTTGCTTCCTGACCTGCATACAGGTTTCTCAAGAGGCAGGTCAGGTGGTATGGTATTACTGTCTCTTTCAGAATTTTCCACAGTTTATTGTGATCCACATAGTCAAAGGCTTTGGCATTGTCAATAAAGCAGAAATAGATATTTTTTCTGGAACTCTTGTTTTTTTGATGATCCAGCGGATGTTGGCAATTTGATCTGTCCATCAGATCTATTCCCTTAAATCTGTTTCTCACTTCCGGTTTATAATCATAAGGGATTTGATTTAGGTCATACCTGAATGGCCTAGTGGTTCTCCCTACTTTCTTCCATCTATGTCTGAATTTGGCAATAAGGAGTTCATGGTCTGAGCCACAGTTAGCTCTCGATTTTGTTTTTGCTGACTATGTAGAGCTCCTCCATCTTTGGCTGCAAAGTATATAATCAATCTGATTTTGTTGTTGGCCATCTGGTGATGTTGATCTGTATAGTGCTTTACATTTAAATTCAGAAAAATGTGGCATAATTTTATGATTGAAATGGATAAAAGATGTATACTTTTGGACACTAATTTCACCATGAATACATGAAAAGAGTAATGGGACTTTTGTTCACACAAGAAGATGAGTTACAGATACCAAAGCTGTGAATTGCACTCTCTTGTGCAGGAGTCGATCCTGGAGTATTCTAGATTATTTTCCCTAATCAGATGCAAATATAATCAGAATGGTTGAAATCTTGTGATAGCACTTGTTCAGGATAAGCTGTGTAGAGAGAGATTGTCTATTTAAATCACTTAGAGAGCAGTGGGTTCCAAACAGCTAAGAAATGTTTCCTTTGCTGAAAAAGCTTGGTTCATTCACCAGCACTCCTTCCATTTACTCTGAAATCATTAGAGGTCATGGACTTATCTTTCTTCACA
Organism: Oryx dammah; assembly: GCF_014754425.2. Taxonomy (NCBI): domain Eukaryota; kingdom Metazoa; phylum Chordata; class Mammalia; order Artiodactyla; family Bovidae; genus Oryx; species Oryx dammah. Next base: position 5,283,233 of record NW_024070208.1, on the reverse strand, counting down.
GTTAGGTAGTTAGTGCATTTAAAAATTCTATGGGGAAAATTGTATTTTATACAGCAAGTATAATAAAATGTCCATTTTTATACTAGACAACATATACGAACTGTTTGTATTTATCTATTTTTTTGTTTAGTAAAAGCAAGGTTATTGACTATTATATCTGAGACTGATCTTACTCTTTAAATCAAAATTTATTTTTATAGTTTTCAAATATATAGTGACATTTAATTATCAGCTACAGTTGCCTAAGTATTTGCAGAAATGCCATATACTAAATAATATTGTTTTATTTTATCATCAAATACACAGAAGATGACTTGAAACTTTTAAAAACATTGTAATGAATGTTGGACCAGGAATCAGTAGACTTCAGTTCTAGTACTGGTTCGGTAGTAATACTAGTTGCATATCCGTCTTGAACTATGACCTTAACTTGAAAGTGAAAGTGAATGTCACTCAGTCATGTCTGACTCTTTGCTACCGCATGGACTGTACAGTCCATGGAATTCTCTAAACCAGAATACTGGAGTGGGTAGACTTTCCCTTCTCCAGGGGATCTTCCCAACCCAGGGATCAAACTGAGGATCTCCCACATTGCAGGTGAATTCTTTACCAGCTGAGCCACAAGGGAAGCCCAAGAATTCTGAAGTGGATAACCAATCCCTTCTTACCACCTTACAATGCTATATTATATACCGACATAAGAAAACTGAAAAGTAATGACCGCTCTACTTGAAATCTGCTGATTATTTTCTCAGTGCAGAAATATGATTAATTCTACATAGGTAATAACAATAAGCATCCATTAGAGAGGGAATTCATTTGTACCATCCAAATTTTCAAAAACCTATTGCTGCTAATGATAAGGGTGACAATATATTAATAAATATTTCTAGACAGTAAGGTTCATTTTCTCAGGCTCAAAAATCACTGCAGATGGTGACTGTAGCCGTGAAATTAAAAGATGCTTGTTTCTTGGAAAAAAAGCTATGACCAACCTAGACAGCATATTAAAAAGCAGAGATATTACTTTGCCAACAAAGGTCTGTCTAGTCAAAGCTGTGGTTTTTCCAGTGGTCATGTATGGATGTGAGAGTTGGACTGTAAAAAATGCTGAGCACCGAAGAATTGATGCTTTTGAACTGTGATGTTGGAGAAGACTCTTGAGAGTCTCTTGGACAGCAAGGAGATCCAACCAGTCCATCCTAAAGGAAATCAGTCCTGGATGCTCATTGGAAGGATTGATGCTAAAGCTGAAGCTCCAATACTTTGGCCACCTAATGCAAAGAACTGACTGATTGGAAAAGATCCTGATGCTGGGAAAGATTGAAGGCAGGAGAAGAAAGGGATGACCGAGGGTGACATGGTTGGATGGTATCACCAACTCAGTTGACGTGAGTTTGAGCAAGCTCCGGGAGTTGATGAAGGACAGGGAAGTCTGTCCGTGGGGTTGCAAAGAGTTGGATATGACTCAGCAACTAAACTGAACTGAAGGTTCATTCATGTAGCATATTTTTATTGTGTGTCTACAACTGAACAATAAGCCAGATACATTTTAGAAAGAGCAGACATAAGTCCTCATGGAAAATATGGTTTTCTAGCCACCATATGGAAGGAATGGGGCAAAAGAGCCATGAGGAAGTGATACAGCCAGGTGGCTCTCTAGGGAAGAGTTCCAAGCAGAGAGTGACCTGTGTAGTTCCTGTTAGCCTGGTGTATGGAATAAAAGGGACCAAGTCCAACACTGCTGGGGCATAGGAGGTGACTTTGAGGCAAAGATGTTGTCAGATGAGGAGGATAGAATGTGGTAAATCGGTAATATTAGGGCTGTAGGGAAAAGACGCAATTCATGCTTATTTATCTTACTGATGATGCTTATGACCTGTTTATTGAAAGAATCATTGAAATAGGGTTCTCTTATATTAAAATATAAGATTTTTGTGGAGATTATAGAGTAAATCAAACCTGCCTGGACCTATTTGTATAGTTTGCCGATAGGTGTCTTTGAATGTATCTATCTATAACTCTGTGTCTAATCTATAATTGTATACATCACAATTGGATTCATCCAATATATAATTTTTGTACATTCCCTTTAACACTTAGCAATATGTCTTGAACAAATCCCTGATCCCTTAATTTCTTCCAAAGTAGTAGTCTAATTCATCTCTGTATTTAAAGTCAAAATTCAAACCTTTGATTGAACAATTCTTTACTGAAGCACAATTCTATTTGGCAAATTTTATATAATACATATATACATATACTTTATAATTATTTTGATATTTAATGCACTGTTCTAATTACTCTTACAGGCAGTGTACTGTTGAAGATATCTTTTATAATAATATATTTTATTATTTTCCTAAGAAGTGGTCCTAGGAGCAAATTACTGTTTCAAAGAACATAAGTTTTCTTAAAGTTTCTTGATTAAAAACTAAAACGTCATAGATTTAAATTAAATAAATAAGCTATAGATTTCTCAAATTTTTCACATTTAAAACCAGCCCATTGTCCATTATGTCCACAGAGGAAATATTCTGGAGGAAATATAATTAGTTTGTCATATTTCATATTTAACTAGACTTCAAAAATCATGTATGAAAAAATAATTATTTGAATTTTTAAACCAGCACTTTAACTATTCATGCTGAGTTTTTATTATATTGTTGGTCTTATTTGGACAAAAATATTTTCACAGATTAGTTTTAATTATTACTGTATATCAGCTTAATGTAATAGAGTTTAGTGGATTGTGTTCAAAGTCTCTTTATACTACTAGAATGAAAAGAGATCATTTAATGAAATAAAGGGCTTTTGTTTTTAGATACTGCAGTTTATAAAACTTAAACATATTGCCATAATATTCATGAAGGAATATACCTTATTTTATCAAATTATTTAGCTGAACTCAAATGAAAAAGGTGAAGATTACTAAAATTATGAATTTATAGTAGGTGAAAAATATATTTAGTATATATCTATTATCAGATAATTTGACTTCTGAATAAAACTTAAAAGTCATAGCACAAATCTTTATAGTAAGTGTCCAGATAGCATCATTTATGTGTGATGATGTGTAATGTATAAAATGTGAAGTCGTTACCTCTTGCCAGCTACAAATTTCAAAATAATCTAACCAAAGCATGTTCACTAATTGCATTACTATTATATGTCCTTCATCACACAGTGTAGCTATATAACCTTTGAAAATCGTGTCTCCGTTGATTCTTAAATGCTGAATCATTTCATACACATTTAAGTTCAATTCATTTGAGTTAAAAACTATAGTTTCTGAAAAATGTCTACTATATACTTTTAATTTCTGTCTTTCCTTTCTTATTTGAATTATAATAAATTAATCATTTTTGGTGGCTATTTGCCAAGTCATTAATCAAAAATGTTTCCTAAATTGAATACTAACAATTATGGGCAAATATTTAAATTTTATTAAATGAGAAAATGGAAAAAATGAAACAAACATTTTTTTCATTTGAAATTAACTTCATTCATTCATTGATTCATGGCAGAATTTAGTGGGATGACTATACTATTTATTATCCAAAATGGTTCATTTTTTTAGGATGCAAGGGGCTTTTTTTTTTACTGCAGTTGAAGTAGATTTTTTAAGATAAATCTGAATTTATAGGAGTGATGTACAGGAATTTTTTTTTTTAATAATGGGATAAAAAGTGATTGTGCAAAAAAATCAAAATATAAGTAGAATGGAGAGATTAAAAAATGAGAAGTAAAGATTGATATTTTTCTATTTGGCTCCTCTATGATGATTTTTTTAAGTGTTAAAGTTTTCAACATTTGAATTTTAATTTTTAAAAAGAATGCTAGCTTTATTTGTTACTCTTAGATGCAGAATGTGTACACATCAATTAAAAGTTTAATAGCTTTATCCATTTCCCTGTGTGTTTAGAAGTGAAAATGGGTGATTTGAAAGGGAATCCATGCGAAAAAAAATATTTAAAAATTAAATTGTAAATAAAACAACATGTCTAGAATAAATTTAGTTGCTACCAAAGTGAAAGTGTATTGCCCTTACATACGTTGCCTTTGCCTAAATCAATAAATATGTTAACATTATGGCAACTAATAAAGGTAATTTATTTTTGAATTAAAGACAAATCCTAATATGAATGCTTATTAGACTGTGTCTTTCTTTGAATATATCCTAGAGTTTATTAATTTTTAATACAGATAAACCTATTTAAGGTGACTTATGGTTTAATAAATGCCAGTGAGAACAGGAAGTTTAAAGGCTTATAAAATTCAGGAAGATAATTTCAACTTGATAATGTTTCACAAGGAAGACTAGTACAACTTTCTGTTATCATTCATTCACTATTTCCTGGTGTACAGACATTGATATTTAGCATTTTCATGCTTTGAGAAACAGTTCTATGCTTATTGTTAAGTTGTCTGCAATTTTGTGAATTAATAAATGAGAGTTCCTCCATTTCTCAGCCATATCCAGGAAGCATGCTGGCAGTTTTCACTTCCATACATCAACTGAATGCTGCTTTAACTAGCTTGTCTCATGGTTTATCAGCAATTAAATTTATCTGTGTCAGTTTACTTTTGCTTTTTACATTTTTAACATTGTAATACCTTTTGAGGTTAGCTAGGCTGATATGTGGTAATCTTATCAGTCTTTTATTAAAATGGGTTAAAATAAACCGTAAACTGGTTTTGCTACCTCTATAGCAGCTTACATATTTTACTTCATATAGAAAATTTACTTCTGGGCACTCTACCAAATGATGTATGTATTTCACATATCTTTGGGACATTTCTAAAAGTAACAGTATTAGATGAACTAATCTAGAATGGTGGGGAAGAACACAGAGTAACATGTATTTTAAAATTCATTAATTCTAGATGATTATTTTTCATTCTGTTTTTTCCCCTTATTTTAGATTTCTATTCAAAGAGGAGGAAAAATCTCTTTAATTTTTCCAATTTTGATTATAAAAGTAAATTCCACTTTCAAAATGACTATTTCAAATTAAAAATATGTATACACACATATTTATAAAAATGTATATATTTGACAGTAATTTAATCTGTGTGATGCAGTCTGGATTATATGAGTTTATTTTACAATCAAATTATTTTATGTTTATTTCTCACATACATATACTTTTAGGGACTTTAATGATTTCTTCAATTGAAGAAATAGTGATGTTCGGATTCATAGCTTTATCATAGATAAAAAGAAATCCATGATGCAGCTTGGATTGGAGGCTACAGCTTCAACACTTCATCTTAAGGGATATATCTGTTGTTAGCACTTCCACTTTAAGATGCTTTCACAATTTTCAGATACCAAGAAAGCTAGTGTTCTTCAAGTAGTAAGGGTCAACAATGGAATACAGATTAACATTTTTTTCTATTTCAATAATTCATTGAGAATTGAAATATTCAAAGTAAATTTTTTAAAAGGAAACTGATACACTCACTTTCATATTTTCTCAAATAATGCTCAAATTTCAAGATTCAGATCTACTAAAATTTTTGTTTTGCTTTGTCATGGTTCATTTTTTAAAGCTTCAGCATATTATTAGAAGAACTACAGGTAGATCAGAGTGAAAGTAGATTATGTATATTTTATTTGGTAATAGTGAATGAAATAAATTGCATAAAATCACTTGTATTTATTATTTTAAATATAATAATTCATCATTGGTAAATGCCTTAGTTTTAAGTTTTCAGCTACAAAGAAATATATTTTAAGAAGGGTTAAACTATTACATAGCACTTTACTCCAAATAGTACTTTTTAAAATTATATAAAGTACTTTATGTTGCTTTTTTCACATTTTATGATCTCTTTATTGTTTTTGGAGAATGTACATGTTGTCAGAGACAAACTAATACAGTTTTATAAATCCCTGATTTAAGAAGAAAATAAAAAGCAGTGTATTGAGTTTTTGCAGTTTTATGTCCTATATTCTTTTATAACAAACAATTCAAATCATGTCTTCAGAAACCAGTTAAAGTCAAAATAGTTTGCAAGAATGCTTCCAATGTATAAACTGTAGATGAATAAATTATAGAGTTCATATTACAGCATTCAATGATTTTCTTAAGGCAATCTACATGAAGAATGGCATATCAAGGAGGCCCAGATAATTGATGGCAGTAGGTTGTGGATATTTCATACACAAGTTTTATAGGTTTTTTCCAGATCAATGTAGATACAAAATGAAATCAAGCCTACCTTGATGTGGCAAAAGTTGACTCATTTATTGAGATAGGAATGCAATAAGTAGGTAAACCAGCCTATGTATATAAGTTATATGCTGTGTTTTTTCAGCAAAAGGTGTTCGTTGTTAAAAATGCCTGATGGAGAGGGGTTGTCTCTCCATAGGGGTTGTCTATTTGTAAATTTTAGGGCACATTCTAATTGCTACATTTTGAGAGCTACCTGCTTATCTGTGGAATTATGTCAGCAATGCCTTGCATTCTCACCATAGAGAGCAATTGTTAGTATCCAGTAAGTAATGAATATGAAAAGGATTCAATGAGAATGAGGGACTTTTTTTCCTGTTCAGTCTCTTATATGCTGGGCTTTATCCTGTGAAAAGGAGCAAGTTTAGCATTAGGAAAAGTGTTATGAAGCATTAGCTAACTCAGAAGTGAGAAACAAATGTTTAATCTTCCAAAATAAAATCTGTGTGAGTTCATTTGTTGTTGAATAAACACATTTAATACTAGTTTCACTACCTAAAATCAATATCATGAAACATTTTATGTTTATTTTTACACATCCTGAATTGAAATCTCTCCTCTTGAAATCAGCATTTGATTATTTAAAAAAAAAATAACCTTTTGTTTAGAAAAATTTACCACAAATTGTAAAACAATAGCAATATATGGTAGTATAATTGTTCTATTTTAATAGTGTCTATTTTTTCCCCCAGTCCTCAGAGAAATCCTATGTAGGCCATTGCCAGATGCATCATTCTAGAGTATATTAATCAAGGATCTGAATCGGATGGCAACTCCTGTGTGTCCAAAGAGCTGGGTCAGGATGTTTCTATAACTCCCTGATGAGGAGTAGAAAGATATTGGCCTTTTGCGCTATATAGACTTCAGTGTTTTCTATTTTATTAACTGCTTGATTACTGCTCAGTGTACCTGCTAAGTAGGACACTCTTTTGTTCCAGTAAGTGAAAGTCTCAGTGTATGGTTGAATGTAATTTTTAGAAAAGTTCCCCACTGGCTGCAAGAAATGAAATAAACTATGTTTTCCCTTTCCAAATAAGTTTAAATCAAGGGTATGGGAGAGAAGGGAAATTTGAGTGGGTTTTTCTCTATCATAGAATATCTGGATATCTGCTATAAAACAGTGGCTCCAAGTATGTTGATAATTTGCATCTTAAAAAACAAATTCATAAAAAACAGAGACATCATCACATTTAGTTTGTTTGTAAATCATAGCCTTTCATTTAGGAATTCCAGCCTAATTCCTTGGCTATGACGTGCTGCCAGAAACAGGCTTTTTATGTAAAAACATACAAGATAGGTTGAGATTACAAATGGAAGCAAAGAAAAGAAAGAAAAAGAAAGGAAAGAAGGAAGGAAATAAAAGGGGAAAGGAAGGGTGAAGATTGGTTTCTAAAAGTAAATTATGTCTTCAGGCGAAATTATATTTACTGAAATGATTTTGATGAAAATAACCCATTTTTTAAATTATAGTCTTTTATTTCTCCCATCAAAATAATCTTGTCTGTAGCATGGTAAATTTTGGTTAGAAAAGTGACGTTGAATTAAAAATTATGGACCAATGCAGTGGAGTATGTATCTGCTATTTACCACCTTCTCTACTTTGTATCCAACCCTTTATATATATCAGCACTGTCGTCACAGAAAAAAGCTCTGTAATTTAAGTTGGTTACAGGTTACCAAAGAAGAGATTATGAATCAGCAAATATTCTTGTAGTTAAGACTGCTCAAATTATCTTCATTGTTTCCTGAAGAAATCGACATGAAGCAGAAAGCCCAGGTGCTGGTTTATTTCTGCCCCTTTTCCCTTTAACTCTGGATTGTCTTTTGAAATTCTCCTTTAAAGATGAAGTTTAAGTGTACTGTTATCTGTAAACACGATTTAAACTCTCTCTATATACAATGTTATTGTAACAGCTGTTCTTAGTAGGAAATAGAAATAGGTTGATCTTCATATTTTATTTGTAATTATTATTTTGGTTTTCCAGACCAGTCAGCATTTTATGAAAATACTATCTTGATCCTAGAAAGCAAAAAAGAGATCAGATTGTATAAAATTATTTAAATATTCAGTTTTAGTCAAATTGTCCTTATTTTACATATTAAAAAACTAATTCATAAAAAAGAGGGACATGTCACATTTAGTTTGTTTGTAAATTGTAACCTCTCCTTTAGCAATTCTAGCCTAATTCTCTGGCTGTGACATGCTGCCAGAAACAGGGCTTTTATGTAAAAACATACAAGATAAGTCACTTTAAAAAGAGTGGACTTGCAATTTTATATAAACTAATTGTATTTAGTCCTAAAATTTTAAGAAATAAACCAAACAAATGATAAACATATTAAAATAGAATATCAATAAAAATGTCAGTGTTACTTTAAATAGATTATTTTAACAAAGGAAAACATACATAATACTTTTTGCAAGGAACATGAAAATAATTATTTATAGTTTTAAACTGTATCCAGCAAAATATACTACATATTTCAAAGCATTAATAGTGATATTTAAATTTATTTTTATCATTTATACTGGAAAATGGAAGTTAGTAGTTCTCTATGACAAACAAAATATGATTTTACACATTTTGAGCATTAACAATAAAAATTAGGTAGGGTTTATAAATTGAAATTCATGATGAGAAAAAAAATATTTTCCTTCTGAGTGGTAATGAAACTGCTAAAGTTTTTGTATGTGTTAATATGAGAAAGGAATCATATATGAATGTTGGCAATATTTTTATGTACTTAAATTCTCCCACATTCACAGTTGATTGACGCTCTCAACAAACTGATAATAGCCCACTCAATCTGTTTAAATAATTCTTAATTTTTTGGAATTTTCAAGTAGACTTGAAGAAATCATTAGGAAATACTTGCATCAAGGGTAATCATTTGTCTATGATCTTATTTATTTATTTATTAGCATTTTACTTTTTTAGAGCAATGATTTGCTGTTTTATTCTAAAGTGGGGAAATCCATCTTCTAAGGAGACATCCTTATAGTTTTTTAGGCACCTGCTTACATTTTCAGATGATTCTCTCTCCATTGAGCTCTATGTACTTATTTTTATTAAGTGAAAACCCTATGAATACAGACTGGTTTTCCACTCTTTCTATAACTTTATGCTATACAGAATAGTTATTTATTCATAAAATAAAATGTTTTTATGCATATTAGCCATGTTGCAGAAGTGCAGTTTAGCAAATTTTTGCATGAGTGTTTTGTGCCAGAAATCTAAAATACCTTATCCTTGACAAGATGCTAGATTTTTTAACCCAACATTTACATTTGTGTTGGTTAATGTGTTTAACATACACTGTATACAACTCACACAGGAAAAAAATGCAAATATCTTGCAAAATAGGAAATTATGTTAAAAAGCTAGCTGTCCCTTATATCCAACATGAATAGCTCAGTTATATTCTTCTCTGTTATTTATTTAGGTTTACTATGACATGTTTCTAGTAAAAGTGAACTATAAAAAAGTTGTTACCAAATTGCAAGATGAGATGAGAATGATTGTCTTTATATCCTCTTATATAGTACTAAACGTCAAATATTCTAGAAAGTTGGGTTTTTTAAAAGATCGCAAATGAGCTTCCCAGGTGGCTCAGTGGTAAAGAATCTGCCTGCCAATGCAGGAGATGAAAAAGATGTGGTTCAGTACCTGGGTTGGGAAGATCCTCTGGAGAAGGAAATGGCTACCCACTCTAGTATTCTTGCCTGAAGAATTCCACTGATAGAGAAGACTTGTGGACTGCATTCCAAGCGATTGCAAAGAGTCAGACAAAACTAAGCAACTGAGCACTGAGAATACTAATAATGTAATGAAACCCTGAACCCTGGAGTCTATATGCTTATTATCATCCTTATCCTGTAATGCATAACAAAAGTAATTTTTGTTGTTGTTAATCTACAAAAAAAGTTGGAAAAGGGGTCAGAATCAAAACGAACAAGACTTTAATTCTGGAGTACTTCACACTAAATGAATTTAAAATATTTTTGTTATATGAAATCATATAGATCTTAATTCTATTTTGGGTTTTCCTCATTCTTTTAAAAATGTTAAAATATAGTATGCTTGTGGGTGCAGACTCAGTTGTGTCTGACTCTTTGTGACCCCATGGACTGCAGCCTGCCAGGTTCCTCTGTCCATGTAATTTTTCAGTCAGGAATACTGGAGTGGGTTGACACTTCCTTCTCCAGGGGGTCATCCCAATCCAGGAATTGAACCCATGGCTCTTGTGTCTCCTGCACTGTCAGGAGGAATCTTTACCACTAGTGCCACCTGGGAAGTTAAAAAAGTATAGCATAGTATCCCAGATACTTTTGGTTCCTTACATGTATAAACAAGTCATAGCAACGAGGCATCTAAATTTAATGACACTAAACATCTGTAATCTTGGTAAGGAAGTAAAATGTAGATCTGGGGGTAAAAGTGTACACATAGATTTCATCAAGTGGATTTTTACCTTGACCTGATGTTCTTTGTGACATCATAGCCCAATAAATGTTCTGGATTGAATTATTGCTTTTCAGTATATAAATATGGGGAGAATGTATAGAGGAATACATATAAAAAGAGGAGAGGATGCTTTGTTTATTTTTTAATAACAGAAGATTCTTTGTTCAGGCACTTATTTTTGGTGTCTTTACTGGAAGATAGATTCTTATGGGAACAAACTTTTCTTACTGACCTGATAGAGAAATTTAAGCTACACAGCATATGTATAGAGTCACAGTTTTCACACAGTTTTAAAGTAAAATCAAAGTTGAAATGTTGGTCTTTAGTGGTTCATATATATCCTACTTCTTTCTCTTTATTTTTATGGATAAACAAATGCTGATTATGGGGTTCTGGTAATTATTCCTCCTCATGAAACTGGAAATACTGACAGTGTTATGTTTTGTATAATTTCAATTAGTAATTTTGAGCACTGTGTAGTGAATTGAATGTATCTAGTGTACTGAATCTTTTTGTAATATGATGCTCTTGAAAAATATTACATATTGTCTTTCATTCTGAAGCTGATTCTTTCAGGCCATAGAGATAAAAAAATTATCAGATATGTTGCCTTGTAGAAATGCCTTGAACACCACCAAACCGAACTTTCAGAGCTAGAGAACTCAAATGAGGGTTCACCCTCATGTTACAGAGCATACATTTCTGAGGAAAAACAATGACCTTTGGCACCTTGTATAAAATCAATATGAGATATACCAGCTAACCATTTTTTTTTGCCAACAATTGAAAGGAAAAAAAAACAATTTAAAAAGCCTTGACATCTTTGTCCCCCACTCTGATTCATTTCTATGTAAACAGAGCCGCATTTTGACAACTGTTTAGCTCAAGGCACAGATTTGAAGCATTAAAGATAATGGTAGATTTATTAGATTAACTTTTGCCAGCATCTCTTAGTGTCCTAAATAATTACTAGCTATGGTACATCTGAATGGTTTCAGCTTGTATGATTGTAATGCATGCATTCCCTTGCAGGCATTGAAGTTGTGTCAAAAGAGATATTAGAGTTCTGTATTTAGTTATGTTTCATTGATTTGGGTTTTAAAAATGTGTGTATGTGAAATAATCCATATCTCTGGCTTGTTTCATCCTCAAATTTAAAAAATGCCAAAAAATTCTTTCTATTAATTTTCTGAATTTTTAAGAAGCTATTCTCTTAGCTATCTTTCTAATTTCATTATTGATCTGTCATTCTTTGATTACTCAAGTGAGCACCATCAGAATTCCTTCATCAAATTTGTACATTGCATATCTTTCTTTGTATGATTAGTTGATGCCTTCTCTTTACATACTTACATTTTTCTTCTATATCTAATGCCTTTTTATCCTTTTATGTTTATATACTGTACTTTCCTTGCTACTTCCTCTACTAGATTTTTTATAAGACATTTTCATTACTACTTTTTATAGCTTTTAATTGATTTGAAGTTTTTTGATTAGGTTAATATTTTATATGATTTTATTAACCATTCCCCTATGTTTGTTCATGGTGGTGCCTATTGTTTCTCAAATAAGCAGTAAATATTTCCCTACTGCATTTTTCTGTGTATATGGATGAAACATATTTTAATGCAGTCAATAAATATATAATTATTTTCCAATTTTAAAAGATAAAGATTTATATTGTTTTCTAGACAAAATGTGGATCCCAAATGAAATTTTTGTTTTATTTTTAAGTGATCTTGGAGCAAATCAAAGATTTCTAAACTTGTTCTTTATCTACACTCTGGGTAGGTCATGGTTTCCTCAAAAAAATTCTCTGTCTATACCTATTGTCCAGGCATAATTATTAATAGTGGCCTCTTTAACTTTCAAAACCACTCTTGTTTGGATAACAGATTATGTGGAGGCCATAGTATAGGTGACTACAGTAAAACAAGAAGAAAAATACTTAGATATAGAAATATGGGGAAAGAACTCCACTTGGGATCAGGAGAATAATTTTTTTTTTTTGCCACTGTCTACTCTGAAGCTGTTTTCCTGACTATAAAATGAAGACATTTTTTTCTTGAATGAGCTCTAGTATCTCTCTCATTCCTAAAATATAAATTATCACACCAAATTACACCTCTTTTGAGATTTAAACTTCACAAAGATGGAGTATACATATAAAAATAGGTACAAGGAATGAAGCTTAGATGAATATGTTTGATTTAAGAGATGGCCTGATTGTAGGAGTGAATATTTGCTTTCCTTTGTTTAGACCTTTGTTGATATTGCCCAAATACCTTTGGAAAATATAAAACAAATTTATTTAATAATGTAACCATCATTCTGTATGTGAGCAGTCAGTCATACACATGGAAACCTGAACTAGACCCAAGAAAAAGTTCAGGCGGCAATTCTACAAAGACAGTTATTTCTACAATGTTTAATAAGAGTTAAATAAGATGTACTTTTCCTGTGTCATCATTTCTTTGAATGGCAATAAACCATAAGTAAATAATGAATAGAAGGCCCAACTAAAAATAAACCTTCCTCATTATTTTCTTCTAATAGTAAAGATATAATAGAAAAGAATTATTAAAATGGAATTTAGTTTACTAAAAATATCAAAGAAAGCAAAAATTAGCATCACTTTTTCTGTGGTTTATCAAATTACCATATCTCAGTATTGCTTTATCTCTTTTGACTCTCTGATTTTTGTCACATAAATTTTAAAAGTGGAGGGTGGGGAAAAAAACCTATATTGTAGACATGGGACTTTCCGTCTGACCTCCAGAAGGTCTGCTTCTAATTTGCATATGGCCCATGTCAAATTCTTCACCTTTCTGGTATTTCTCAGATGTTTCCACTGAAAGATAGTAAATGTATGATTATGAGTCATCAAGTGACTATTAGAGGTGTTTGATTCTCATGTTCTAATTTTAAAATACCCATAATTTTGCTGTTTTATGACAATTCTTTTTTGCAGAGCAGTCATGATTTAAATTATTTTCCATCTATTAATATTTTTCTTTGGGAATATGTATCTTGCCTATTTCTGCTTTTGTGTATTTGAACACACTTTTCTGTTAGAGAAGCATAGAGATACAGCTCTGGGATTCTGATTCCATCATTTCAAAAATCATTAAGAACAAAAGAGTACTGTGCATTTATGATCTTTTCACGTCAACTATAAACTAATATCACCCTCAGAAGACTAGGGGCTTCCCTGATAGCGCAATTGGTAAAGAATCTGCCTGCAATGCAGGAGACCCTGGTTCAATTCCTGGGTTGGGAAGATCCACTGGAGAAGGGATAGGTTACCCACCCTAGTATTCTTGCACTTCCCTTGTGGTTCAGCTGGTAAAGGATCTGCCTGCAGTGTGAGAGACTCTGAGTTTGATCCCTGGGTTGGAAAGATCCCCTGGAGAAAGGAAAGGCTACTTACTCCAGTATTCTGGGCTAGAGAATTCCATGGACTGTATAGTCCATGGGGTCATAAAGAGTTGGATGTGACTGATCAATTTGCACTTTCACTTCTCAGAAGATTATGTGTTCTGTTCATTCAATGCTTAAATAGAGATGGTAAGTAATATTATAGTGAGCATATTAAAAGCACCAATTATATGTTTTGCTTTGTGATTCTAAAACAGTCCAAAAATGAGTAGCTCTTATTTGAAAAAGGCTCTGCCTTCAAACTTAGGTGTCCAAATTGTGTTATACTTTCCTTGACTTGCTGATCCTGCCATAGTGTTATAACCTAATCTTAGTGTTCAGTCAGTGGTTCTGTGAACTAAGTGCTTTGCCTGCATCTGCTCATTTAACTCCCACAATAATCCTATGAGAATATCCCCATTTTATAGGTGAGAAAGTGAAAGACTAGAGAATTTAAGGGATTTGACCCAGAACACATGTAGTAAGTTTTCAGATCCAGCTACTGGGTTTGCCAAATTCAAGTTCTGCCCTTCCTTAATAGTCCAGTTGATAGACACAAGTGACACTTGTAAGAATCCAGCTCTAGAAACTGAAATTTTCATGGCCCTCAGGGATGGTGTGAGTATTCCCTCATGGCCTCAGTTATGCTCTCCGAGTACTGGATGGGCTCAGTTGTTCATATGCAATTGTGTGTAGCAAGACAGGCCTTCTCTGACCTATAAGTTTCCCACATGCATGGAAGCACACTCTCCCTTCCTCACTGTCTTTGCCACATTCTGAACCCCTGCTGCTGTCTGCATTCAGAGAGCCATAAAAGGAATTAGGTGTGGCTGCAGATGCCAGCAGACTCTCATGTGACATTGCTTTCCTGTGTCTCTGCAAAACTGCATGTGCATGTGTGTGCAAGTGCACATGTGAATTTGTGTAGTCTGTCTTTATTTTGTTTTTATATCATCAATTTACTTTTATGAATATTTCACAATTAAGACATTTAGCACAGTTTTATAAGTGTATAAGTGTTCCCATTTTTGTAAAGATGTGATCTCTTTGGCCAGGAAGCTACTAAAAAGTTCAGTAAACCCCCCCCCTCTTTTTTCCCCCTAAATTTTGAGAGAATTAGCAGTAAATCAAATGAATTTGGATGTATTTAATCAGATTGTTTTTAGGTATAACATATGCCAGATATCAACTGCTTGGCATGAAAGAAAGTTCTCTTGAGAAAGGAAAAATCTATAGGTAATGTGGGGGAGTAGTGAACTTATGGGGAGAGTAAATTGGCCAAGGCGATACTCCCAATTGGGAAAATGAAGGAAGTCAAATATATTTAGGGA
The DNA here is from genome assembly GCF_014754425.2 of Oryx dammah. Taxonomy (NCBI): domain Eukaryota; kingdom Metazoa; phylum Chordata; class Mammalia; order Artiodactyla; family Bovidae; genus Oryx; species Oryx dammah. The sequence goes on along the minus strand of NW_024070208.1, from coordinate 5,267,780 downwards.
TAAGAGAAAGTGTATTAAATGGAGAAAAGATAAGGAAAGGGAAGTACATGCACTTCGCTTCATTTATCTTCATGGAATCACTTCTGTGTCTTCGAAGAAGGGAATTAGGTGTTCTTTTCTCCACTTCTTGTTATATTCTATTGCTCCCTATTACAAGAATTTAAAATTAAAGCCAAGGTTAGTAGGCATGGTATTATTGTCCAACCACACTGTAGCTTTAGCAGTTTTAGTTTTCGTAAACTAAACCAAAAATCTATTTTATTATGACTTTTAAATATAGTAAAGTATATTTTGAATTCCCAAGTAAGTATAATGAATAACATTTCAGAATATAGCTCATTAGCAATTGTGGAATATATATGTGTGTGTGTGCATGTGTGCGTGTGTCTGTGTATACACTCAGTATTTTCAGTTGCATGGATATTCACTAGTGATGCTTGCTTTCTGTCAAGAATGCTGACTCATCTTGTTCTTTTTACTGTTATTATTATTGTTTTAATGTTATCATTGTTGTCTTCATTGAAGAAGGGAATGGCAAACCACTTCAGTATTTTTGCCTTGAGAACCCCATGAACAGTATGAAAAGGCAAAAAGATAGGATGCTGAAAGATGAACTCCCCAGGTCAGTAGGTGCCTAATATGTGGAGAAATAACTCCAGAAAGAATGAAGGGATGGAGCCAAAGCAAAACAACACCCAGTTGTGGATATGACTGGTGATGGAAGCAAGGTCCAATGCTGTAAAGAGAAATATTGCATAGGAACCAGGAATGTTAGGTCCACAAATCAAGGCAAATTGGAAGTGGTCAAACAGGAGATGGCAAGAGTGAACGTCAACATTCTAGGAATCAGCGAACTAAAATGGACTAGAAAGGGCGAATTTAACTCAGTTGACCATTATATCTACTAGTGTGTGCAGGAATCCCTTAGAAGAAATGAAGTAGCCCTCATAGTCAACAAAGAGTCCAAAAGGCAGTACTTGGATGCAGTCTCAAAAATGACAGAATGATCTCTGTTCGTTTCCAAAGCAAACCGTTCAATATCATAGTAATCCAAGTCTATGCCCCGACCAATAATGCTGAAAAAGCCAAAGTTGAACGGTTCTATGAAGACCTACAAGACCTTTTAGAACTAACACCCCAAAAAGATGTCTTTTTCATTATAGGGGAATAGAATGCAAAAGTACGAAGTCAAGAAATACCTGGAGTAACAGGCAAATTTGGCCTTGGTGTACAGAATGAAGCAGGGCAAATGCTAATATAATTTTGCCACAAGAATGCACTGGTCATAGCAAACACCCTCTTCTAACAACACAAGAGAAGACTCTACACATGGACATCACCAGATGGTCAATACCGAAATCAAATTGGTTATATTCTTTGCAGCCAAAGATGGAGACGCTCTATACAGTCAGCAAAAACAATACTGGGAGCTGACTCTGGCTCATATCATGAACTCTTTATGGCCAAATTCAGATTTAAATTGAAGAATGTAAGGAAAACCAATATACCATCCAGGTATGACCTAAATCAAATCTCTTATGATTATACGGTAGAAGTGAGAAATAGATTCAAGGGATTAGATCTGATACACAGAGTGCCTGATGAACTATGGATGGAGGTTCGTGACATTGTACAGGAGGCACATATAAGAAAAATAAATGCAAAAAGGCAAAATGGTTGTCTGAGGAGGTCTTACAAATACTGTGAAAAGAAGAGAAGCTAAAGGCAAAGCAAAAAAGGAAAGATATACTCATTTAAATGCCGACTTCCAAAGAATAGCAAGGAGAGGTAAGAAAGCCTTCTTCAGTGATCAGTGCAAAGAAATAGAGGAAAATAATAGAGTGGGAAAGACTAGAGATCTCTTTAAGAAATTTAAAGATACCAAAGGAACATTTCATGCAAAGATAGGCACAATAAAGGACAGAAATGCTATGGACTTAACAGAAGCAGAAGATGTAAACAAGAGGTGGCAAGAATACACAGAACTGTACACAAAAGATCTTCATGACCCAGATAATCACAATGGTATGATCACTCACCTAGAGCCAGACATTCTGGAATACAAAGTCAAGTGGGTCTTAGGAAGCATCAATATGAACAAAGCTAGTGGAGGTGATGGAAATCCAGGTGAGCTATTTCAAATGTTAAAAGATGATGCTGTGAAAATGGTGCACTCAATATGCCAGCAAATTTGGAAAACTCAGCAGTGGCCATAGGACTGGAAAAGTTCAGTTTTCATTCCAATCCGAAAGAAAGGCAATGCCAAAGAATGCTCAAACTACTGCACAGTTGCACTCATCTAACACTCTAGCAAAGTAATGCTCAAAATTCTCCAAGCCTGGCTTCAGCAGTACATGAACTGTGAACTTCCAGTTGTTCAAGCTGGATTTAGAAAAGGCAGAGGAACCAGATATAAAATTGCCAACATCTGTTGAATCATCAAAAAGGCAAGAGAGTTCCAGAAAAACATCTACTTCTGCTTTATTGATAACACCAAAGCCTTTGACTGTATGGATCACAATGAACTGTGGAAAATTCTTCAAGAGGTGGGAATACTGGACCACCTGACCTGACTCTTAAGAAATCTGTATGCAGATCAAGAAGTAACAGTTAGAACTGGACATGGAACAACAGACTGTTTCCAAATAGGAGAAGGAGTACGTGAAGGATAATGTCACCCTGCTTATTTAACTTATATGCAGAGTACATTATGAGAAACGCTGGACAGGATGAAGCACAAGCTGAAATCAAGATTTCTGGGAGAAATATCAATAACCTCAGATATGCAGATGACACCACCCTTATGGCAGAAAGTGCCCCTTGATGAAAGTGAAAGAGGAGAGTGAAAAAGGTGGCTTAAAAGTCAATGCTCAGAAAGTTAAGATCATGGCATCTGGTCCCATTACTTCATGGCAAATAGTGGGGAAACAGTGACAGACTTTATTTTAGGGGGCTCAAAAATCACTGCACATGGTGATTGCAGCCATGAAATTAAAAGATGCTTGCTCTTTGGTAGAAAAGTTACGACCAACCTAGACAGCATGTTGAAAAGCAGATACATTATTTTGACAACAAAGGTCCATCTAGTCAAGGCTATGGTTTTTCCAGTGGTCATGTATGGATGTGAGATTTGGACTATAAAGAAGCCTGAGCACCAAAGAATTGATGCTTTTGAACTGTGGTGTTGGAAGACTCTTGGGAATCCCTTGGACTGCAAGGATATGAAACCAGTCCATCCTAAAGGAAATCAATCCTGAATATTCATTGGAAGGACTGATGCTGAAGCTGAAGCTCCAATACTTTGGCCACCTGATGTGAAGAACTGACTCACAGGAAAAGACTCTGATGCTCAGAAAGATTGAAGGTGGGAGGAGAAGGGGATGACAGAGGATGAGATGGTTGAATAGCATCACCTACTCAATGGACCTAAGTTTGAGTAAACTCCAGGAGTTGGTGATGGACAGGGAGGCCTGCTGTGCTGCAGTCCATGGGGTTGCAGAGTCAGACATGACTGAGTGACTGAACTGAACTGATTGTATTTGAGTGGAGGAAATTCACAGACAAACTTTCAGATACGATCTATTCTGTTTTAGTTGGATGTTTGAATGGTTTTAGATACCTGTCTTCTAACTTAAAGACTAAAAGAATGAGAATTCAGTCATGCAGGTTTGTGATCTCTGTGATTTAATCACAACTCAGCCTGTAACTGTCCTTGTGCCATTTTGTTTTATCATCAAAGTAATATGAATTAAATGCACTCCCTCTTTTCTGTAGCATTTGTCAAGGATAATTATGATAGTATGGTTATTATGCCCTCCTGACATTTTGGAAGGCATTACAGATTACAAAATTTACTCACTGGAGCTGTCATGGAGTCAATAGAAATTCTGTAGAAAACCCAAAGTGTATTGAGAGTTTTTCTCCACTGATTACTATTCTGATAATATAAATCTGCTTTTAAAAACTAATTTTACATCACATTTCCATATCTGTATAATAATTGAGAACCAAATATCAGGATAAAATTTAATTGTATAGCTGTTTCCTACTGTAAAGCCTGGCTCAGTGACTAAAGTTTCTACCAAGAACCCACTGAAACCTAAATGTGGCATGGTACTTAAAAGACATTATTTGAAACAAAGTGACAGGGGGTAATTTGCTATGCTACAAAAAACCATGCATTGATTTACATTTAAAGAAACTGAAATAACACAGCAAAAAGATTCTACTGTGAAAAATATCAGAAAACAAAAGATATATTTTCTTGCATTGTGTGTAAGACAGCAATGTCACTTAGATTCAGTCACTTTTAGAGAACTTATGTAACTTGGATGGATTGATACTTAGGCTTTGAAATTGCAAACGACACCATAAATCCCAGTAATTAACATATATATGTATTTGTGTATATGTACATATGTGTGTGAAGGCTTCTGTGGTGGCTCAGATGGTAAAGAATCTGTCTGCCATGCAAGAGACCTGGGTTTGATCCCAGGGTTGAGAAGATCCCCTGGAGGAAGGCATGGAAATCCACTCCAGTATTCTTGCTTAGAGAATCCCATGGACAGAGGAGCCTGGTGGTTTACTGTTCATGGGGCTGCGAAGAATCAGACATGACTGAGCTACTAACACAGCATAGAAAAATGTATCAAGTTTTTATTATTATTATTTATTAGTTCCACAACAGATCAATTGAAAAATATATTCAGTTTTTTTTAGATCTATGACTTTCTGTCTTCTTCCCTCCCACAATATTGATTTTATTTCATGAAGTAGAATGCTGCTATGTACTGAAGGCTTGTTTGTATTCCACTGCCAAATTCTTTCTTTGAAACCTAATCCCCAAGCTGATGGTATTTCGAGGTGAGGTCTTTGGGAGGTGTTAGATCATGAGGTTGGAGCCCTCATGAATGGGATTAATGCTCTTGTAATGGAGGCCTCCTTCATCCATATGAGGACACAGAGGAAAAAACACCTTCCCTGCACCAAAAGCTAGATCCTCTTCAGACTCTGAATCTGCAGGTACCTTGATCTTAGACATTTTCTAAGCTTCTAGAACTGTGATAAATAAGTTTCTATTGCTTATTAGCTTCCAGTCTGTAGCAGTTTGTTATAGCAGCCCAAACAGACTAGGACAAGTGCCTTATACAAATGATTTATTTATTTTTAATTCTTTTTTTGGGTGGGGGGGATGCCGTGCTGCTTGTGGAATCTTAGTTCACTGAACGGGGATTGCAGCTTAGTTCCCTATGGCAGTGAAAGTGCTAAGTCCTAACCACTGGATCACCAGGGAATTCCCCCAAAAAATGAGTTAATTTTAATATATTGAGACATAAAGCCCTAAAGAAACACAATGTGCATGTGTATACTGAAGTAACTTTAAAAATGCCTTTGCTAACAATGCATATACCTATTGCTAATGTACAGTATATTTTAGTGAAATTCAGTATCATATTTCTTAAAGGAAATATATGTTTGCCTTATTTTTTCTATTTGGGTGAAAAATGTAGTCAACTGCCTTTTGATCCATGTATAAAAACTGAATATTTTAATGTTAATACATTCATTTTCCAAAGGTGTAGGAAAGTCATTAATACATGGTTTGAGATAATGCTGAATATCTGTGGATTTGAATCATCTATTCCAGCTATGTATAGTAAAAATATTCTACTGAAAATATGCATGTGTTTGAAGCTACATTTACACATATGGAGACATACATTCTTGTAAGAGACTATTTCTTTTTTCGTTGTTAATCAAAATACTCATGTACATAAGTGCACATTTTTTAATAGGCCCCTAGTATACATGGGAATTTTAAGCAAATTTTCCATGCAGATGACATTAAAATATGATTATTATATATAAAAAGTTGAAAGTAATATAAGTTGAGAAGCTAGCAATCTGAGGAAATAAGGACAAAGAGTTACTATTTAGCAAGCATTACAAAAAATTCTGTTTCACAGTTTTTGGTAACATTTAGAACAATCTTGGAGAAGGCAATGGCACCCCACTCCGGTACTCTTGCCTGGAAAACCCCATGGACGGAGGAGCCTGGTAGGCTGCAGTCCATGAGGTCGCTAAGAGTTGGACACGACTGAGTGACTTCACTTTCACTTTTCACTTTCATGCATTGGAGAATGAAATGGCAACCAATTCCAGTGTTCTTGCCTGGAGAATCCCAGGGATGGGGGAGCCAAATGGGAGGCCATCTATGAGGTTGCACACAGTCAAACACGACTGAAATGACTTAGCAGCAGCAGCAGCAGAACAATCTTACACACATATTTTTCCTGGGTAATTTCAGTGTAGACTTCTACTCCTGGTATCAGTTTTAGTGATTTATGTACTAATCTCTGATACTAAGTTTAGCTTATTTATAAGCCATAATATTGAAGACAACATTTTTTTTATTAATTTATTTTTTATTTTACTTTACAATTCTGTATTGGTTTTGCCATACATTGACATGAATCCACCACAGGTGTACATGCGTTCCCAAACATGAACCCCCCTCCCACTCCCCTCCCCACAACATCTCTCTGGGTCATCCCCGTGTACCAGCCCCAAGCATGCTGTATCCTGAATTGGACATAGACTGGCGATTCGATTCTTACATGATATTATACATGTTTCAATGCCATTCTCCCAAATCATCTCACCCTCTCCCTCTCCCTCTGAGTCCAAAAGTCCGCTATACACATCTGTGTCTTTTTTGCTGTCTTGCATACAGGGTCATCATTGCCATCTTTCTAAATTCCATATATATGTGTTAGTATACTGTATTGGTGTTTTTCTCTCTGGCTTACTTCACTCTGTGTAATCGGCTCCAGTTTCATCCATCTCATCAGAACTGATTCAAATGTATTCTTTTTAATGGCTGAGTAATATTCCATTGTGTATATGTACCACTGCTTTCTTATCCATTCGTCTACTGATGGACATCTAGGTTGTTTCCATGTCCTGGCTATTATAAACAGTGCTGCGATGAACATTGGGGTACATGTGTCTCTTTCAATTCTGGTTTCCTCCGTGTGTATGCCCAGCAGTGGGATTGCTGGGTCATAAGGCAGTTCTATTTGCAATTTTTTAGGGAATCTCCACACTGTTCTCCATAGTGGCTATACTAGTTTGCATTCCCACCAACAGTGTAGGAGGGTTCCCTTTTCTCCACACCCTCTCCAGCACTTATTGCTTGCAGATTTTTGGATCGCAGACATTCTGACTGGTGTGAAGTGGTACCTCACTGTGGTTTTGATTTGCATTTCTCTAATAATGAGTGATGTTGAGCATCTTTTAATGTGTTTGTTAGCCATCTATATGTCTTCTTTGGAGAAATGTCTATTTAGTTCTTTGGCCCATTTTTTGATTGGGTCGTTTATTTTTCTGGAATTGAGCTTCAGGAGTTGCTTGTATATTTTTGAGATTAGTTGTTTGTCAGTTGCTTCATTTGCTATTATTTTCTCCCATTCGGAAGGCTGTCTTTTCACTTTGCTTATATTTTCCTTTGTTGTGCAGAAGCTTTTAACTTTAATTTGATCCCATTTGTTTATTTTTGCTTTTATTTCCAGAATTCTGGGAGGTGGATCATAAAGGATCCTGCTGTGATTTATGTCGGAGAGTGTTTTGCCTATGTTCTCCTCTAGGAGTTTTATAGTTTCTGGTCTTACATTTAGATCTTTAATCCATTTTGAGTTTATCTTTGTGTGCAGTGTTAGGAAGTGATCTAGTTTCATTCTTTTACAAGTGGTTGACCAGTTTTCCCAGCACCACTTGTTAAAGAGATTGTCTTTACTCCATTGTATATTCTTGCCTCTTTTGTCAAAGATAAGGTGTCCATATGTGTGTGGATTTATCTCTGGGCTTTCTATTTTGTTCCATTGATCTATATTTCTGTCTTTGTGCCAATACCATACTGTCTTGATGACTGTGGCTTTGTAGTAGAGCCTGAAGTCAGGCAAGTTGATTCCTCCAGTTCCATTCTTCTTTCTCAAGATTGCTTTGGCTATTCGAGGTTTTTTTGTATTTCCAGACAAATCTTGAAATTATTTGTTCTAGTTCTGTGAAAAATATCGCTGGTAGCTTGATAGGGATTGCATTGAATCTGTAGATTGCTTTGGGTAGTATACTCATTTTCACTATATTGATTCTTCCAATCCATGAGCATGGTATATTTCTCCATCTATTAGTGTCCTCTTTGATTTCTTTCATCAGTGTTTTATAGTTTTCTATATATATGTCTTTAGTTTCTTTAGGTAGATATATTCCTAAGTATTTTATTCTTTTCGTTGCAATGGTGAATGGAATTGTTTCCTTAATTTCTTTTTCTACTTTCTCATTATTAGTGTATAGGAATGCAAATGATTTATGTGTGTTGATTTTATATCTTGCAACTTTACTATATTCATTAATTAGCTCTAGTAATTTTCTGGTAGAGTCTTTAGGGTTTTCTATGTAGAGGATCATGTCATCTGCAAACAGTGAGAGTTTTACTTCTTCTTTTCCAATTTGGATTCCTTTTCTTTCTTTTTCTGCTCTGATTGCTGTGGCTAAAACTTCCAGAACTATGTTGAATAGTAGTGGTGAAAGTGGCCACCCTTGTCTTGTTCCTGACTTTAGGGGAAATGCTTTCAATTTTTCACCATTGAGGATAATGTTTGCTGTGGGTTTGTCATATATAGCCTTTATTATGTTGAGGTATGTTCCTTCTATTCCTGCTTTCTGGAGAGTTTTTATCATAAATGGATGTTGAATTTTTTCAAAGGCCTTCTCTGCATCTATTGAGATAATCATATGGCTTTTATGTTTCAATGTGTTAATGTGGAGAATTACATTGATTGCTTTGCAGATATTGAAGAATCCCTGCATCCCTGGGATAAAGCCCACTTGGTCAAGGTGTATGATCTTTTTAATGTGTTGTTGGATTCTGATTGCTAGAATTTTGTTGAAGATTTTTGCATCTATGTTCATTAGTGATATTGGCCTGTAGTTTTCTTATTTGGTAGTATCTTTGTCAGGTTTTGGTATTAGGGTGATGGTGGCCTCATAGAATGAGCTTGGAAGTTTACCTTCCTCTGCAATTTTCTGGAAGAGTTTGAGTAGGATAGGTGTTAACTCTTCTCTAAATTTTTGGTAGAATTCAGCTGTGAAGCTGTCTGGACCTGGGCTTTTGTTTGCTGGAAGATTTCTGATTACAGTTTCAATTTCCATGCTTGTGATGGGTCTGTTAAGATTTTCTATTTCTTCCTGGTTCAGTTTTGGAAAGTTGTACTTTTCTAAGAATTTGTCCATTTCTTCCACATTGTCCATTTTATTGGCATATAATTGCTGATAGTAGTCTCTTATGATCCTTTGTATTTCTGTGTTGTCTGTTGTGATCTCTCCATTTTCATTTCTAATTTTATTGATTTGATTTTTCTCTCTTTGCTTCTTGATGAGTCTGGCTAATGGTCTGTCAATTTTATTTATCCTTTCAAAGAACCAGCTTTTGGCTTTGTTGACTTTTGCTATGGTCTCTTTTGTTTCTTTTGCATTTATTTCTGCCCTAATTTTTAAGATTTCTTTCCTTCTGCTAACTCTGGGGTTCTCTAATTCTTCCTTTTCTAGTTGCTTTAGGTGTAGAGTTAGGTTATTTATTTGACTTTTTTCTTGTTTCTTGAGGTATGCCTGTATTGCTATGAACTTTCCTCTTAGCACTGCTTTTATAGTGTCCCACAGATTTTGGGTTGTTGTGTTTTCATTTTCATTAGTTTCTATGCATATTTTGATTTCTTTTTTGATTTCTTCTGTGATTTGTTGGTTATTCAAAAGCGTGTTGTTCAGCCTCCATATGTTGGAATTTTTAATAGTTTTTCTCCTGTAATTGATATCTAATCTTAATGCATTATGGTCAGAAAAGATGCTTGGAATGATTTTGATTTTTTTGAATTTATCAAGGTTATATTTATGGCCCAGGATGTGATCTATCCTGGAGAAGTTTCCATGAGCACTTGAGAAAAAGGTGAAATTCATTGTTTTGGGGTGAAATGTCCTATAGATTGAAGACAACATTTTAATTTATTCATATCAATCTTGTTTCACTTTTCTAGAATCTACATTTTATTTTCCCTATTGTCACTCTGGACAGGTATCTGAGTATTCTATATTTTTTAAGTTAAGGGGACGACAGAGGATGAGATGGCTGGATGGCATCACTGACTTAGACGTGAGTCTGAGTGAACTCCGGGAGTTGGTGATGGACAGGGAGGCCTGGCGTGCTGTGATTCATGGGGTCACAAAGAGTCGGACACGACTGAGCGACTGAACTGAACTGATAGGCTTTTTTTTTTTCTTTTGACGTTATGTATTAGTTTCCTAGGGTAAACCTAACAAAGTGCTACTGATTGGGTGGCCCCAAACACAGATTATTTCTCATACAGTTCTGGAGACCAGAAGTCCACACTCAAGGCAGCAGGGCCATGCTCTCAGAGCCATTGGGCAGGACCATGCCTTGCCTCTTCCTGGCTTCTGGTGCCTGCTAACAAACCCAGATGCATCAGTGCTGTGTCTGCCTCCGTGGTCATATCGTCTTCCCCTTGTATGACTGTCTCTGTATCTCTCTCTCTCTCTTTTTTTTTCCCCTATATTAAGGACACCAGTCATTGGATTCGGGCCATTCCTAATATTAATCGACATCATCTTAAGTAATAATGTCTGCAAAGATTCTGTTTCTAAATTAGGTCACATTCTCACTTTTTAGCGGGACATGAATTTGTGAGAATGCTCTTTTAGCCCAGTCTACCCTCTGTCTGTCTCCTGTACAATCATAAGGGATTTGATTTAGGTCATACCTGAAAGGTCTAGTGATTTTCCCTACTTTCTTCAATTTGAGTCTGAATTTGGTAATAAGGAGTTCATGATGTGAGCCACAGTCAGCTCCTGGTCTTGTTTTTGTTGATTGTATACAGCTTCTCCATCTTTCGCTGCAAAGAATATAATCAATCTGATTTCAGTGTTGACCATCTGGTGATGTCCATGTGTAGAGTCTTCTCAGGTGTTTGTTGTTGGAAGAGGGTGTTTGCTATGACCAGTGCATTTTCTTGGCAAAACTCTATTAGTCTTTGCCCTGCTTCATTCCGCATTCCAAGGCAAAATTTGCCGGTTACTCCAGGTGTTTCTTGACTTCCTACTTTTGCATTCCAGTCCCCTATAATGAAAAGGACATCTTTTTTGGGTGTTAGTTCTAAAAGGTCCTGTAGATCTTCATAAAACCGTTCAACTTCAGCTTCTTCAGCATTACTGGTTGGGGCATAGACTTGGATTACTGTGATATTGAATGGTTTGCCTTGGAGACACAGAGATCATTCCGTCGTTTTTGAGATTGCATCCAAGTACTGCATTTTGTCTCTTTTGTTGACCATGATGGCTACTCCATTTCTTCTGAGGGATTCCTGCCCACAGTAGTAGATATAATGGTCATCTGAGTTAAATTCACCCATCCCAGTCCATTTTAGTTCGCTGATTCCTAGGATGTCAATGTTCACCCTTGCCATTTCTTGTTTGACCACTTCCAATTTGCCTTGATTCATGGATCTGACATTCCAGGTTCCTATGCAATATTGCTCTTTACAGCATCGGATCTTGCTTCTATCACAGTCACATGCACAACTGGGTATTGTTTTTGTTTTGGCTCCATCCCTTCATTCTTTCTGGAGTTACTTCTCCACTGATCTCCAGTAGCATATTGGGCACCTAATGACCTAGGCAGTTCCTCTTTTGGTATCCTATCATTTTGCCGTTTCATACTGTTCATGGGGTTCTCAAGCAAGAATACTGAAGTGGCTTGCCATTCCCTTCTCCAGTGGACCACGTTCTGTCGTGACATTGTACAGGAGACAGGGATCAAGACCATCCCCATGGAAAAGAAATGCAAAAAAGCACAACGGCTGTCTGGGGAGGCCTTACAAATAGGTGTGAAAAGGAGAGAGTCAAAAAGCAAAGGAGAAAAGGAAAGATATAAGCATCTGAATGCAGAGTTCCAAAGAATAGCAAGAAGAGATACAAAAGCCTTCTTCAGCAATCAATGCAAAGAAATCGAGGAAAACAACAGAATGAGAAAGACTAGCTATCTCTTCAAGAAAATTAGAGATACCAAGGAAACATTTCATGCAAAGATGGGCTTGATAAAGGACAGAAATGGTATGGACCTAACAGAAGCAGAAGATATTAAGAAGAGGTGGCAAGAATACACGGAAGAACTATACAAAAAAGATCTTCACGACCCAGATAATCATGATGGTGTGATCACTAATCTAGAGCCAGACATCTTGGAATGTGAAGTCAAGTGGGCCTGAGAAAGCATCACTACGAACAAAGCTAGTGGAGGTGAGGAATTCCAGTTGAGCTGTTTCAAGTCCTGAGGGATGATGCTGTGAAAGTACTGCACTCAATATGCCAGCAAATTTGGAAAACTCAGCAGTGGCCACAGGACTGGAAAAGGTCAGTTTTCATTCCAATCCCAAACAAAGGCAATGCCAAAGAATGCTCAAACTACTGCACAGTTGCACTCATCTCACATGCTAGTAAAGTAATGCTCAAAATTCTCCAAGCCAGGCTTCAGCAATACATGAACCGTGAACTTCCTGATGTTCAAGCTGGTTTTAGAAAAGGCAGAGGAACCAGAGATCAAATTGCCAACATCCGCTGGATCATGGAAAAAGCAAGAGAGTTCCAGAAAAACATCTATTTCTGCTTTATTGAGTCTGCCAAAGCCTTTGATCGTGTGGATCACAAGAAACTGTGGAAAATTCTGAAAGAGATGGGAATACCAGACCATCTAACGTGCCTCTTGAGAAATCTATATGCAGGTCAGGAAGCAACAGTTAGAAATGGACATGGAACAACAGACTGGTTCCAAATAAGAAAAGGAGTATGTCAAGGCTATATATTGTCACCCTGCTTATTTAACTTATATGCAGAGTACATCATGAGAAATGCTGGACTGGAAAAAAACACAAGCTGGAATCAAGATTGCTGGGAGAAATATCAATAACCTCAGATATGCAGATGACACCACCCTTATGGCAGAAAGTGAAGAGGAGCTAAAAAGCCTCTTGATGAAAGTGACAGAGGAGATCAAAAAAGTTGGCTTAAAGCTCAACATTCAGAAAACGAAGATGATGGCATCTGGTCCCATCACTTCATGGGAAATAGATGGGGAAACAGTGGAAACAGTGTTAGATTTTATTTTGGGGGGCTCCAAAATCACTGCAGATGGTGACTGCAGCCATGAAATCAAAAGACGCTTACTCCTTGGAAGAAAAGTTATGACCAACCTAGATAGCATATTCAAAAGCAGAGACATTACTTTGCCAACAAAGTTCTGGCTAGTCAAGGCTATGGTTTTTCCTGTGGTCATGTATGGATGTGAGAGTTGGACTGTGAAGAAGGCTGAGTGCCGAAAAATTCAAGCTTTTGAACTGTGGTGTTGGAGAAGACTCTTGAGAGTCCCTTGGACTGCAAGGCAATCCAACCAGTCCATTCTGAAGGAGATCAACCCTGGGATTTCTTTGGAAGGAATGATGCTGAAGCTGAAACTCCAGTACTTTGGCCATCTCATGCGAAGAGTTGACTCATTGGAAAAGAGTCTGATGCTGGGAGGGATTGGGGGCAGGAGGAGAAAGGGATGACTGAGGATGAGATGGCTGGATGGCATCACGGACTCGATGGACATGAGTGTGAGTGAACTCTGGGAGATGGTGATGAACAGGGAGGCCTAGCATGCTGCGATTCATGGGGTCACAAATAGTCGCACATGACTGAGTGACTGAACTGTGGAATCTACCCTCTGTCTATCCAGTTTGAAAATCCACTACCCCCTTTCAACTTCACCCCACTGTCATAACCCTATCCAGGATTAACTCTAAGTCCTGAATCTCTTCTAGATATTCAACTTGAGAAGTCCAAATATTAGCATCTAAATCAAGTGTGGCATGGTCCATCCTGAGGCAATATTTACTTCTTGCCACATCCCTGTCAAACTAGAAAACAAGTTGTCTGCTTCTAAAATAGTGGTGGAAGACGCGTAGGCTAGACATTTTCATTCTGAAAGGGAAATTGGAAAGAATAAGGTGTTACTAATCTAAAGGACCTGTGTGGATCACAACAAACTGTGGGAAATTCTTCACGAGATGGGGATCCCAGAACACCTTACCTGCATCCTGAGAAATCTGTATGCAGGTCAAGAAGCAATATTTAGACATGGACATGGAACAACAAACCGGTTCCAATTTGGGAAAGGAGTATGTCAAGGCTATATATTGTCAGCCTGCTTATTTAACTGATATGCAAGTGTATATCATGCAAAATGCCAGGCTGGATGAAGCACAAGCTGGAATCAAGATTGCCAGGATAAATATTAATAACCTCATATATGTAGATGACACCACTCTTTATGGCAGAAAGTGAAGAAGAACTGAAGGACCTCTTGATGAAAGTGAAAGAAGAGAGTGAAAAAGTTGGCTTAAAACTCAACATTCAGAAAACGAAGATCATGACATCTGGTCCCATCACTTCAAGGCAAATAGTTGGGGAAACAGCGACAGACTTTATTTTCTTGGGCTCCAAAATCACTGCAGATTTTGACTTCAACCATGAAATTAAAAGATATTTGCTTCTTGGAAGAAAAGCTATGACCAACCTAGACAGCATATTAAAAAGCAGAGACATTCCTTTGCTGACAAATATCCATCTGGTCAAAGCTATGGTTTCTCCAGTAGTCATGTGTAGATGTGAGAGGTGGATGATAAAGAAAGCTGAGCACTGAAGAATTGATGCTTTTAAACTGTGGTGTTGGAGAAGACTCTTGAGAGTCCCTTGGACTTCAAGGAGATCCAACCAGTCCATCCTAAAGGAAATCAGTCCTGAATATTTGTTGGAAGGACTGATGCTGAAGCTGAAACTCCAATACTTTGGCCACCTGATATGAAGAACTGACTCATTGATAAAAACCCTAATGGTGGGCAAGATTGAAGGCAGGAGGAGAAGGGGACAACAGAAGATGAGATGGTTGGATGGCATCACTGACTCGATGGACATGAGTTTGAGCAAGTTCTGGGAGCTGGTAATGGACACGGAGGCCTGGTGTGATGCAGTCCATGGGGTTACAAAGAATCAGACAGACTGAGTGACTGAACTGAATCTAAAGAAAGCTGACAACACAGCAGGGGAATTTCCATTAGGTTTCAAGGCCTGAAAATAATTGTCTGTGTTTTTAGTGTGTCTTAATGCTTTGTTCTGACCCTCTACAATTAGCCCACCCTTCCTGGTCCCTGCATCTGTATTCTCAGACACACTGTCCTTGCATTTTATCCCATATCTGTCCCTTTCTGTTAGAATTGTAGTGTTTCTAGTGAAAATGTAATTGACAAAAATATTTGTCTTCTGTGGATGTTGAGGGGATCCATGCCATTAGATACACATCCATAGATTATTCCTTGATAATCTCATTCCTAATTCTGACTTCTCTTGAGATGACTGAGTGGATCTATCACTTATATGTCAAATATCTGTAGCAAATGACTGTCCACCATTGTCCTTATTTCCAGAGCATGCTATCTGGATAAACTGAGACTTTTCCAAATCAAGTCGTGGTTTCTTTTTGCTTGAAAATCCATTCCTGTTAATCTCTTTCACATTGCACGATAACCAGCAAGGAGAAACCAAACCACGCCTAATGCACTTTGCTTGGAAATCTCCTCAGCTAAATATCCAAGTTCATTGATTATACATTCTACTTCGCACAGAATAATTTGGCCAGGTTTTCTGCCACTTATAACAACAATTGCCTTCCAGAGTCCAGTAACATTCCCATATGAGCTCTCACAAGAAGCAACTGTACTGTTTGTACTTCTATCTACATTCTGTTCATGATAACACATAGGTTTCCTCTAAGATGACAGATGCTTTCTGTACAGCTCTCCTTGGCTTCTTCCTGAGCTCTCGGCAAAATCACCTTTAATGTCCATATTTCTTCCAGTAGTTTCCTTAAGGCAATTTAAGCTTTTTAAAAAACATAAATTTCAAAACCTTGCATCTTCTATCCGTCACCCAATTCCAAAGTCGCTTTTACATTTTTAGGTTATATGTTAAGAGTAACACCTCACTTTTGGTACCAAAATCATTATTAGTTACCTAAAGCTGCCATAACAAAATACCATAAACTATGTGGCTTAAAATAATAGAAATTTATTCTCTCCCATTTCTGGAGATTAGTGGTCCCAGATCAAGGTATCTTAAGAAGGAAATGGCAACCAACTCCAGTGTTCTTGCCTGGAGAATCCCATGGACAGTGGAGCCTGGCTCTCTACAGTCTGTGGGGTCACAAAGAGTGAGATGCGACTGAGCGACTAAACCAACTAAGCCAACCAACCAATCACGGTATCATCAGGGCCCTGCTCCCTGATGGCTCTGGAGGAAGACTCTGTCTCTACCTAGCTTCTGGTGATTGCCAGCAATCTTAGACATGGTACTCCAAACTTAACTTCCATTTTCACCCAGTGTGCCCCCTGTGTGACTGTCCCCCCTGTGTGAGTGTCTTTTATTTTTTTTTCCTAAAAGGACAGCAGATTTTGGAGTAGGGCCAACTATCATCCAGTATAACCTCATCTTTGATTACATCTTCAAGTACCCTGTTTCCAAAGGTCATAGATTCTGGGTGGTAATGAATATTTGGGATATAATATCCAACCCAGTGCATAACCTTTAGCTTCTTTATCCCTAATTTGGATGTGGTGCATTTTTCTGAATAAAAAGTCTATACTTTATGTGACTTTGGTTATACTATTTTAAAAATATAAAATATGTTTTGAATATATCTGAAAAATGTTAGATGTTGATTTCTTCTTCTTTGTTTTCGGATTATTATTAAAGTGCCTTTTACACAATAAAATGGCCAGTGGATAGAAAAAAGTTAAGTTTGTGGTAGGACTGAAAATTTAAAAGAATCACGTCAAATTTATAAAAGACGAATGAACCTGGTAACAAAGTTAAGAATAAATGAAGGTTGTAGACTGTAACTTTTTCTCATCTATCTTCAGCAAGAACTAAATTGTCTGTTCAGAATTTTCAATTGAGTACATAACAAGATGACTTAGAGATTAATTCTTCTTCCCCTAAACAAATACTCTATGTGTTCTGTGTTCTCTTTACTGTGCTAAAAATCACAGTAGGCATTATTTAAACATGTGCATGAGGCAGACTTATTTTCAGGTGTTTCCATCTGTTGTGGGAATATACTTAAAGAAAAAGAGAGAAACATACACAAATTAAACACGAAGACAGAAGGGAAAAAATGAAACATCTGTAGGGCAACAGGGCAAAAAAGTGTTTGAGCTGTCCATTATTAACTACTCAGTCTGTTTTACATTGGATTCTGCATAATTACATTGTGGGGGAGGGGCAAACAACAGATGTTGAATAAAGATTAAAATAAGAAAATGAGACTATTTAGGAAATAAAGCTACTTTAGTCACCGACAGGCTTTTTTTTTTTTTTTTTTGGCAGAACTTTTAGGCAGCAATCAATTTCATATATTAACTGCACATTTCAATAACATTAATGCAAATGAAATGTTCTTTTTTTCGTCTAAGTTGATCAATATATGCCTAAGTTAGGCAGAAATTCAGAAAAAGCAAACAAAACCCCCAAAAGCCACATTTCCTTAATTTTATATTTAACAACTTCTTTTACGGTGTGTGGAAAGAGTAGAAAATGTTACAGAAATGCATATGTTCATCATTAGTACTGTCAGTACATTCTAAAAGTCAGAAGTTTCTAGGCAACTGAGTGAAGTGTTAAATATATTACACAGTCTATTGTTTCAAGTACCAAACAACATATATTGTGTAACTAACATTAAGAAAAAAAATGCAGTTAAAACTATTAAAGCCTTACTCTCTAGGAATATTGGACAGTTTGCAAGTTTAATTTTGATTCTGCTTGTTTACGTCTTCTTTATTGAAGAAAAGTTTTTATTTTATTTAGGAAAAATGACTCTATCAGCATCACAAGATTATTTTCCCTATTGTTCTAGGCATTCATATAGTTAATTTGCATGTTTCTATCTCATCTAAACTGAAATACTCCAAACAAGATATTTCCTTCCAATAAGACTGTCTTTTGTATTTGGGGAAATGCCAGTAACCATGTCCATAAGGACTGATCCATCTAGAGAATTGTAATATAAAATTTGAAGTCAGTAGAGAAGGATTCGTGATTCTATCGGCCCTATTTTCGAGCTTGGCTTTTCTATTTGTTAACTAAAAATATTTTATTTTTCAAGCATTCCCGACTTTGCTTTCCTTTGCTATCCTCACCCTACACACCATCACAAGTAGACTTCAGTCTGTTGATCTGCCTCCTCCAGGTGAGCAATTTCTTCATCTGCTAGCTTTCTTTCTGTAATCCGAATTTTACTTGTTAAATGATGGCAGTCAGAGGACTAGACACACATACATTATATATATATATATGCATATATGCTTACACATATACGTATATATATCCAGAAAGAACTTGTAGACTATTTTTAAAGGAAAATAGCATAGTAAATAAGTAATTTATCCTGTGATATCTGCAATGGTTAGTATACCAGGAGAATGTATCTAATATTAAGGATTGAAAAAAGAATATAAATATTTGTTTATATTGTTGTTCATATTTATTATTTTTATGTGAGTTTAAGTGGCTCAATTCTTAAGTATTTAATATAAAAAAATCTACTACTTGCTCTAATTTCACTTAGGAAAGCCTGTAGGTAGGAAAAACAAAGTAAGAAATTGATGGAATGAAAAGGAAATTTTGATAAGAAAAAGGAACTGATTATTTTCTTTGGATGTTATATGTGGGTATAGAGCAAACTTTTATTGTTTGGCACTGAAGAATTATGCTTTACCTGAGAAACTGGATCCCCAAATTCTTGTTTCCTTTTGGAAAGACAATTTCATTTTGTATTAGATAATTGTTATTTTGTAGAAATGCTTTAAAGGCTCCTTTACATCTTACCTTGTAAAATGTTTACACATCACACTAAAACAGATTTTTATACATATATATATATATATATAGCTGTGCTTGAAAAATATATGTGTATGTTATAGCAGTCTAACTATCACTTTTGTATTTATTTGTGTAGCTTGACTGATGCCAGAAAAAAGATTGCATCATTTTTGCATGGAAATGAATGGAGTTTGGAGAGAAAATATAAAAAGGACCTTAGGCACAGAACTATAGAGTCAAAAGGTTATATTTGTTCCTGATTTTGGAGGGTGAACTGGAAAATTTGACAATGTAGATGTGCAGCCATACTCTCTCACACACACACACACACACATACACATGTCTATAAAAAGTCTTTTTTATTACCCTTAAATAGTTGTGATTTCACATTCATTAAATTGCTATCCACTTGGGTAAAAGAGTTTTATTTTCCAGTTCTGTGAAAATTGAATCAAAGATAATATTTATACCCATAGAGCAGTTCAGTTTGTAAAACGTACATTTCTGTTTGTCACTTTGTATATTCTTAAAATTCTTTCTCTCTCAATCTGAGACCCACTTTCTGTTCATGTATGTGGGTGTGCTCCCCGTGACTGTATGTGTGCGTACGCACCTGTGCTTTCCATGGCCAGCTTCCAGCTTGAAACATGGAGCCATCTGGGCACTGTGACTGAGCACCAGGAAAACCAGTAGGTGATGTTACTTGGATTAGATCGTTTTTGTTTAATATTCACTAAATGATTCTTGAAGATTTGCGCCCTTAAGCAAGGTTTCTTCCATTCATTTCCATCTGATACAGGAATGCATTCCTTTATCGTGTGTACAAAGCGTGCATGCATAATGGTAGGCACAGTTGCTTTTCAGGTGTATTTATTTTTTGATTATTATCAGACATATTGGGGTTATCTTACTCTTTCTAACTTACATAGTTCTTTTAAAGTATCAAAATAGTGAAGCTAGTATAAAATTCTTCAATTTAGAACTCAACTATTGGAGCTCACTGAATGCAGTATTTTCTACTTTTATATAGAATATATATATTTCCTTTATTATACTATAATTATTATATGTAATACAATCATCATATATATGTAAGTTATTCAGTAATCAGAATAACTCTCTTTTTGTTAAATCACTACCTCCAAAATGTGTGGTTTCTCTCTTTTTTTAAATATTTATTTATTTGGCTGTGTCAGATCTCAGTTGTGTCATGAGGGACCTTTTATTGTGACTCATGGACTCTCTGGTTACAGTGCACAGACTTATTTACTCTCTGGCATGTGGGATCCTAGTTCCCCAACCAGGAATTGAACCTACATCCCTTGCATAGCAAGGCAGATTTTTAACCACTGAACCACTGAGGAAGTCCTGAAAGTGTGTGGTTTCTATAGCTACAGCTCTTATGTTTACGGATAATAAGTAGTTCAGTGACCTAACATTAGACTGCATACTTTTAAAAGAAATGCTTAATCTCAAAACACATCATTTATATTTGAAGTTTTATGCAAAATTATTTATAGATATATGTTTTTAATAATAAAATGACTACCTAATAGGTAGGAAAGTTCTATTTTTCTGCATACTCCTAATTTAGAAGTTTCCCAGTGTGTAACAGTACTTAACACTATATTTATAATAATTAGCTAGATAATTTTCTTTTGTGATCATGTATATTTTTATTGATCCAATTAGTAAACATTAAAACATTTTATTAGAAATTTGCCAAGTTAAATAGTAAAATTTAGTTTTAATTTAGCCTGGACCTTATATTTTAATACTAGGTAATATTACATTGAGAAACATACTCATCTGAACCTCAAAAATGAAAATGAGTCACCTAAAAATTTAAGCCACCTTATAGCAGAAAGTGAAGAAGAACTAAAGAGCCTCTTGATGAAAGTGGAAGAGGAGAGTGAAAACGTTGGCTTAAAACTCCACATTCAGAAAACCATGATCATGGCATCTGGGCCCATCACTTTATGACAAATAAACGGGGAAACAGTGAAAACAGTGTCAGACTTTATTTTGGGGGGCTCCAAAATCACTGCAGATGGTGACTACAGCCATGAAATTAAAAGACACTTGCTCCTTGGAAGGAAATTTATGACCAACCTAGACAGCTTATTAAAAAGCAGAAACATTAGTTTGCCAACAAAGGTCTGTTAGTCAGCTATGGTTTTTCCAGTAGTCATGTATGGATGTGAGAGTTGGACTATAAAGAAAGCTGAGCGCTGAAGAATTGGTGCTTTTGAACTGTGGTGCTGGAGAAGACTCTGGAGTCCCTTGGACAGCAAGGAGATCTAATCAGTCCATCCTAAAGGAAATCAGGCCTGAGTGTTCATTGGAAGGACTGATGCTGAAGTGGAAGCTCCAATACTTAGGCCACCTGATGTGAAGAGCTGACTCACTGGAAAAGAATCTGATGCTGGGAAAGATTGAAGGTGGGAGGAGAAGGGGACGACAGAGGATGAGATGGTTGGATGACATCACCGACTCAAAGGACATGAGTTTGAACAAACTCCGTGAGTTGGTGATGGACAGGGAGGCCTGGTGTGCTGTAGTCCATGGGGTCACAAAGAGTGGAAATTGACTGAGCGACTAAACTGAACTGAAAAATTTAAGATTAGAGTTATACTTTATCAATTCAAGTTTCCTCTCCTTTGAGCAGACAGTTTATATTCCTGACTATGTGTCAGTGACAGATTGTATTAATACATTCTCCAATTGACTTAAATCCTATAATGCTCTAAAGGAATGTTAGAGTTCAGTTACAAAATTGCTGCCATTTCCTAAAGATTACAGAGATTTGCTGGAAAAGAATGTGTACAGATTAGACTCGTTAGAATTTGTTTGTTGGTGGTGGTAATATTGTTGCTTTTTTTTTTTTATGATAGAATTGTCTAGCAAGTGTATATGGGCCAGATTAAGGAGGGCTTTGAACAACAAACTGAGTAGTTCAGATTATGACTATTTTCATTATGACCATGGAATTGTTAAGCAGCTACTCAAAAATGCCTTTGACAGTACAAAGGATCACTTCTTTCTGAGACTGAGCATACACATTTTTAAAGGGAAAAGCTCAAATATAGTATGCTCAATTTAAAAAAGACTGTCTCTATGAATTTCTCCTATGATTTCAATATGGATTTCCTTTTAGATTTGCTTAGATTACGGGTCTGAAAATAAAATAAATTCTCATATACTTACAGTTATTTCCCTGTTATTATTACTCAGGCACTTTAAGTTTATCATCTGTTCTATGCTTTGGGTTTAGTTGATTATTAATTAAACATCAGAAAATGCTCTCCAAGATAAGAAAGTACTTAAAACACCACTGTAGGCACCTTTTGATGTTTATACTGCATTATGTGTGCATATATTACATATCCTTTTAAAACACGTTTTAATCTTTGTTCTGATACAGAATAGCTTTTTCCAATAGTGTTTTGACATATCAGGGTGACCCAGAAGGCCCTGTATCCTCTTTCTGTATGTGAGTTTCATACTTTTGTCTCTAATATCTTTGCTTCGGTCTGTTTTAATGATTACAAAATGTTAAAGCTATTACTAGAAAAATGGCCTCTTATTGCCAGTAAAACCCATGATAACATGCATTTATGTATATTTACTCTAGAACATGGATATGAGTATATTGACTTTGCTTATATATTCATTCTTGGGGTTACCTAGTCTTACAGAGTAAAAAACACCAGCTTTGTAAACTTGCAGTTACAATAAAGATAATAAGAACTAACTTAATGATTTAGAGATGTAATTCTGAGAACAGGCTTTATTTAAAATGTCAATTAAAATGTCACTGTCTCTTTTCCTACTGTTTATATATTTTGAACTATAATAATAGTAGCACTGATAGTGGTAGTATTAGCACCTTCGTGGTAGGAGTTGTTTTAGTATGATGAGGGCCAAATTGTTTTGGTTCAAAAGACCTGTTTGTTTTTCTGACTCTACCTTGACTCATTATCAAGTTTAGCAGTTCTCTCAGAAAGATTTCTCTAATAGTACGCTTTTTTGGTGAAAATACATATTTATTGTCATTTGTGCATTTAGATACATTCATATTGAGGATATTTAGATTCAATTTATTTTAAATGATTGTAATAAGTAATTTTATAGGAATTATATATATTGATAATCATAGTTTCATCTATGTTCACCAGTTTTAAATCTTAAAAGAAAACATGTTTTTTATTACTTATTTATTTTTAAAAATTACATTTTAAGAAATATTGACCTAAACAAGACCCTCATCTGTTCGTTTGGAACTATGTCCACCTAATTGAAGGTAACCAAATTGAAACTTTAGTTCTATCTCTAGAGTAGAGTTCTGTGAATTTAATGAATAGCTTTTGGAGATCAGAACGTCATTAAAATATAACAGTATTAAAATCTTTTAAAAAAAATCCACCTTCTGGGGCTCCCAAATCCTACTGTCAGGCATTGATTACTAAATAATAAGTAGGAAAGGATTAGTTGCATCTGAGTTAACTGTTTTCTGAGAATGCTAAAAATGATACCAATTCTGTTTATTTGTCTCTAGCAATTAAAAACAAACCAATGATAGGAACAAATGAACAGTGAGACTTACACTGGTAAATAGATGTTCATCTGAACAGAAATCAGATAGCAGACAGGAGAGAAAAACACTAAAAAGACGATCTTGCTTGCTTCTTACAAAGAGTTTGGCTTAACATGCGTGTTTTCATTGACCTTCTTTGCAGAATTACCACTTTGCTAGGAGAATGACTTGAATTTTAGATGTATTCATCCATGTCATCAACAGTGGTGTCATTATCAGAGATATGGTTAGTTACACAGGTGATAAAACAGAAGGAAAATGTCTCTTCCATAGTAGTATATTTGAATAGTCTTGGGTCTGAAATTCACAATATTATTTAAGTTGCTAGAAATTTAAATTTGTCCTTGTAAACCAAACAGCTTTTACTAACTACTGCATGCCAGAGTGTAGGTTTCTCACTGCATATAAATCAGGAATTTTGGAAGTTGCATTAACCCTTCTAAGAATCTAACATTACAAAGACTTATTAATTCATTCATGTTGATGGAAGCTATCAGATACACCATAAAACACTGAGGCATCTACCTTAAATTAAAAAAGAGAAACTGGTACATTTGACCCAACCATGCAGTAGGAAAAAAAAAAAAAAAAAAAGACAAAAGGAGAACCTAGGAGAGAAGAAAAAAACTTATAGATGCTGACATGT
This sequence comes from Oryx dammah, assembly GCF_014754425.2. Classification (NCBI taxonomy): domain Eukaryota; kingdom Metazoa; phylum Chordata; class Mammalia; order Artiodactyla; family Bovidae; genus Oryx; species Oryx dammah. The sequence continues at coordinate 5,243,502 of NW_024070208.1, read as the reverse complement.
AGGTTTTTGTAGAATACTCACTGTTTTTGTAATTTAAAATTTAAAGAGATGATTATTTAAATATAGATTTTAATGTCAATAACAGTATCACTAGTTTAAAAAATTATCTTAAGTGGAAAATATTCTGACTTCCATGTTTCAGTGCATATATGTCAGGTAGGATTTGCTTATATGATTGAAAATGGTGCCAATAATAATAAGATAATTCTCAATGATAAATAGAGAACTTTGGAATTTTATATAAATATGTATTTAACAGATCTGATGTTACTTTAAGTACTGTGTATCTCATAGCAGAAGAGAGCTATTATACATAATTTTGTTAGGTCCTGGGATTGTTCTGAAAACTGACATTACATTCTCATAAATGAGCTGAGTAATTTGTAAGGAGTGGTCATTTGTATTATAGATAGCCAATAGTATTTGATACTTTTTCAATTTAATCTTCCTTTATATCCATGGTAGCATTCTGTTCAAATTCAGAAGTGAGACTGTTGAGTGTGTTTTTAAAGAATAGAGAGTGAAAGAATATACCAGGACCTCAGAGTCTTGATCCTCAAGGAGTGTAGGGAACTCAATGAGGCAAATAGATTAAAATATAAGAGGCATGGAGTAATGCTTAAAAAATAATACAATAGGAAAATTGAGGCATTATCTTTGTCCAAAATAGAAATGTATTTTGGAAAATATTTTCAGGAATTTTCATTATTTATTTTCCAAGTAGCCAGAATAAATTTTGAAAAGTTTCTGACATTTAACATCTGCTTCATTTGTAACATTTTCCTTGCCTTGTTGGAGTATTATTACTTCTCTCCTAGATACCTATAATGATCTTATTTCTTCTAGCCCTTCCATCTTCTGACCGTCCAGAATATTTAATCTTCTTGATATGGGATCATATGCAATCTTATGGTTGGTTAATAAATAGCAGTTAGAACTGGACATGGAACAACAGACTGGTTCCAAATTGGGAAAGGAGTACATCAAGGCTGTATATTGTCACCTTGCTTATTTAACTTATATGCAGAGTACATCAAGTAAAATGCCAGGCTGGACAAAGCACAAGCTGGAATCAAGATTTCAGGGAGAAACATCAATAACCTCAGATATGCAGATGACACCACCTTTATGGCAGAAAGTGAAGAAGAACTAAAGAGCCTTTTGATGAAAGTGGAAGAGGAGAGTGAAAAAGTTGGCTTAAAACTCAACATTCAGAAAACTAAGATAATGGCATCCAGTCCTACCACTTCATGGCAAATCAATGGGGAAACTATGGAAACAGTGACAGACTTAATATTTTTGGTCTCCAAAATCACTGTAGATGGTAACTGCAGCCATGAAATTAAAAGACACTTGCTCCTTGGAAGAAAAGCTAAGACCATCCTAGAGAGCATATTAAAAAGCAGAGACATTACTTTACCAACAAAGGTCCATCTATTCAAAGCTATGGTTTTTCCAATAGTCATATATGGATGTGAGAGTTGGACTATAAAGAAAGCTGAGTGCTGAAGTATTGATGCTTTTGAACTGTGGTGTTGGAGAAGTCCCTTGGACTACAAGGAAATCACCAGTCAATCCTAAAGGAAATCAGTCCTGAATACTAATTGGGAGGATTGATGCTGAAGCTGAAACTTCAATACTTTGGCCACCTGGTGAGAAAAACCAACTTATTGGAAAAGACTCTGATGCTGGGAAAGATTGAAGGCGGGAGGAGAAGGTGACGACAGAGGATGAGATGGTTGGATGGCATCACCGACTCAATGGGCATGAGTTTGAGTAAACTCCAGGAGCTGGTGATGGACAGGGAGGCCTTACATGCTGTAGTCTATGGGATCACAGAGTCAGACACGACTGAGCGAAAGAACTGAACTAAATAATAACAGCAAATTTGAGAAAGCAGGAAGAGAGATAACGTAGATGTAGGAAGAAAAAGATATTTTTCTAATTCAGAATTATGAAATGCAGGATTTATGTTGTTAATATAAATATCTGTTGACTCATAACACATTAAGGCTTTCTTTAGTTTAGAAGTGGGATGTAAGCAGATTGGGGTAGCCCTGGAGTTGGAATGATGGCGCCAGAGTTCTGCCAGGTCCTTGGTGCTCTGTTGGAAACATATCCTGGTTGCAGCCAAGACGCTATATATTTGTTTCCAGAAATAGTGTTGATTTGAGTACTACTTGCCCTCTGGCCATCCCAATTTTTTATATTCATAAGTGTTGCTCAGGAGTTTTCCAGTCGAGCTCCTGAGTAGTTTAGAAATCTTCTGATCCATGCAGTAAACTGCTCAGATACTTACATTAGTGCTCCATGGCCTGCTGCACTAAATTTGGTCCTTTATTCACAACTTTGCCACTTTCTTTTAAATTCTAGCCAATTTTTCCTATGTAATTTTATTTTTGGTATTACAGTCTATGTCCTTCCACCTATGCAGCTGGTCTCTCATTATCCCATGAAGCGCACATTTCTCTGTGTTGACTGTTGCACGTTCTGCTCTCTTTACCTAGATCACCCTCTCCCTGCTCTGCACCGTCTGTTGAAACCATGATCATCTTTTGAGTTGCAGATCAAGCACTATCTCTTGTACAAAGCCTTTCCCAATATTACTATGCTTTTCTCTGCATTTCTGTCATTTGTTTTCCTATCAGTTTGGTCGCTCAGTCATGTCTGACTCTTAGACCCCATGAACTGCAGCACTCCAGGCCTCCCTGTCCATCACCAATTCCCAGAGTTTACACAAACTCATGTCCATCGAGTCGGTGATGCCTTCCAACCATCTCATCCTCTCTTTTCCCCTTCTCCTCCTGCCCCCAATCCCTCCCAGCATTAGGGTCTTTTCCAGTGAGCCAGCTCTTCTCATCAGGTGGCCAAAGTATTGGAGTTTGAGCTTCGGCATTAGCCCTTCCAATGAACACCCAGGACTGATCTCCTTTAGGATGGACTTGTTGGATCTCCTTGCAGTCCAAGGGACTCTCAAGAGTCTTGTCTTCCTATAACATATATGTCTTCCTATAACATAGTTTAAATTATAATTGCTCATGAATTATTTTCCCTATCCTAATTTCAAATCAAGTTTCTAGCTTCCAGTCAAAGTGTAAACTCCTTGGTGAAAAGATACAGCCTTCCAGATTGGTGAATTTTAGAGGTGGATAAACATGAGTTCATTTAGCACACAGCTTTACTTGACATAACACCTATTCCACAAAATTCTATCAAAGATGCCTTTGCTTAAAAACTTCCAATGCACAAAGTCGGTGTTTAGTTCGTTCTTACCTTATGAATGATTGAATATACTTTTTTTTTTAACTGCTGAATCACACACATCTACTACTCTCACTGAATTTGAGCTGTCTTTAATCTTGTGGAGCATTTGAGTTGTATTGTTTTCCCTTGTGAGGTCATGTCAGAGTCCTTTATTCAAAAACCAAAAGCAAAAACAAACAAACCAAAAAAAAAAACCCACCTCGTTCCAGTTACTATAGAATTGAGCTTCAGAGTCAGTGCTCCTCGGGGTACCTGTTAAGAAAGAGATGGCCCCATTTATCTGTAACTTCACTTCCAGGGTTCTGCTTCTACCCCAGGTGATGACTGCATCTCCAGGATGGGATCAGGAGAGGGGAGCAGCTATGTTTTGAAAGTTAATTTCAGAAGAATGTGCCACAAGACACAGTCACATTGGTTCCCAATGCATGGTCTAGACTCTCATTTTTTGTTTTTTAATTTCTGATGCTTCCGTATCAGATTTCCTATAAGGAAATAAAATTCTTTTGCTTTTATCCCTTAACTTATGTTCCCCTTTAATTTCTTTTTTCTTCATCTCAGAGCATTATCTATGATTGTCAACATTTATACCAGAAAATTCATTCTGGGAGACCTATTATTATGTCCAAAGCGTCACAAACACTCGAAACCATCCCTGAAGGTGTGCAGGTGCATTGAATAGTAAATATGAATGCTCCAGGCACTCCAGAAACCCAGTTGCAATTGGATTCAGTTGAATGTGATATAGATCAGAGGTTTATGGTATCTGAATGAAGCCAGGACAATACATTCTGAAACATTGTGTGATGCAAGTGCTTACCGGAGGACTGGTACTTCAAAGCTGTCGCGGTTTGACTATTTGACAGCATTATACCAACTTCCTCTTCAAAATGTGCTCTCTGCCTATCAAAAGCAGATGAATGGCATTTCACAACTGAGGTAAAATCTGGAAGCCAAATTGGCAGTGCACCCACCTAAAATATATAGGTTTATCTCATAGTATTTTTATTTTGCAAACTATGTTCCTAAATCCTCATCGCTTATGGCCAATTATTAGGAAACAATTTAATTCCTGGAGTCTATACACAATGTTATATCATGATATCACTGGCAAAATGTAACAAGCATCCTCAGCAAATGAGCAAATGAGCATGTTGTAATAAAATACATGATCTTACATTAAAAAGCAAAAGAAGCAAAAACACATCCCACATCTATGTATTTGTGTATTGGTTATTTGATGAGTAGAACAACCTAGATCATTGTGCACAAGTGAGAAACACTGGAAATACAAGGCAATAGATGAAAGATCACTTAGATAAAGAAAAGTGACTGTTCTCTGATGCCACATTTTTCCCTTTTCTTCCGTGCATAAGAGATACACCAAGCATATTAACAATTGTGCTAAAATTAATCCTGGCAGTCATGTGAACACTAGCAGAAAAAAAAGTGTGATAAAATTATTAGGATACTGGTTTTTTCCCCCCGACACAGAGAAAGATGTTTTGAGACAACTTTCCAATGCAGTCTTGAGAAATAATATTCAAAGTGGAATTTTAGCCCCTTCATAGTTAGATAGAGGGAAATCAGAAGGTTTATTTTTAACTAATGTGCTAGTATATGGAACGTAGAAATCATAAATGAAAATAATCAAATGAATAGATTGTTAAAGTGCTATTTATATGGAATGACTCACCTTATCACTGTAACAAGTGTAAGGAGTTTACAGGATGGTAAAGGGAACTAAGTCAATAATCATCAACATTGTCAAAAAAGGAGAGGACGGTTTATGGTAGAAAGCGGTCAGTTCACAGCATGTTAGGAATTGTATCAATTTACTGAAAGAGACATTTTATTTGAGGTTATTGGAACTGTATTCTGACTAGAATTTTAGTTAGTATTGGTGTTTTGTATTGGTATTCAGTATTTGTATTTTAGTGTTGGTGTTTTTTCTGTTGGAATGTATTTGGATTAATTGTAATTTGTTGTGTTCATAGAGAAGTGTGCATGCTTGTGTGAAATTTTGTGTATGTGTGTGTGTGTATGTGTGTTTGTGCTGAAGAAAGAAAAAAAAAACAGCAAAGCAAGATGTGGTTACATCATTAAAAACTTTCAGTAGAAAACTGGTATATATGAACTGTCTGTCTAAGGTTCTGGTTTGTCATTGTTTACTGGCAGATAATCTGTGAGAGGGGTCAATTTAGATTCTGCAGAGTTCATCTCCAGAACACTTGGGCCAGCCACGAATATAGATGGGGGCCAGCCACGAATATAGATGGGTGCCAGCTCCTTACTTTCCCAGACAACTAATTAGGTGTTATAAAAGCTTACATTGGTGAAAGAAGGTCAAGTAAGAAGTGAAGTCTCTCAGTCCTGTCCAGTTCTTTGTGACCTCTTGGACTGTAGCCCACCAGGCTTCTCCATCCATGGGATTTTCCAGTCAAGAATACTGGAGTGGGTTGCCATTTCCTTCTCCAGGGGATCTTCCCGACCCAGGGGTCGAACCCAGGTCACCTGCCTTGCAGGCAGATGCTTTACCATCTCAGCCACCTTCGAAAGAAGGTAAACTAGAAATAAAAAAGAAAACTGAGAACAAATGAAAAATGAACTTCCATTTATAGAGTTGTCTACTTGGAAACAATTTTAATTTTAAGATGCTGTTAGAAACAGGAGCAACCACGACACTAACAGAAGAAGCACTTTTCCTATTTAAAGCTATTTACAAAACAGAAATAAAACTATTCTGTTGACAGTTACGAAGCACAGAAAACTCTTTGAAATGGTCTTCCTCCACAACCACAGCCCTTCAGAGCTTCCTTACTTAATGTTCTGATTTATGGATTTTGGTTTTCAGATTTCTATGACAGAGACTTTATTTCATCATTATAAAAAATAAATCAGATGCATATGTGAGACTCCTATTCCAGAAATAATATGCATGTTTTCAGATGTACAAATATGTGCGATCCAGAGGCAGCAGGCAAAGCTGAAACTAAGGGGAGGAAACCCTTTTATGTTTTATAATATTTCCCTAAGCATTAACAAATTAGTTGCTAATATCTCTCTTTGGGCAGTGTGGTATAATGCTTTGAAGACAGAGAAAATAAGCTTATCTTATAATTTACTTCTTGAGTGATACAGATTAAAATAAAGAGACAGATTTACTCTGAAGTAAGAAATTTTATGGACTGGTTCCTCAACATGTTTCCTTTGCGGTGAACACTACAGAGTCACAATACGCAAGTACTTTTTTCCTCTGACTTTTCCCAAAATAACTATATTCAACATATACCCCTTAATCTTTAATAATCCTTGCTGGCTTAAATAGTGTTTTGACTTCAAAGTTTAGTCTTATACATAGCGATTGTTGACACCTCTCACCCATCTTGAAATGGCTGTGCACTCTTATTGATGTAGTGACATCACAGTGTTAAGATCACGTTATGAACATTAAGTTCTGGTAAACTTTGTGGAAGATTGCTAAAATCCAATACTTTGGGAACAGATAATTTCATGTATTACCTAAATCTTTTTTCCTCACACATATGTAACTTTCACAGTGACTGTTCCTTTGAAGGTATATTTTGGCAGAAAACAATTGCTTGCCTAATATCTTTAAGATTAAGTTGTTAAACAGCTTAGTCTAGGTCTAAAAAAAAAGATCGAAAGAGCTTTCAGATTTGTCAGCCAATATGAATATGCAAATTTCAAACATCTTTATTTCTAAATCAATTTGAATTATATAAAATTTTAAAATCAGTAGTCAAGTTGTTTATTCAGTCAGAGATTTCACACTCATTTGAAGGGAAAAGAGAAAGATTAAAATATTGTTTATTGGTGATTTTAAATAAAAAGATTTATGCATGTAAATTATATGTAAAGTTTTGTAAATTATAAAAATGTTCATATATATATGCTTATAGATATATATCTTTTATATTACTAATACATAACTTTCATTTTACTAATATATAACTTTTCTGTGCATTTTATTCATTCATCTGTATTTCTCTTATGGTAGTTACTGATTTTTAATTTTCAGGAATACATTGGAAATGCATTTGAGTTTTAAAATTCTGTTTGGACTACCTGCTGGAGTAAGCGCAATTTTATTACACACATACAAATAGAGATTTGTATGTGTGTGTGTGTCTGTGTGTGTAGTTTATGGTGGCAGTTGAATTGCAAGTACTTCTAGTAATTTGAGTGACTATATCTTTTGCAAAAAAAAATAATATAAATTAAAATTGACCTAATTAAGATGACTATGTTTAGATCCCTCCCCTTGGGATCTTATATAATAGCAGACGTGACTATAGTGGTAAAGAAAGTGCTGCTTGCTCAGCCATTTCCAATTCTTTGTGACCCCATGGACTGTAGCCCACTAGACTCCTCTGTGCATGGAATTCTCCAGGCAAGAATACTAAAGTGGGTAGCCTTTCCCTTCTCCAGGGGATCTTCCCAACCCAGGGATTGAACCCAGTTCTCCTGCACTGCAGATAGATCCTTTACCATCTGAGCCACTAGGGAAGTCCATAGTAGTATAGAAAGTGATTCTTAGTAGTAAACAAGAATTTAAATGTATGCAGATGTCACACAGTCCTTCAGATAATTATTCATTTAAAAGATTGGACGCTGTAAACTTTCTCTACAGACAGAACTGCCCATATTTCCAGCTGTTGGACTTTAGAGTTGTTTTCACTTTGCAATAGAAACATGCTTACCTCTCGGTTACTCTCATTTGTATACCTTTTGGATTATCCGATCTTTCTTGGCAAAGGGTGATTTTGTGAAAGAGTTATCATGTTATATTGAGGAAAGGACAAAAAATAGGGTAAATGATTTCTTTGTAATACCAGATTGGCCCAGAAGAAAAAGTGAATCTTGGGTCAAAGTTCTCTAAGTTTATTTTCTGTCCAGGATGTCTACATTTTTTTTTTTTTTGATGCAAATATCTAAACTCTGTAAATAGTGGCTGTCTATGTAACTTGTTTCTTTTTTTCATTTTTATAGTTCATAATTCAACATATCTATTCTGGAATTCATTTCCCCACAGTACAGAAAGAAGTTTGATCATCTACCTCTAAGGCTCTAGAGCTGGAGAAAATCCTCCGTGTTATTATCCTTTATTATACACACTTAGTTTATTGAGGGGATTTAAAAAATTATAATAGAAGGTGTGCATAGCAAAAATCCTCCCAATATGACTCCTCTTTCCTTAAGCCTCTAATTCCTCCCTCCATCTCTCTCTCCTCTCACTTAGTATTCCTTCTTTCCTCTCTATTTCTTTTTGTCTTGCTGGTCAGTTTTTTTTTTTCTTTTTTTGGTCTAGCTGGTCATTCTTTTTTTACTACCAATGTCTCTTTTATGTACTAACCTAATCATCTATTTATTTATGTTATTTCAGAAATAATTTGACTTTCTTATAAATTACTTGACCTTGACCCTTGGCAATTATAGTTCACTTTAGGCTCAGAGTTTCTGCTGTTTATACAAAAGTGTCCATTTAATTTTCTTCACCATCTGTGAACTGCTGCTGTCAAGTCTATTGCTCAGTCGTGTTCGACCCTTTGTGACCCCATGGACTATACAGCCCATGGAATTTTTCAGGTCAGAACACTGGAGTGGGTAGTGGTTCCCTTCTCCAGAGAATCTTCCCAAACCAAGGATTGAACCCAGGTCTCCTGCATAGAACGCAGATTCTTTACCAGCTGAGCCACCAGGGAAGCCCAAAAGTGAAGCTGTTTCCACCTGGTTTCCTCCCGGAGACTTTGCACATGAAAGGGTAACATGATAACCACTAAACTGGGGAAACCACAGAGTTGTGGTTTCCTTAGTGTAGCGGCTGCTATCAAAATTACAGTCTAATCCCAAGGTGAACAGCATGTAATGTGTCATAATCAGTACTCGAAATTTTCTCCCTCAGTTGTGACATGAAGTTGAGTAGTAGAACTGCAGAGTTTATGTTGATGGTTTCAAATCCAAGGTTGATTTATACTTTCATACATCTGCATTATTCTATCTTTTTTACTCTCTTCTTAAATTCATATTAAATTCATTCAGAGCTGGGCTATCCAAATTGCTGAAACTGAGACCATTCAATATTGAAAAATAAAACTATGTTAGTGTATTTCAAAGAGAGTGTATGGGTTGTAAATAGTTTTTAAAAATCACAACTCTAAAAGATATAGAAATATTACCAAGTGAAATGGATGGTAAAGTTTTTCACTGGATCTTTGAAGAATAAAATTAGTTGAGTGAAATGATACGTATTTTTTTTCTAAAACTTACTGACACAGGTATAATATTGATGATTTACTTTCTGAATACATAAACAGATACCTGATATTAAACATTTTTGATATCCTGTTGTTTAAACCTTACTCTACTTTAAATCTGCACAGGGGGGCTTTCCAGAAAATTTCCTAGCTTCTTCTGCTTCTGTTTGTGTCCATCTGTCTGACAACCTTTCGAATCATAGATAGTATTTGAGTTTGTAAGTAGATAGTAGATAGTTTAGTTTGAGACTACATTTCAGCATTCTTGACTGCTTTACATAATAAGCTTAACATATTTTTTTCACTGCTTAGGTAAATGTATTTTAAGAAGAAAGACAATTAAAATAGGGAAAAGCCACCTAGATACTTCTTTTTAACATTTCATGTGTGCATGATACATGCTATGAAATATCATAGAATTTTTGTTCTGTCAAAACACCATTTTGATTCCTTTCTAAGAGTTTAGTTTCATAGAAAATTATTTTATCCTAAAATCTTTTAAGGTAAGTTAAATTGTGGTTTATTTTTTTTTCTTTTTGGATAAGGAATGATTTATGTGTTTTAAATATGAACAGATTTTGTATACGACTTTTAAATGTAACTGTATAAATTTATCAGTGCTATTAAATTTGCTGATTTTCCCCTTGCACATACACTATACGTTATAGAGATCCTCTTGCATCAATTAAATGGTAATCCCAAGAGTTCCAAATGTGTAGGGAATTCTATTCCCATCACATGGAGTTAAATTGTAAATATCCTCTCCTGAAAAAAAGTCCCTGTTTTAAAAAGGACCATTAAACATAAGGAGGACAATCATTTGTTGATGAAAGGGAAAGCTGGGAAGATATAGTTCAAAGTTATAGCTTAAAATATTGAATTCATGCACTGTTGTCATAGTGAAGGAATTTTCTTTCATATTTTCTTGTTCAGCATCTTTGAAACAGTGGTAATTAAAAGAATGGTTTATTTAGATTATCTACATGTTATCGTAAAAGAGAAGCGAAATTCTCCCAGAGCATTACTGTTTAGGAAATCAAGATTTGTCATTCATTCTGAACTATTTCTCTTGACTAAATCCATTTTTACTTACACCAAAAACAAAACAAACAAAAAAAAATCGAAGTGAGGAAACCTGATTATGGGATCCATCTGCAAATCTACGATAGGACTATGTACATTTTTGACAAGGTTGTTTATAACACATTTGGATAGAAAATTTTATTTGCTACTCTCAGTAGGAAAAGTAAGCTTTTAAAGGAAAAGTTTTATTTCATGACTGTTACCAAAATAACAATTACAAGCAAAAGAGGGATAAAACATGAAAAAAAAAAAAAAAAACAGGTTAGGACTTGGTATGGAAGTTTGCAATTCAGTTTCTGTACTGTTATTTGATTTGAAAAATTAATCCTGGTAATCCTTTTTGAAGTTCCCTGTTTCCAGGATGGATTATACAGAACAAAGACTAACTGATATCCCCAGGAGATTAGTTTACAGTGATGTTCTATTCTACTGAGAATGATTCTCCAATGGCCACTTTTTACTTCTTTCCAGGCTATGGGAATTCGTTAATATCTAGAGAATAGACTTAAATAAAACCATTGTCTCAACCAGCAGGTTTATGCAACCATCCTGAAATGTTTTAATTATTGTTTTCTTTTCTTTTTAATTAAGAGACCAGTGGTCAAGCAAACCCAGGGAGAGTGGATCACAGTCTCGGTAGAAATGTAAAGGCGACCCTAGTGATTGGCTTTGCTGTCTTTCTTTTGTTTTGCAGAACCGGAAGAGTGTGTTAATTGCACAGATGAATGCCGAGTGCTTGGTCATTCTGACAGGTGCTGGATGCCACAGTTCCCTGCAACCAATCAGGCTGAAAATGCAGATTACCGCACAAATCTCTTTGTACCCACAGTTGAAGCTAATGTTGAGACTGAGACTTACGAAACTGTGAATCCCACTGGGAAAAAGACTTTTTGTACATTTGGAAAAGACAAGAGAGAGCACACGATTCTCATTGCCAATGTGAAACCTTATTTAAAAGCCAAACGTGCCCTGAGCCCTCTCCTCCAAGAGGTCCCTTCAGCATCAAGCAGCCCGACCAAGGCATGCATCGAGCCTTGCACTTCCACAAAAGGCTCCTTGGATGGTTGCGAAGCAAAGCCAGGAGCCCTGGCTGAGGCAAGCAGCCAGTACTTGCCCACTGACAGTCAGTATCTGTCCCCCAGCAAGCAACCAAGAGACCCTCCCTTCCTGGCTTCTGAGCAGATGGCAAGGGTCTTTGCAGATGTGCATTCAAGAGCCAGCCGGGATTCCAGCGAGATGGGCACCGTCCTGGAGCAACTTGACCACCCCGGCCAGGATCTGGGCAGAGAGGCGGTGGATGCAGAGGAGGTTGTGAGGGAAATCGACAAGCTTCTGCAGGACTGCCGGGGAAATGACCCTGTGGCTGTGAGAAAGTGAAAAAGAACAAAAGGCATTGGCATCTTCCTGTTTCTTCTTTTGATTGAAAAGTGATCCCTCCTGGTGACAACCCCATTTTACAGGGATGAAGAAAGACCGATGCTGCTTTCAGGCTCTTAGTGAACATCTGAAGTGCCCACGAGTACGTTCTTTTCACTGCTGTTTCTTTTTCAGAGATAACGATGGTTTTTTTCTGACCAGACTTATATTAGGACAGAATTAACGATGCTCAAAGAGGAAAGACAAACAGAGAAGAAGAAGGAGAGGAGTTAAAAAAGGATGATGAAGCAAGTTACCTTTTGACAATCTGTTAGGAAGGTATGCAGAGTGAGAATGGAAGAATTTTTCTGATTGCTCTAAGACTGTCCTCCATGGTTTATGCTGACTTAACTGTTTACCTATAAACCCCATTCAAAGCAGGGTCATAATTTTTGATCTGTGGTAGAATTTCTAGCAGTCACCACAGGCTTCTACTGAACGTCCCGAAAAGACCTTGCAGTAGTCCAAGCTACACCAAACATTAACACATATTTGTGGTAAACATTTCTGTATAAAGTTACCTGCCACACATATAAACACAGAGAACATTCCGTATCATTAGTCGAAAAAAAAATTAAAAACTGGGTCATTTGTAAAACACCTCATGTCGTATAAAAGTTAAATGTAAAAAGATATATTTCATTTTGTCCTGCACACACATAGCCTAATTCACTTCATGAAAGGAGAAGAAAATTTAAAGGTTTAAAATGCCTCTTTAGCATTTTAGTGTCCAACAAACATACACATAGCAATGGATATGTTTTAAATTTGCCCTAGAAAAGTTCTGAAAAATAGTTACCATTGAGTGCTGATACTCAGAGACAATTAACACGATTGATATGTTTTATTCATTTGTGGACACTAAAATAGCTCAGGAACGTGAAAATGTTTTAGACATACACAAATCACATGACCATTTAAATGTGCAAATGTAAGAAAATTAAATGTGTTTACATCAAATGACATATTTTTATTGATTTATTGCAGATTCAGTGCATATGAGCCAAATTGTTGAGTGTATAAGAGCTATATTGTGTATTTTATTAAATTAATATATAGTTGTGTTGCAAAAATATTTGGGCTTATATTGTAAATGGCAAGTGTTGCCTCAGTAGCTGTCGAACTCTATGAGTTTTGTTTTTTCCTGCTTCCTTTTCCCCATGGAGTGTTGGAAGCAGTGCCTCAGAGCAAAGTCTCTTGTTTAATGTATAGTCTACCAAGTACTACAGTACATAATCTGTTCAAAATGTGTTTGAGTGAGCTGATGGAGCTAACTGAAAGGTCAGAAAATACATCTGTCAGTCATGGTTATGTGCAAATCCTTTGTGGAAGCTTTTATTAAAGTCATGCTAAATCACAAGAATTACATTTGTACCAATACCTGAAACTTCTTCATGTTTTTCAATAACTTGCAGCTTCTGCCTATGTAGATATCATGCTGTTGATTGGTTCTCAAAAGTATCCTAAGTGGTTCAAGATGTGTGTTCCCATTATATTTCAAAACCATGCAAAATGCTTTAATGCATGTGTGGTACCAGCACTGGTTACTTGCATTGTGTAGTGTTTTATAAGAGGTCTTGGTCTTAACAAAAGGTTTACCTTTTTTTTTTTTCAGTGCTCTTATGACTCTTTTTATCGCTGTCCTTTGAGAACAATACACCCTCTATTCCTTCATTTTGTTGCACCTTTCCTTGTGACATTTACCAAGTTTCAAACTTACTTCCATATGAGGCTAGGAAACCTCAAATTTCAGGAATTGGGAAAAAGTAAAATTAGCACTTGCAGAAGCAGCAGCAGATGGGAAAATGCCTTGATTGACATTTTCCTTCAGTGTTTAAAAATTTTGGCATTTTACAGCTTCATGACAAACAGTTTCCAGCCCATACCTTAGAATATGTGGTGCTGAGTTAAATAAAGGCTGTTTGTGCACTGGAGCAGAAAAATGCATTATTTGCAAACTGGTGGAGAATTCTGTGCCTTCTTTCCTGGCCACCAAGCCAGTATAGTAACAGCGTAAATGTCATAAAATCCTTATATCAAAAACAAAAGCAAAAACAAACACAGAGGTGAATTCAGTTTTGTAATTTTAAACCTCGAAAAATCCAACTGAAAAGATTTCCGTCCAATGCTGTCAAGATTTGAGACTGTACCTCGTTTGCAGAACTTCTTTGAAAGGGAAGAGTGGACAACTCCCATCAGCCTTATTCTCTTGAGAACTGTATTTGGTTCCTAGTAACAGCCTTTCCAAAGCTCTACTCTTGGTTTTTATTATTCATAAATGTTTAAATTAGAAAAGAAAGGAACTTGTACATGTGAAACTTAATTGACTCTCTATATTTTGGACAATTTATGTATCTGAAATGTGTCGTCTCTGTTATATGATGTTATTTTTTGCCAGGAGACTACAGGTTGATTTAGCTTGATAGCTGCGATTTGATGGAAAACTGATTTCCATTTAGTCTTACCAAGTGTTGCCTCTCTCTTACTAGACAATAGCCAAGTAGTAAAATCTAAGGCAGTATGTAAATGAAATCAACAAAGAGAGTAGGGTTTATTTTTAAAATGTTCTTAATGCTGAGTAACCAGTTGTTCAATTTATTAGAAGTGTCTGAATACATTAAAACACTATCAGATTTTAAGAATTGGTTGTGCCAGTGTGTGAGGGATTACCTTTAGGCTCTCTGTCACCAGTGATTTACTAGCCTTAGCTGTTTAACACATTATCTGTATTTAGTAGTGATTATTTATTTACCAGTTGGTGGTAATTCAGCAGTCAGGACTCTAAGCTTTTATAGTTGAGTTGAAGGGAATCTTGCTTTTATTCATTTGGCTGGCAAATGCCTTTATCACAGACCTCTGGTGCTTGGCTTCCATGGAAGTCTCTGAGATGCCAAAATTACCCCTTTGGGGAGCAACTTGCTCCAAGGGGTGATGCAGTGATATTTCAAGGGGTTTTTGTCGCAATTCAGAATGTGAAAAATATCTTAATTCACATGCTCCAATTACTGGCCCCTCAAAAAAATCCCCTACATTCAAAATAAATAAAAATACTTTGTCTTTTAGGTCCTTGAATAACTGTATCAAGCACAGAAAAAAGAATCTATAGAATTTTTTCATAAGAAACTCAAAGTTCTAAAAATTGTTTACTGATGAACTAAAAATAAGTACCGGTAACAAAGCAATGTTTCCATTAAATGTTAATGTGTTAATGATAAAAGATCTTTTCATTAAAATTAAAAGTAGTGAGAATCAGTGTTAGTTGTACCTATACCAAAGTAAACATAAAAGAGATGTATCACACAATTTCAAAGAATGCTTTCATTTTATTTCTTAACCTGGCATACTTAATCCTTACTGCAGGCAATATGCAAATATTGGCTCACTGCTCCATAAATTAATTGAATTCCTGGTTGGGAAATTGACTTGTTTTGTTTTTCTAAATTAGCTGAGATCTTGTAAAACATGACTTCCCTTTAAAGGATCTAGGTACTGCTCAATTTAAAAAATGATACCATAAAAAAGAAAAAAAAGTAATGTGATGGAGCAGTATGCTTTATTAGAACCAGGTTAAAAGCTGTTTGTTGCCTAATGGAGTAGAAGTTGCTGAGGTCAACAAGTAGACTGAGATTTGGCATAATATATGCCCACTCATTATTGTCTAATTATATTCTTTTGACAACACACAACACTTATCGGAGCATTAATTCACATGAGAGTTTTGGCTATCAAGATGTGTTGATTCGAAATGTAATTGAATGAGACCTGAATAAAGTCTGACTTTCCTGGCTCCAGTGTTTCGTAGGTTGGCTATCCCCATTTATCAGCCCATGCTCCATAAGGTTCTTAGCTGCACCAAGTGATTGGTGAACAAGGACAACAACAAAGCAGCAGACATTGTATGGATTTATCTCAACGCTATTGTTTAATGGCTGTGTTTAATGTGACCTATCTGGAAAATGAGGACTCTGAATAAAAAGCTATTACTAATAGCGGTGTTGCCTTCCCTTGCATTCTCTAATACACTGTGTACCGCAGGGACCCTGATCATAGTTATTTTGGAAAGCAATTGTGACATCACAAATGTTTGTGCTATTCCTTTATTTGCCAGTAAAATAAGCTTTTGGAAAACTTATTTAGCAATAATGTCACTCAGTGGGAATTCATTACCAGGCTTTCAGATAGCCTGATAAGTTGGATAGTCAAATACTTACCATGGAGTCATAGCCTTATGATACTAGTGGCTTTTCATATTTATGATTGGTTTGAAGATACTTTGGTACAAGATCCTAAAGGAGTTCAGAAAAGTCATTTTTATAAGACCTCTCATAAGCTTACATGACTGATAAAACCACCTATTTATAAATGGCATTTTAAAGTTAGTACATGTTTATTGTGGCATCTTAAAATAATAAGCCTCTCTTTCTACTTACTAAACAAATGTTTATGAATTCCTACTCTATGTTTTCCTTGGGCAATTATGCCCCAGGAGTAAACAGTAAAATCCAAATGGTGCCTGAGTCACAGTAGTCTGCTGGGAGAAACAAAGAGGTAAGTTCAACTCCTTATGAACTAGAATTTTTTGTTGGCATTTTCCCTCAGCTAGACCACACATCCCATATCTCTGCTAGTTCACACCCAGTGAGTAGCATCTTCTAAATTACAGACCAACATAATGTTCTGCCCCTGTTGATTTTTTCTTTTAATTTTACTTTTCTTCTGACAGTATAAATTACATCAAGAAGTGTGCATTGCTTTTCCATATTTAAGATCTTTGTGGTTTACAATTATTAGAATAGGCTAAATGTCCTATCCATTATTTGTTCGTTTATTGGTTAACATGTCTGTTTCTTTTTCAATGAGCACCACTTAGGTGTTAGGTTCCATACAATGGTCCTAAGGTACAAAAACTAAAATAATTACATTTTACCATCAGATCCTTGTACCTAGGTGGTATATGCTAACATAGAAATTGATCTTATATTGCCTTGAATTATATTGCCTCATAGAAATTGAGCTTATATTGCCTTTTATAATAAAAATATTTCTGTGTTAAGTAGAGCAAAATCATATGGTTATGACGTTATTTATTGCTTTCAAGTGTGTTAATTGACTCACCTGAACCAGTTGACCAGGGCTGAAGGATTTGGTAGTCATTCAGATGAACAACTCTACCTGGCCAGGTTGCAGTGAGGAGGAGGTCATGTGTGCAACATGTATCACAAGCTTCCGTCATGTCAATGAGCTATCAAAGCCCCTCAGATTAGGGTATATTTTAAGTAGATATGCCCCAAAGATACAATTACTTGACAATCAGAGAGCAATCATTTGTAGGATATGAAGAGAGAAAATTCTTAAGCATCACTATAGCATCAATACAGCACAGAGAAATAAATCATCAAGTTAATGGACCATCTTCAAACTCTTTATCACATGCTTTTGTAGATGGTTGGCACATGGTTCACCAAGGAAATATATCATTTTCTGTTCATATTAGAAATTAATAATGCTGGATAATCCACTGTCCATTAGGATTTATAAAAGGGTACAACTTCTTTCCCTGTTCTCCCTTTTTAATAATTCAGAAAAAGTTGCCAAACAATAACTTAGTTTTTGAAGCTACTTTAAATGTTAATGAGTATCTTACATACAAATATTGATTAGAGAGGGAATATTTTTGTGAGTGTTTTTTTACAAATTTTGTATCACACAGACTGACTTCACCCATTAGATGTATTCTATTTTTTATCTTACAAATGAAGCATTTCACTTTGAGAGGAACAATTTATAAATGATCTATAGCATTCTAATGAACTAAATTTTGATTATTATTTATATTTCAAAATCTATTTTCCTGAAGGTACAATATTCAATCAAATTATTTCATAATATTTTTCAATTGTTGTAAAACAGAAACAATATTGGAAGCTTTCTTTGTTATTGTTCACCTTAGACAGTATATCATGATATTTTGTATAAAATATTGGTCAGTACTATTTATATGAAAATTGTGCTTATTTCCCTAAGGATTTGTAGCATCAGGCAGGTCAAATAATAGTTACACAAGCCTAGTTAATATTGATAAATTCTATTTGTAGAGAATTTTCTAGTTCCCAGAGAATTTTCACAAATTTAGAAGGCATTACAAAATTAGAAATTCTGAAGATCAAGGAAGTAAATAAACTTATCCAAAGACATTGAGCTTGGAAATCTTAAGACCACACTGAACTTACTGAGCAGTTCCTCTATTTGCAGCAGATTTTGTGGATTCCAAAATCTTGCTCTTGTTAACATCTAGCCTTTCTAGTATCTTAAATTTATCATACTAAAACATTAAATTATGTCAGTAATATGCCTTTCACTTTAAGTTGACAGTCACATCATATAACCTAGATAGTGTCTATGTTAATAGTTCATAACAACATTAAATAATTTAAAAATAGAGAATAGGGATTGTACTCTACAAGAAAAAGAAAAGACATCATAAGAATTGAGCCTCCAAGAGAGGCTTGCCTCTAATAGAGATTACCTTCAATTCTTTACTGTCATTTATAAAATTGTTTCACAGCATTGATGGTATGGTCTTCAAAATATTCTGAAATGTTATGGAAGATTTGCTTTTTCAAGAACTTAACATATTCTCACAGAAAATATTCATAGATTTTATTTAATTCCTTTACATCATAATGTTATGCATATGCTGAATTAATAAGATTACTAATTGACTTCTTAGAAATAATCACATAAACTAATAATACTGAAAGAATATTTAAATATTGCATTCATATATATGGATCAATATGCACATATGGAGGCATGAGAGTCAAGTTATTTCAAACATCAGTATCACAAAATAAAGAGAATTTAAGTAGTAGCAAAATGGATAAAGGATGAACACACTTTTTTATTTATGACTTTCCTCATCCACATCTGATAAAATATTATATCATTGCTGTTTTCAGTAATCTGATGAAAAAGAGAGATTACTATAGCTATCCAAGTCATTTTCTGTCTGGTTAATCAAAAGTGAAGTCCTCTGATTCTTCCTGAGTTTTGCTTACTCATTCATTTTAAAATATCTCCCTTTGCAATTTACAGAAAACTAAACTTATTCTCAAGAGGTCCAGAAATAAATTTTAATGTAATTTTAACACTAACTGTTTTATGTTTTAAAAATTTAAATTCAGATAGATGGGATATGGTATTCATTCCTTCACTTTATTGATCAGCTGAATATCTCAACACTCTCTCTTTGCCATCATATTTTGACATTATTTCTCCTTATTTTTGCAGTTGAAATATGTTTTCACTGTGATAATTTGCTTTGATGTAATATTTTTGAATTTTTATTCTATTCTTTCTATTAAAAATCAGGTTTATTTATATAGATATCATTATAGCATTAATTTTTATAGCATTATCTACTGTCTTGCATATAACCAGGCTCTTATTTTCATCTTAATTTCATAATTTTCTATCAATATCAAGTATTATATAGTCTTTCTCATCTATTTTTCCATTAGGTATGTTCATATAAATATATTCCTATATGTCTTCTTACCTATGGATCAATTATAGAGGTAGTGATGTGCACTCCAATAGTTACAGCAAGTAGAAAATGTTCAAATTGCTTTTATTAACCTATAGGAAACAACTCTTTTTTAGATATAACCTACATAGAGTGTTAAAATTGACAAAATGCTTAATAAAATATAACATGTATAAAAGGTGGTAAATAAATTAATATGCAGGGTTTTTAGTTAAAATCTTTATGGAAGAGTACCTCACTACTTCATTGAAAATTTGAAAATGTGATAGAAAGTAAATCATATTACTCTGTTAATATTAGTGCCTCAGTTCAGTTCAGTTCATTCGCTCAGTCATGTCCAACCCTTGGCGACCCCATGAACTGCAGCACGCCAGGCCTCCCTGTCCAAAACCAACACCTGGAGTCCACTCAAACTCATGTCCATTGTGTCAGTGATGCCATCCAGCCATCTCATCCTCTGTTGTCCCCTTCTTCTGTTGTCCCCTTCTCCTCCTGCCCCCAATCCCTCCTAGCATCAGGGTCTTTTCCAATGAGTCAACTCTTCTCATGAGGTGGCCAAAGTATTGGCGTTTCAGCTTCAACATCATTCCTTCCAATGTACACCCAGGGCTGATCTCCTTTAGAATGGACCAGTTGGACCTCCTTGTAGTCCAAGGGACTCTCAAGAGTCTTCTCCAACACCACAGTTTAAAAGCATCAATTCTTCAGTGCTCAGCTTTCTTCACAGTCCAACTCTCACATCCGTATATGACCACTGGAAAAACCATAGCCTTGACTAGACGGACTTTAGTTGGCAAAGTAATGTCTCTGCTTTTGAATATGCTATCTAGGTTGGTCATAACTTTCCTTCCAAGGAGTAAGTGTCTTTTAATTTCATGGCTGCAGTCACCATCTGCAGTGATTTTGGAGCCCCCAAAATTAAAGTCTGACACTGTTTCCACTATTTCCCCATCTATTTGCCATGAAGTAATGAGACCAGATGCCATGATCTTAGTTTTCTGACTGTTGAGCTTTAAGCCAACTTTTTCACTCTCCTCTTTCACTTTCATCAAGAGGGTTTTTAGTTCCTTTTCACTTTCTGCCATCAGGGTGGTGTCATCTACATATTAGTGCCTGCTGCTGCTGCTGCTGCTGCTAAGTCGCTTCAGTCGTGTCTGACTCTGTGCGACCCCATAGACGGCAGCCCCCCAGGCTCCCCCGTCCCTGGGATTCTCCAGGCAAGAACACTGGAGTGGGTTGCCATTTCCTTCTCCATGTTAAGAAATTCTCATTTTGAAAACTCATCATGTGAAATGTTTGGCTTTTACTGAAGATAAGACTCTTCCTTCTGAGATATGCTTATGATTTCTCAGTCTGCCTTTTCCCCTCAAACACCTCTAAAATTCAACTGTTATACTTATTTCATCATTTCTCTCATTTTGGATAACTACTAAAATTTAATCTGTGTTCATAATCCAAAGATGGAAAGGAAATAAATGAATGGGTCAAAAGTGACTTCTCTGGTGATTTTCCTTCCCAAGAATGTGACATTTCGCTTCAATTCAATATTAATTTATGGAGCATGTATTGTGTTTTTGAATACAATAGAGCATACAGATATTAACAAAATGCAGGTTCTGTCTCCATAGAATTTAAAATACACTGGGAAAGGAAGTTATTTACACAAATGCAGTTTGTAGTTGGTACTATGAAAGAAGTACAAGTTGCAGTGGGTAAAAAAAAAAAAGACAGAGTACTTTGAGCTAAGGAGATGAGAGGTGGGGAGGGAAGGAAGCATTTGAATTGAGCATTTAAGGTGGAACAGGGTTTTGGCAGCAGAGACATACAAAAAATGCATTCTGGAAGCAGAGAGAGGCAGTGTGTGCAAAACATTTAAATAAAGTCAGAATATTCTTTAAATGGAAAGCTACAAAGGTTTCAGAGAGTGGGTTAGGTCAAGATGGGGATTGTACTGATGCTGACATATCACATGAATTTCTCTTCCAGGGAAAAGAAATTCGAGGATACCTGAATTAGGCTCACTAACTGGGAGAGCTCTGTGAAAGTCTTGCCAACCTGAATGTGAATTCAGGAAAATAACACTAGGACAGCTTGCTGCTGCCTGGTGATCCATTCTTATAAGATGCTGCCTAATAGCACCTTGTTCTTGGGTCAGGTCCAACTACGTAAAGGCAATGCCAGCTTTTTTGAATCTTGCAATTCTCAGCTTCAAGCTCTCAGCAGAGTATTTATGTGTATGTTTCCAGCTTCCCAGAAATGTCTTTCTTTGAAATTATAATCATGTTTGAAGCTTTAGGAGGCAGAGAGAAGAGAAAGGTAAAGACCAAGAGCATAGATGATTTTCATCTCATGGAAAATTGACTTTTTAACATTCAGATTGGAAAATCTGGTACCTGGGTGAGTACTGTTTGACAGAATAATTCCATATATATTTTTTATTTTTGATCTATGTCCATTGACTCAGGGCCTTCCAGGCTGATATAGGTATATTATCTTAATTCTTCCACAATATTCCATGTATATCAGAGAGGAGCTTTTAATTATTGATTATTTAGACATTGACATAAGAAATAATGGTTTTCCCTCATAACTCAGTTGGTAAAGAATCTGCCTGCAATGCAGACTAAGGTTCAATTCCTGAGTTGGGAAGATCCCCTGGAGAAGCAAATGGCAACCCACTCCAGTATTCTCACCTGTGGAATATGATGGAAAGAGGAAAGTGGCAGGCTACAGTCCATGGAGTCTCAAAAGTCGGACATGACTTAGCAACTAAACCACCACCACCACCATAAGAAATAATGCCTTAGCTTACTGGTTCCCAACTGGGGTCAGTTGTGCCCTCCCAGTAGTATTTCATAGAGACCAGAGGCCAAGTGCCAAAGAATTGATGCCTTCGAACTGTGGTGCTGGAGAAAGCTCTTGAGAGTCCGTTGGACAGCAAGGAGATCAAACCAGTTAATTCTAAAGGAAATCAACCCTGAATATTCACTGGAAGAACTGATGCTGAAGCTGAAGCTCCAATATTTTGGTCACCTTATGTGAAGGGCCAACTCATTTGAAAAGACCCTGATGCTGGGAAAGATTGAAGGCAGGAGGAGAAGTGGGTGACAGAAGATGAGATGGTTGGATGGTATCAGCGACTTGATGGACATGAGTTTGAGCAAGCTCTGGGAAACAGTGAAGGACAGAGAAACCTGGTATGCTGCAGCCTATGGGGTCACAAAGAGTTGGTCATGACTGAGCAACTGAACAACAACAATTCCCCCCACCCCCAAACTCCCCTTGCATCCTGAATGCCACATAACATTGAGCAGAGTTCCATGTGCTATACAGTATGTCCTTGTTGGTTATCCATCTTAAATACAGTAATGTATACATGTCCACCCCAAACTGAGAGAGTGAACAACGTATACAGGAAACTTGGATTGTTAAGAAGTGGGGATCACAACTCTGAATGTCTCTGATTTCACAAACTGGGGTCACCATAAAAAAAAAAGAAGTGGGGAGATTGGGTTGCTACTGGCATCTATTAGCTACTAAACATCTTCCAGGGATTTCCCTAGTGGTCCAGTGGTTAAGAATCTACCTGCCAATGCAGGAGACATGGATTTGATCCCTGGTCTGGAAAATAAAATCCCACACACCACCTGTCAACTTAGCCCATGCAGCAAAACTACTGAGCTCACGTGTAGCAACTACTGAAGCCGCGTTCCCTAGAGCCTGTGCTGCACAACAAGAGAAGCTGTCACAATAAGCCTGCTAGCTACAGCTGAAGAGTATCCCCCATTAGACACAACTAGAGATAGCCCTTCCCCAGCAAGGAAGACCCAGAACAACCAAAAATGAATAAACAGAAGTTTATAAAGAAGAAAACATCCTGCAGCACCCAATAGAGTGTTCCCCCCTGACCTAACAAAAAAATGTCACTAATGTCTGGGTTGAGATATCTTGCCTTAGAAAGGACATGTTTAGGAAAAGAGGAGTGAAAAATATTAGGTTTGGGGAAACAATCATTGATTATTAAATCAATTGATATGCTTCTTCCTGAGTTTTGAGAAGAGTTCTGGAAATTCTCCTAATTACTTAACATAATGACTTATTTAAAATTTCTTACCGATATATTCTGTTCTGGAGATTGGCAGGCCGGTATGTCTTGCAATCATGAGTATAATCTCAGGTTCTGATCAGTACTGAGTTACTTCAAGATGGTGGAGTAGAAGGACATGCGCGTATCCCCTCCTGTGAGAATACCAAAATTGCAACTGGCTGCTGAACAACCACCTACAGAAGAATGTTGGAACCCACTAAGAAAAGATAGCCCACAGCCAAGGGCAAAGGAGAAGCCACCACAGGATGGTAGGAAGGGCGCCATCAGGTTTAAAATCAGTTGGATGGCATCACTGACTCAATGGACGTGAGACTGAGCAAACTCTGGGAAATAGTGAAGGACAGCAAAGCCTGATGTGCTGCAATCCATGGGGTCACAAAGATGCAGACAGGCTGAACAATAGCAAATCAGTATCAACAACTCACTGGAAGAATCTCCATGGAAAGGTGCTGCTTGGAATGGCTCTTTACTCCTCCTGAAGCAGTCAAAAGCTGATCCCCTAAGAAGGGCAGGTAAAATGATATTCCTCAGGTGTAAAAGGAGGGAAGAGTTTGCCTCTGAGACTGTCTCAAACGTCTGGTCTACTGCTGCCTTAGAGGTCAAATGACATGATTAATTTATGCTCCAAACTCAAGGCACTTGTCCTTAACATGTATGTGGAATCTGTCACTCCCATGACACTGGGAGTTTGTGGGGCCAGGTATTAGAAAAAGTGATGGTGGTGGGAGGTGTCGGATCAAGAAATGGTGATGCTTAAACAGAAGCTAGGGGATCGTAAATATATCCAGATGGTGTAGGATGAATGCTTCTATTGATTTCTTGGGCATCTTCCGACCTGACTTTAATTCTTTCAAAGTAATATGTGGAATGCCAAAAATGTCAGATTGACTTTCTAAATGAGGTGAGGGGAAGGTGAGTGCAAATGGTTTCTTAAAAGTTTTATTTCTTTTGACACATATTCTGTTTTACCCATCTGTAAAGCAGGGTGGGTGGTTCCAGTGCACATTTTATGAATTTGAACTTGAAATGACTCTGGTTTAAAAATAATAATGGTAATGTGTTAAAAGGGTGACAGGAACTCCAGTGGCAAAGTTGAAAGTCTGCACATTGACAGGCTAATTAATACAAATAATAGTTACCATAGCCAATCCACATTTGAGAT
Organism: Oryx dammah; assembly: GCF_014754425.2. NCBI lineage: Eukaryota > Metazoa > Chordata > Mammalia > Artiodactyla > Bovidae > Oryx > Oryx dammah. The sequence continues at coordinate 5,218,648 of NW_024070208.1, read as the reverse complement.
TTATTTGGTACAACTCAGCTAAATATGCACTAAGTGAGTTAAAAGTAAAGTTAACATACATTGTAGTGAAGGCTGGTGTTACCAACAGACCAGGAACAAATTGTGAAAGGGAAAACCATAGTCTGAACCTATGAGGTGTTCTTTCCAGAGAGACTCAGTCACCCTCCAGCACATGCACAAACTTGCTGGGTTTTATTTATGCTGGAATACTTCTATATTGAAAAGCAATATAATTGCTGAAATACCACTACTGTTCAAGGTAATTTACTTCCTAATGGTTTATTTACATAGTGAAAGTTGCATTTTATTTCACAGAAAATGTTGTGACTGCACCTGCCCTCAGTTCAGTTCAGTTCAGTCGCTCAGTCGTGTCTGACTCTTTGTGACCCCATGAACTGCAGCACGCCAGGCCTCCCTGTCCAGCACCAACTCCTAGAGTTTATTCAGACTCATGTCCATTGAGTCGGTGATGCCATCCAACCATCTCATCCTCTGTCATCCCCTTCTCCTCCTGCCTTCAATCTTTCCCAGCTTCAGGGTCTTTTCAAATGAGTCAGTTCTTCACATCAGGTGGCCAAAGTATTGGAGTTTCAGCTTCAACATCAGTCCTTCCAATGAACACCCAGGACTGATCTCCTTTAGAATGGACTGGTTGGATCTCCTTGCAGTCCAAGGGACTCTCAAGAGTCTTCTCCAACACCACAGTTCAAAGGCATCAATTCTACGGCCCTCAGCTTTCTTATAGTCCAACTCTCACATCCATATAGACAAACTTTCACACGCCACCTGCCCTATTTTAGATGAAACACCAAAGCAAAGAGAGAAATGGAAACAGTTAAAGAAGAGAATGAATATAAGAACCTTCTTACCCACTCATTCCCTCTTGGCAATACTGAACCTGGAATCTGGAGAGAGCATGAATAACCCTGGTGCTTTCTATCCTCATGACTAGTGCACTGACTTTATGTTTCAGTCTTCTCTTTCTTCATCTTTAGAGTGCTTGCAGTTCAATAAAGGTAATTTCCTCAGGTGATGTTGAGTCCTACAAAGTTCATTGTGAGGGTATGTTCATTTTAGGAAATGTAAAAGACAAGTGAGACATAGAATGTCTTGCCAAGTTTCAACATCACTCCTGCTTGTCTGACTATTATTGGCCTCAGACAGATGGGGGTGCTAATTGTAGATCACAGCCTAATGTAACAAAGCACTGCTTTCTGACCTCCTGTGATCAAGAGCACGAAACTTGGTGCAATATACTTTCCCTTGTCATTGAAGCACATGCATCATTATATATGAGCATTTTCCTTGGGGGCTTCAAGGTTCAAATCCTAGGGTGACAACTGCTATTTTAAAGGTGACATTACAGTCATTTAGAGAGTCCCCTAACAGATGGATAAGACTTATTTCTCAGGGAACTCTGGCAGGTTACAATTCTCAACAGTTTTTAATCATTTCAACAAACTTACACACATCTGTCAATTACCCTATTTGGTAAAGTTAATAATGCAACAATCTGACAGTAACAAAGTGGTGTTTTTTTTTAAAAATTTTTAAAAAAACTATTCCATAACATTTTTGCATAAAGAAATAAAAATGTAGGTCAAATAAATTCAAAAGTTTATTTTTTATTCATAAGAAAAGACTCCTTTTATTTTCATAATAAATTTTATATTTAAGTTATGATTCAGAAGAATTCCTAGATGCTTCATATAAAAAGCATCACGGACCAAACTATAAAAATATAAAGAAAAAAAATTTAAGCATATTTAAGCAAAGTTGTTTTTCTCTTTGAAAGCTTTGATCATTATATAAAGTTTCCCAAATAAATGAAAATGGAAGTATTTCATTTACAAAGTTACAGCAAGGAAGTATAGTAGTTAAAAGTCATAGACCCTTATCTCAGAGACATAACTCTTATCTACCACCCTCTAGTGGTGTGACCTTATATCATGAGTGGGCAAACTATAGCTTTTGGGTGAAATCCAAACCCCAGCTTATTTTTGTAAATAAATATTTATTGGAAACCAGCTACACTTATTTATATATTGTCTATCTGGTTCTATAGTACAACAGCAGAGTTGAATAGTTGGGACAAAACTGTATGTCCCACAAAGTATATATTTATATAAGGTTGTCTGGCCCTTTACAGAGGAAATTTACTTTGTAAATTTACAGGAACTACTACACATGAGTGCATGCTAAGTTGCTACAGTCATGCCCAACTTTGTGTGACCCCATGGACTGTAAGCTGCCAGGCTCCTCTGTCATGGGATCGTCCAGGCAAGAATACCGGAGTGGGTTGCCATGCCGGCCTCTAGGGGGATCCTTCCAACACAGGGACTGCACTCGCCTCTCTTAGCCTCCTTTATTGGCAGATGAGTTATTTACCACTTGCACCACCTGGGAAGCCCGAAAGGGGGCGCTACGGCCGCGTGGACTAGAAATCCAACCCAGGCCTTCTGTCACTCCTGGCAGGCGTGAATTCTACCACCGAACCACCCACACACCATAACTACTAGATGACTTCAGTTTTTCCATCTGTAAAATGTAAGAGTAACTAACTTCTAAAGTAATTGTAAGGAATAAATGAGGTAAAACACAAACAGCTTAGAAGCATTTAGAACACAAAGAAAACTCTCAATGAACACTATTGATTATCTCAAATAGACTCATCTTAGTAATTCAAATAGAGCCGCACATAATCACAATATATCATTGCAAAACCTTGTTGAAGGTCTTAGATTATTCTAAACAAAACAAAATTAAAAAACAAAAAACAATAATAATGAAATAGCCTGAAGTTCACTTCGTTTATTATAATTTCCCAGTCATCCCCAAACACTATTCCTTGCACATTAGTAGCTAATAAGTCATTTAAGCACTTACCACTATTTTACCAAAATCTGGGAAACCTTTACCTCGTTTGCCACTAGCTGCGGAAGTATGCAGTCCATGGTCAAATGCTTCTCAGTAAAGTTAAACAAGTGGCAGCTGGCACCATACAGCTCTGTTATAATGAAAACATGAGGTGGCTGCCATTACACAGTCCTGCACTAATGAGAACAGTAGGAGGCTAGCATTACAATGGGCTAATGAAAACAGGAAATGGCTGGCATTACATTGCTATAATAAAAACAGGAGGTGGCTAGCATTATGCTGGTGGAACAAATAAATTAAGATATGTCAAGCCTTCTCAGTTTTATCTCTCATATTTATAACCACGATACCCAAAATTTAGACGAGATTCATTCAAAGTCAACCAGTATTGGATGGAAACAAGGTTTTTTCCCATTGCGCTTCAAAAGTTTGTCCTATTTCAACTTGTCTTTCCCTTAGGCCAAAGAAAGCAGGCTGTAAAAAAACAATACAATTTACACCAAACTCTTTTTCCCTTTAATTTCAAAAACAAAAACAAACAAGCAAACAAAAAACAACAAGGCAACATTATTTCTGACTCCAGAAGATTGGCTGGAATAAGAGTTAACAATTTCAAAAACAGTTTCTGCTTTGGTCCTTGCCTTTCCCTCTCCTTTTTCTGTGAAGTATTCAATGGTGACTAAATACTCAGAGTGGCATAAAACAGAAAAGAAATAAAATGCTACAGAGAAAAAAATTAAGCACAAAATCAGTCAATTAACTAAAAGACTTTTTTCTCTGAACAAAAGGGAAAGATTTCTCATATATTGTTTCTTTTTTCAAACTTATTAGTATAGGTAGAAGACTTGTGTATACCTCTCAAGACAATATATTTATAATATTATGTGTTATTGTAAATCACAGAGCCAGCTGTATATGATTAACCCTGATCTTTTTTATCTGGAGGAAAACAGAGAAAGTTGGTACAGTTCAAAGTCATGCATTAAGACAGTACATTGACCCTATCACTCAATAGGTCCAAATCCCATTTTAAAAAATGCAATAGGATCTATTTTTTTTACATTAAAATTCTTATTTATTTGTTCATTCATTTATTTACAAATGATGTCAAAAAAGAACAATGCCAAAACCACTCCCATGGAAAGGGTCATGTTTCTAAAGGCTCACATACATGGATGGTTTTAGTTTTCCAATGTGGGGAACAGACAGGAACATTCTGGTGAGGTCATCAGGTGACAAAACAGCAGTATGATTCCAACAAAGTGAAAATACTGATAATCAAATAAAGCCATTTTTAATTCAGTTTTAGACATTGATATTTAATTTCTTTTACTCCAAAAATTTTATTAGTCTTCTCTAAGACTACTACTGAGTTAGCTAATGAACAAATGCACATTCATGAATACATTTCTATCCAATATATACTAAAGAAGCGTATAAGTGGAAGGGGAAAATTATCTTATGTTATTACTATCATATTTTTACATCTGTGTAAGACTAAATCTTTCTTCTTGGATGTGCTTGTCTAAGAAATGATCAAAATTGATTAAATTTTAAATAAGGAATCATGGACAAAAAGTCGATTAAAATTCTTTACTGATTTTTTTTTCAAAGAGGTGGAGTTTATTAATCTAAAAGAAGTGATTTCTCTTACATGTTTAAAGCCAGTATTAAATCTACGCTGCGCTGAACGCTAATGCATGTGTTGCATAAAATCTGTTGCTGGGCTTGCATGGGATTCACAGACATGGCTTAATCGAGACACAAAGTGATGTGTGCCATGCATTCAAAATTAGCATCTGGCCGAGGGCCACTCAATTTGGCATCCTAAGAACTGATTTTATCCTCTGCCAAGTTTCTGCAGGGACTAGACTCACTGAATTCTGAATCACAGCCTCTAATTTCCCCTTCAACAGACTCTCTTTGAATTGAGGGGCCAGAGAAACTTGCAAGTGAACATAAAAATTAAATGTGAAATACAGAACTCTCCAAAGAAAAATATTCTTGATACAAGATGCATATAAAACATGAAATATTTCCAATTAATCCCTTATAATGTGGATCACTTACTAGCCAGCTCACCCTCCATTCAATATATTTGTTTCTTACACAGAGAGCACACTATAGGCTGCCCATTCTGCCAAACTCCAAAGAAACACTTGAGAGCTTATGAATTTTGCATATTATCAATTCACTTGACAGGTCTCATCATATTGTAGGCAATATTTTTTAATAGCCAACTTTGTGAAAAAAATGGCATTTTGCCCTAATATCAAACTAACCAATTCTGTCATGGTTGGCATCTTTATTACATTATTAAATACATCAGTCAATACCAGCTGGTGTAATTGAGTCCTGTTTTGTAAAACAGATAGCTGTTAAAACTGTGGATCTTTTATCAAAGTCAAGTCAACAGGCAGAAAAGATTATTGTTTAATGGAATTTTAGAAAAAATATATATATCATTATTGCAAGTATTTCTGATTCAAAATAATGAATCGACCTTTCCTCAGTTTATGTTCAGAATCATTTATAATTGTGTTTCATTGAAAGTACTGCATTTAGCATTTGATTATAGTGATCTTAGCTTTGTGTAGCATAGGCAAGGCATGAAACCAAACACCTGGAAATTAGAAGGGGATCACAAATGCCTGAGGAGGCAACTGTGAGAAGAACTTGAAAAGACATGCTTAGAACTAAAAAGATAATTTATTAGAAGAAAAAAGTTGTTCTTTATTTTAAATTCTTAAAAAAAAATAGCTCCAAAGATGAGGCTTAATAAGTTTTCTTGGAGATCAATAAAATTATTTTTAAATAAGTAGAAAAGATGCCAAGGCAGAGAAAATTCAAAGAAAAAAATTTGTGAGTGTTTAGTTTTCTTTTCTTGCAAAGCTCATCAAAACAGCTTTTAATGCCTATATAAAATTAATGACATAGGATTAAGTTAAATTTATATAAGCAAAGTCAGCATTATTTAAAAAAAAATCAGTATCTAATCTGGATAAAGCAACTTAATTTCTGATTCTCCCCAAATCCTAAAACTTAACACCTGTTCCATTGTGTTTTTTCATAAGAAAGTAAAATATTCTTATAATCTTATCCAGAAAGAACAAAATTCCCATGAGAAATTTCTTGTATTTTTAGCATATCTGAACTTTTATTTTCCACAGGAAGACATCATAATAATAATCAACATAAGAACAATTTTTATGTGACTCATTTTAATAAAAATGAAAAATTAAATGAAAGATTCTTTAAGTCAAATTGAAAATGTAATCTAACAATGTGCTTTCAATAGTATTTTACAAAAGTAGATCAAGTAGATCAAAAAATAACTTTCTGATAATTTGAAATGTAATTTGTGCTTGAGATGTGCATGTTTTTACTAATACTTCTATTCAATAAAATTAATTATCTAAAGACCAAACTGTCCTTAAAAAATAAATGTTTCAATGTAGATGTGCCTACAAGGCCAGCTCAAAATTAAAAAAAAAAAAAAAGAGAGAGAGAACCTAAGAAAACTAATAGTCCCAGAAATATTCCTCTTTAATTCTTACAATGCTCTCATCTCTGCCAACTGGAAAATATTTAGGCATTACTGAACACTGGAGAAGGGAAGAAGGGCGGGGATCTCAAAATCAAATCGGATCTCCCACTTTACCTGACACAAAGGGACCCTGCATGTTATTGTACTTTTAAATATCCACATTAAACTCAAGCAAATAATTTTCACAATCTATGAGTCATTTTTTGGGGCTCCAAAATCACTGCAGATGGTGACTGCAGCCATGAAATTAAAAAACGCTTACTCCTTGGAAAAAAATTTATGACCAACCTAGACAGCATATTGAAAAGCAGAGACATTACTTTGCCAACAAAGGTCCGTCTAGTCAAGGCTATGGTTTTTCCAGTGGTCATGTATGGATGTGAGAGTGGGACTGTGAAGAAGGCTGAGCACCGAAGAATTGATGCTTTTGAACTGTGGTGTTGGAGAAGACTCTTGAGAGTCCCTTGGACTGCAAGGAGATCCAACCAGTCCATTCTGAAAGAGATCAGCCCTGGGATTTCTTTGGAAGGAATGATGCTAAAACTGAAACTCCAGTACTTTGGCCACCTCATGTGAAGAGTTGACTCATTGGAAAAGACTCTGATGCTGGGAGGGATTGGGGGCAGGAGGAGAAGGGGACGACAGAGGATGAGATGGCTGGATAGCATCACTGACTCGATGGACGTGAGTCTGAGTGAACTCCGGGAGTTGGTGATGGACAGGGAGGCCTGGGTGCTGCGATTCATGGGGTCGCAAAGAGTCGGACACGACTGAGCGGCTGAACTGAACTGATGAGTTATGTACTACAAAATCCATATACTATCTATTATTAAACAATACATTCTTATGTGTTTTCCTCTATTTCATTTCAGTATCTTGGCTTAGATTTTTCTCAAGAAACTATCCCTGTTCAAGTGTTATTACTTTTTCATTTCAGAGATCTCAATAAATAATAGCTAAATTTGATGTTCAGTTCATAACTTAATACTAAGTATTTGAGAACTTAATGAATCTAAGTGTGAAAGATCAGTTGGGGGTATAGATAGTACCTGGATCTCCCCGTGAGTAATCTGTGCCCATGATTGTGCCCAGAACATCAGCAAAGTAGCGGTATAAAATTAGAAGTAAGCTTTAAAGTGATTGTCATATTTAATATTTTTAAAGAATCAAATTAATAATGGGTAGAATTAAATAAATACTGGATCTTACGAATGTTTTCTTTTCATAAAGTTTTTATTTTGAATCATATATGGATTGCAATATTTAATTCTATATGTGGGGCTTCCCAGGTAGCTCAGTGATAAAGAATCAGCCTGCCAGCGTAACAGACACAGACTTGCTCCTTGGGTGGGGAAGATGCCCTGGAATTGGAAAAGGCAATCCTTGCCAGTATTCTTGCCTGGAAAACCCAATAGATGAAAAAGCCTAGCAGGCTACCATCCATGGGGTCCCAAAGAGTCAGACATAACAATTCCATGTAATATCTATTTCTATTTATCTGTCTATCTATGTCTTGTTTGTTAGTTCTGTTTCTCTAGAGAATCCCAATTCATACAAGTGGTATATCATGATATAGTCAGGACTTTGAGTCAATTTGCTTAGTGGTCAGTTTGGTTAGGATAGTCAAAGACCATGTTGAGAAATATAACCTGAATTAACTTCATATCCAAGTCATGTATAAGTTGATTCTCCCAAACATCTTCATCAAAATTGTTGCTGCATGAAGGAATTACCTCGCTGTTCTCAAGGTTAAGTCTATACAGTGAACAAAGGGATGGAGAAATTGATGAAAAGAATGGACTTCTAGGAAATGACAGCAATGCATACAGAACCTGGATGCCCAGAAGATTTTGACTTGTTTAGGAAAATATATTAATAGAAAATTTTATACTAGAATGATTATTATTGTCAAAGTAACAGCCCATAGAATAATTTCTTAGTAAGATTGGTATAGACCAAGATTTTGCAATATCTCCTTGGAGCACTGCTACTTTCTTAAAAGAAAGCATATCTAAAAGTTCTCAGTTTATTAACAGATTATTGTATTATTATGTAAATTGACTGGGTACAAAATAAGCTAAAATGAATTCCATACATTGATATTTTTTAACTGAAAAAAAGAAAGTACAAATACATACAAACAAGAATACACATTTAATAAAACTCAAATAAACCACACTTAATGTAATATAGTAGGATATTATTATATCTGTGAAATTAAACTGCCACTAGAAACATAACCATGATCATGGCACAACACTCTGTTTAGGGATGACTGCAGTTGGTTGCAAGTTTAGCATTGTTAAATGCCTGTGAATCTTGTAATGACAGAAATCTCCACCACATATTTTTTTTTGATCTATTATAAAGCATTCATTAGTATACATCTCTTGATATCTTCTGAATGAATGCATTATTTACATATTAATTATGTCTCTTTTCTTTTCTCTTTAGCCTATTGTAGTAAATAAGTGTTGATAGGTCTTACTAACTAAAAGTTTCAATGATTTTTAAAGTGAACATTTATACTTTGAAAACTGAGACAGAAAATAATTGTGACACTCAAGGATATGTCTGCATATTCCAGAGAACATATTGGCCCCAGTCGAGAGAAACTATTACAGAAAGATATTGTATGGTGATCATGTATTAACCTGGGTTTATTTTATTTTTTTCCAAAATATTTTTGTTCTCCTTGTCCTATTCTCCATGTTTTTTTTTTTTTTTTCCTCCAGAATGCAAGCATTAAATTGTGGGATGCATCAGAATGTACCATAGAAATATAGAGACATATGGTTTGGCTTTAGCAATTGCATTTGATTTTATGGTTCTGAATAAGAGTGTCTGCCTTCATCTACAACTGAGTTGAAAAAAGCAAATCAATGCCATCCAGCAAACCTTCACAACATGGGATCATGGTTAGGTGGAGTTATAATCTTCCAGACGAAGAAAGGTCAATGAGATAAGACACTGCTTAACAAATCTTTAAATTTCTCCACTTTGGCAAGGTTCCTAACAAAGAAGCAAGAAGTGGCATTCAAGTGTCTCATTCTCACCTTGGCAAACCCTTAAAATGCAATTTACTATTGCTCTCAATTACTGTACATTCCACAAGTGTTGACTATTTTTGACTTACAGCAGCCTCACAGTCAAATGATGATGAATGAACATAATGAAGTGTTCCATTAAACAGAAATTTAGTGCTAAAGCAAAAAAAGGCATTTTAGACTAATCTGAACGACTCTTATTTGAAGCTTTAATAAACTGACAAAACAATGTGTTAAAAGCTAGAGTGAAAGAGTTTTTCCCCGAAGACAGATATTTTTCCCAAGGAAATAAGTAATTTCCTTCAAAAGGAAGTGATAATTTGGCATGTCTTCCCAGAGTGTTATTTGTATTAATTATCTAGATTCTAGAAGGTCTTACTTCATATTGCTAAGATACTTGGTAACTAGCAATGAATTCAAATATGTCAGTTTAGCAAGAATTGCTCAATTACACTTTAACGGAAAGTACTTTTTCTTGTTATGTCTTATGCACAGCATATATCTCATAATAAACGTGTATATGTATATATTGGCAGTTTAAGGTCTACATGGTGGCTAAAAGCAAAACAACAAAACAAAGCAAAAACTGAGAAACATTGGCAGGGAAGATGATACATATGGATGTGGGTGGCAGTGTTTGAACAACAGATCTGGTTGTCCCTAAGGGAACATTTTAGGGGGAAAAAAAAAAAATATATATATATATATATACATATATATATCAAAGCAGTGCTTTGTGTTACATTTAGTGAAGCTTTCTACCAAACATTTGTATGTTATCAAAATTATAACCTTTGCTTGGCTTGGTGTCCTTGAATCTCATTTGTGAGAGAATTTTGGATAATGCCATGTTCTCTCTTTAATCTATGCATTCAAAATTTTGTCTTTCTTGTATAGATTAGTTTTAAAAGATTGAGTTGCATAAATATGTATATTGTACAACATGAATATCTAAATACATTTATTTCACCATGTGCAAAACTTATGTTAGAAGCAAACAAGGAGAAAAACTTATTTGAATTTCATTATGTGAGAAGTTCTACAAAGCTCCCTTCTTTTTCTTTATTCTCATTCAGAAGTTTCTCTACTTCAAATGTGAGATATCCTTAATTAGAGATCACTTATTGAGCACAGGCTTTGAAATCAGAAATAAATATATGCAAATCAACTTCAAACTCATGTAATCTGGGTGAATTTGGGTAATTTATAAATTATCTGAATTGCATTTTCTCATTTGTAGGATTGTACCTTATTCATTAGGTTTTTGTGAAGATAAGAGTGATAGTGTTTATGATATGAGATAAAAATTCTAGTTCCTGTGTACAATAAAAGATTACTAATGCAAGAGAGTCTTAGATACATGAGTGAATGTGGGAATATTAAGGAAGTGGCAAGAGATACATACTCTTCCAATTAATTTGATATATTTTATCTATTTAATTTAAAAAATAAATGCTTTGTTACATATTTTTATTACTATCTCCCTTTTAATGCATAAGAAAACTGAAGTCTGACACAACCCATGCAGGATTTTAACCAAGTTTTGAAAGGTGTGATTTTTCAACAACATATTTCGTCTAGGCAAATTGTACCCAAGGAGAGTACCTATATTTTGAAGGCATAGTTCATTTTATTGTGTTTTGCCTCATTGTCTTTTGTTTCATTTTTATTAATTTTTATTGGGGAATAATTGTTTTACTGGAGAAGGCAATGGCAACCCACTGCAGTATTCTTACCTGGAGAATTCCACAGACAAAGGAGCCTGGAGGGCTACAGTCCATGGGGTCACAAAGAGTCGGACATGACTGAGCAACTGAACCACCACCACCATAGTTGCTTTACAAGGTTGTGTTAGTTTCTACTGTACAGCAAAATGAATCAGCTATCTCCCTTCCTTCTGGACTTCCTTCCCACTAGGTCACCATAGTGCATTATGTAAAGTTCCACATAGAAAACCAATGATGACAAGCTATTGTGGCATTTTTTTTTTTTAACAAATTTAAGGTTTGTTTTAACCTTGCATCAAGCAAGTCTATATAAGTGCCATTTTCCTAACAGTATTTGTTCACTTTCTGTGTATCAGTGTCACATTTGGTAATTCTCACAAATATTTCAAACCTCCACCAGCAAAAGTGCTAAATTGCTAAAGGCTCAGTATTTGATTAGTATATTTTACCAATAAAGTATTTTTTAATTAAATCATGGATTTTTTTTCTTTTTTTTTATATATTTTATTTTATTTATTTATTTTGATTTTACTTTACAATGCTGTATTGGTTTTGCCATACATCAACATGAATCTGCCATGTTTCTAATGTATTATTTAGTTTTTTTTTTTTTTATTTTACTTTACAATTCTGTATTGGTTTTGCGATACATTGACATGAATCCACCATGGGTGTACATGCGTCCCATAATGCTATTGCACTCTTAATAGACTGCAACACAGTATAAATATACCTTTTTCATGATCTGGGTAACTAAAAAGTTTGTTTGACTTGCTTTTGGGATATTCACTTTATTGAGGTGTTCTGAAACTGTTCATGCAAAATGCCAGGCTGGATGAAGTACAAGCTGGAATCAAAATTGCTAGCAGAAATATCAATAACCTCAGAAATGCAGATGAAACCACCCTTATGGCAGAAGGCAAAGAAGAAATAAACAGCCTCTTGATTAAAGTGAAAGGGGAGAGTGAAAAGCTGGTTTAAAACTCAACGTTCAAAAAATGAGGGGAACACGTGTATACCTGTGGTAGATTCATGTTGATGTATGGCAAAACCAATACAATATTGTAAAGTAACTAGCCTCCAATTAAAATAAATAAATTTATATTAAAAAAATGAATATCATGGCAGCGGGTCCCATCACTTCATGGCAAATAGATTGGGAAACAGTGACAGACTTTATTTTCTTGAGCTCCAAAATCACCGCAGATGGTGACTGCAGCCATGAAATTAAAAGACACTTGCTCCTTGGAAGAAAAGCTATGACAAACCTAGACAGCATATTAAAAAGCAGAGACATGACTTTATGGACAAAGCTCCATCTTGTCAAAGGTACAGTTTTTCCAGTAGTCATGTATGGATATGAGAGTTGGACTATAAAGAAAGCTGAGCGCCAAAGAACTGATGCCTTTGAACTGTGGTGTTGGAGAAGACTCTTGAGAATCACTTGGACTGCAAAAAGATCCAACCAGTCAATCCTAAAGGAAATCAGTCCTGAATATTCATTAGAAGGACTGATGCTGAAGCTGAAACTCCAATACTTTGGCCACCTGATGTGAAGAACTGACTCGTTGGAAAAAGACTCTGATGCTGGGAAAGATTGAAGGTAGGAAGGGAAGGGGATGACCAAGGATGAGATGGTTGGATGGCATCGCCAATTCAATGGACTTGGTTATGGACAGGGAAGCCTGACGGGCTGAAGTCCATGGGGTTGCAAAGAGTTGGACACGACTGAGCAAATGAACTGAACTGAAACTGAGTCTCAATATCTTCAAGGAATGCCTGTACCACTCAAACTAGACCTTCATGAAATGAAATGGGTAGGAAGATTGAAAAGAATTGTGTGATAAGAGAACATCAAGAGCAAAGGTACATATGGCTGATATTTCATCCATCATTTGGGTATTGGGAAGTACATCCATGTGATTGGAGTATAGAATGGGAAAGAATGAACAACAATGTGATTTTCAAAATGTTCTAGATTTAGAGGTCCTTGACTGAGTTTGTACTTCCTATCAAAGATGATAATGAAAGGTTTTTGAAATTGCCCATCAGAAAAATAATGTATGGTAGAGTAAAAAAAAAAAAAAAAGTTAAAATGAATTAATGAGGCAATTTCCTGTTAGAAAATTATAATGACCTGAACAGTTCTTTACATATATCAACATACATTTTCAAACCTCACAATGTTTCTTCCAACTTCATGAGAAAATTGAAACAATCAAAAGAGAAAATAGCATATGCACCCACATCCTCTGCCTCCTCCAGAGTCGTCATGGATGACAGCTTTATTCTCTCAAGCAAGTCTGTTTCTCCATTTCTGTACTGATTTCCATCTTCTCAGAGACTAGGCAATTTCTTGCCACTTCTAAATTATAAATTAGTTGGTTTCTTTTGAGCATTGCAATTAGTAAACAAATGTGTTGTTATTTATAAACACACATACACATGCGTTTCTCTTGACCCAGTTGCCCCACCTGCTATTACATATATTGTTGTTTTCCCATTTACAATGAAAGTCCTTGAATAAATTTTCTATGCTATTGTCTCAACTTTTCTTCTGTTCTCTCTGAAGTCCAGTCCAATTAGGCTTTTGTTCTCTTCTCTTATTCTCATGACTCTGCTCTTACCAAAATTACTGAAACCAAGGCTGACTTCCAGGTTGTTGAATGCAATAGTCAATTGCATGAGCCTCTTTTCAAGGAGATGATCACTTCTCATTAATATAGGCTCCCTGGTGGCTCAGGTTGGTAAGACCTAGGTTTGATCCCCCACTCCAGTATTCTTGCTTGAAGATTTCCATGGACAGAGGAGCCTGATGGGTTACAGTCTATGGGGTCACAAAGAGACAGACATGACTGAGTGACTAAGACTTTTCACACTTTTCTCATTAATATATATATTTTTTCACTTGGATTACAAGACTGTCTTGGTTTTCTTTCTGAGACGGATTGATTCTTCAGTATCCTAACTCTCCCTTTTCTTCATTAACTCTTAAATTGGAACACCTCAGAATTAAGTCTTTACATCATCTATGTCTCTACTTATATGCATTCCTTTTGTGATCTTTACTGGTCTCATGGCTTTAATCATTGTGCCAACAATTCTTAAATTTATAGTTCTCATCTAGACCTTTTTTTCTAAAGGGGTCACCAATTCCATGCATCCAATTCTTTCCTTGATATTTCCATTTGCTACATCTAATTTAACATCTCAAAAAACTGACCTTTGATATTCACAATTAAAATGAAATGAAACAGCAAAAAAAGCCACTCATAACCTTCTGAATCTTAGTTGATGCCAACTAAGCGTTCAGTTGCTTAGGTCCTAACTACAGAGGCCTCCTTTAACTAATTTTTTCCCCCAAATGCATTGATTGCCAGACAACTTGTTACTTCTTTCAAGATATGCATAAACCTTCCACTATCCATGGCTTCCACTAAACTACCACTGTCCAACACCATTGTTTCTAGCCCAAGTTCCTTTATAATATCCTAACATGTTTTTCTGCTTCTAGCTTCACATTTCTAACTGGTTATTCTCAAACTAAATGCAGAGTGACCCTTTGAAATCATAATCGGCAAATAGTTCTCCATGTCCTTTAGAGAGGAAAAAAATAGAACCAAGCAAAGACCTCATCAGGGCTCACGGAGAGTGTGCTTTTCACTGGCTCTGTTTTTACCCCACTCCAGTTCTCTTGCCTGGAAAGTCCCGTGGATGGAGGAGCCTGGTGGGCTGCAGTCCATGGGGTCGTGAAGAGTCTGACATGACTGAGTGACTTCACTTTCACTTTTCACTTTCATGGATTGGAGAAGGAAATGACAACCTACTCCAGCGTTCTTGCCTGGAGAAACCCAGGGACAGGGGAGCCTGGTGGGCTGCTGTCTATGGGGTCGCACAGAGTTGGACACGACTGAAGCGACTTAGCAGCAGCAGCAGCAACTATCCCTTCACTCTGTCAGGAGCATTGGCCTCTTTCTTCTGGACGTCACTTTGGTTACAGCCTGCACACAAAGTCTTGACTGGATTCTCACTTGGTCACTGGTACTTACTCAGATCACTCTACTTAATATTATTGCATCATACTCACCCCCACCTACATTCTCTGCCAATCCATGTCACCTGTTCAGTTCAGTTCAGTCACTCAGCCATGTCCAACTCTTTGCGACCCCATGAACCACAGCACGCCAGGATTCCCTGTCCATCACCAACTACCGGAGTTCACTCAAAGCCATGTCCATCGAGTTGGTGATGCCATCCAACCATCTCATCCTCTGTCGTCCCCTTCTCCTCCTGCCCTCAATCCCTCCCAGCGTCAGGGTCTTTTCCAGTAAGCCAACTCTTCACATCAGGTGGCCAAAGTATTGGAGTTTCAGCTTCAGCATCAGTCCTTCTAATGAATATTCAGGACTGATTTCCTTTAGGATGGACTGATTGGATCTCCTTGCAGTCCAAGGGACTCTCAAGAGTCTTCTCCAACACCACAGTTCAAAAGCATCAATTCTTCAGCCCTCAGCTCTCTTCATAGTCCAACTCTCACATCCATACATGACCACTGGAAAAACCATAGCCTTGACTAGTTGGACCTTTGTTGGCAAAGTAATATCTCTACTTTTTAATATGCTGTATAGGTTGGTTATAATTTTCCTTCCAAGGAGTAAGTGTCTTTTAATTTCATGGCTGCAATCACCATCTGCAGTGAATTTAGAGCCCAGAAAAATAAAGTCAGCCATTGTTTCCACTGTTTCCCCATCTATTTGCCATGAAGTGATGGGAACGGATGCCATGATCTTAGTTTTCTAAAAGCTGAGCTTTAAGCCAACTTTTTCACTCTCCTCTTTTATCAGGAGGCTCTTCAATTCTTCACTTTCTGCCATAAGGATGGTGTCATCTGCATATCTGAGGTTATTGATATTTCTCCTGGCAGTCTTGATTCCAGCTTCTGCTTCATCCAGCCTGGCATTTTATATGATGTACTCTGCATATAAGTTAAGTAAGCAGGGTGACAATATACAGCCTTGACGTACTCCTTTTCCTATTTGGAACCAGTCTATTGTTCCATGTCCAGTTTTAACTGTTGCTTCCTGACTTGCATACAGGTTTCTCCGGAGGCATGTCCCCTGTATATAAGCTTTCTTCTTTTCTTAACAATTGTAACTTTCTAAAAAAATAGTTTTCTCATGCTTATTGACTAATCTCACTACTAGAATATATGCTTTCTAAGGCAGAGGATCTATTTTTTTCTTTTATATTATTTTCTTTGCTATTACTTTCCAAATACCTAGAATAGCATGCATTGAATATAATGAGCCTTCAGTAAATGATGATTGAACTAACTTGAATTTCAAAGCAACTGAATTTATTAAACAACTAGGAAAATTGTGATTATAACTTTATCAAATAAATAATGTAGATGGTGAAACTGATTAGACAGCATCTATTCTGCTGCTTCATAAACCCACAAAAGGCAAGAAAAAAGCAAAGCAAGAAGTGAATTTTGACAAAAAGTGTGACATGGATGTCTTTATGATCATCGAAACTAGAATCAGGAAGTTTAACAGATAGACAAGGATGACACATTTTGCCTACTTGAGAACTGTAAGACTGAGAATTTCTCTCATCCTGAATTCCAATAGACAGAAGGCATAAGAAAATAATAAAATATCATTATCTTAATTAAAAAATATTCATAGAGATAAATATGATATAATCCTTAAATAGTCCCAGTATTTACTGCCTAGAATTAAAATATTACATAGGTAGACATTTTGAGAATAATGTGTGCTAGCTTACTCTTTTCAGATTCCATTTTGGCACCTTTTCCTCTCAGTTTTTTAGCTTCTTATCCATTCTTGTTTGTGTCTTCACTCGGAAAGTCATATGTTTATCTTGTCATTGTTCACTTAGGCCTACTAATTGTCAGACAGTGTTACATATCTTTGGAATAAAATTCTGAACACAACAGACACAGCCTCTTGTCATGGAGCTGACATTTTAATATGTCCAGATGATAATTAAGCAAAGAGATAAGATAATTTCAGATGCTGATATATGTCATGAAGGTAATAGAATGGGTGTTGTAATGGAGAATAATTGGCAGATGAGTTACTATATTAAGACAGTTGACCAAATAAAGATGTCAGAGAAGATAGTGTTTAAGTTATAATTTAAAGAAAGAAAAAGAATCCAAGATAATTCAAAATAAGAATATTGGGAACAAGATTGGCAAAGTCAGAAAAAATTAATGGGCTAAATTTAATACTGAGTGTGAAACTCAAAAGTAACATGCTGAAAATTTCTACTAACCCTGTGTGCCTCCTTGGTTTCCCCACCACAGAAAATACCACAGCTTACTCACTTATTCAACTAAAAACCTGAAACTTATCCTCAAAGTGGTTGTCTTCTTTCATGCTTTTGTTTTGCTTTCATTCAATCCACCAATCTATTCTATAATCGCAATAGATCCCAAACCTGTCCACATCTCTTAAGTTGTGTTGACTTATCTCACATGCTAGCAAAGCAATACTAAAAATTCTGTAAGCTAGGCTTCAACAGTATGTGAACTGAGAACTTTCAGATGTTCAAGCTGGATTCAGAAAAAGCAGACAAACCAGAGATCAAATTGTTAACATCTGTTGGATCATAGAAAAAGCAAGAGAATTCCAGAAAAGCATCTACTCCTTCATTGACTACACTAAAACCTTTGACTGTGTGGATCACAACAAATGGTGGAAAATTCTTAAAGAGATGGAAATACCAGACCACCTTACCTGCATCCTGAGAAATCTGTACAGAGGTCAAGAAGAAATAGTTAGAACTGGACATGGAGCAATGGACTGATTCCCAGTTGGGAAAGGAGTATGTCAAGGCTATATATTTTCACCCTGCTTATTTGACTTATATGCAGAGTACGTCATGAGAAATGCCAGACTGGATGAAGCACAAGCCAGAATCAAGATTGCTGGGAGAAATATCAGTAACCTCAGATATGCAGATGACACCACCCTTATGACAGAAAGCAAAGAGGAACTAAAGAGCCACTTGATGAAAGTAAAAGAGGAGAGTGAAAAAGCCAGCTTAAAACTGCATTCAAAAAATG
Organism: Oryx dammah; assembly: GCF_014754425.2. Classification (NCBI taxonomy): domain Eukaryota; kingdom Metazoa; phylum Chordata; class Mammalia; order Artiodactyla; family Bovidae; genus Oryx; species Oryx dammah. The sequence continues at coordinate 5,200,354 of NW_024070208.1, read as the reverse complement.
AAGATCATGGCATATTTCATGGAAATGGATGGGAAAACAATGGAAACAATGAGAGATTTTTTTTTCTTGGGCTCCAAAATCACTGTAGATGGTGACTGCAACCATGAAATTAAGACACCTGCTCCTTGGAAGAAAAGCTATGGCCAACCTAGACAGCATATTAAAAAGCAGAGACATTACTTTACTGTCAAAAGTCCATCTAGTCAAAGCTATGGTTTTTTTCAGTAGCCATGTATGGATGTGGAGTTGGACCATAAAGAAAACTAAGCACCGAAGAATTGATGCTTTTGAACTGTCGTGTTGGAGAAAACTCTTGAGAGTCCCTTGGACTGCAAGGAAATCCAACCAGTCCATCTTAAAGGAAATCAGTCCTGAATAATCATATAACATAAAGTAGCAAATGCTGTGTAAAGGCTTACTAGGTATTTATTAGGTACAGTTATAAGTTTTTTTAATCATTTTCACTTAGTTATTCCTCACAATATTCCTGTGTAGTTATGTGTTATTGTTACTATTACTCTAATTGTATCAATGAGTAAAACTAAAATTCAGAGTTTCCTACCTTGAACAAAGATACACATATGGTAAAGGTGAAACTACAGTTCAAATCCACCCAGTGAAACTGGTGGTCAAATTTAATTGCTCCATATAACTATCTCTATGGAAAGAGAGGCAATATAAGATTAACTTCATGATAACCAGTTTAGACTACTAGGCAAGTGAGATAAGAAATAATAAATAACATGCCCTATTATGGCATTTTTAACAGGTTCTGATTAGACTCCCTGCTTGAAAGGACAGAACTGGAGAAGAGGATCAAAGCCTGAGAATTAAATGAAGTAACTCCAGGATGGCATAACTGAGCCTCTGGACTCAGGTGGAGAGCTGCAGTGTCTACATCACCTTTTAAATTTTGAGTGTGAATGGCCATCGTGTCACATACACAAAAAAGTGTACTTTAATCAAGTCATTGCACATCAAAAGACTAAGATTGTCTGACCTTGGAGGCCTGAGGACCTTGAATTCAGCCTCTAAATTATTGGGGGAGGCAGCAGCCATCTTGCTGCTACTTAAGTAGCAGCAGGAATCGAGATTACACAATTCAGGGGAATTATTTTGCATGTGAAACAGATTTAGAGTTATATGATTTTACGATTAGTTGTAAAGTGGGGTTGGAAATACTCTTCACTTTATCTTTTGCTGAGATGAATATCACACATAATAAGGTTTGCTAAGGGTCAGTTAACAATTTTATGTCTTTTAATATTATGTCCTGGATGCAGAAAGCCAATCTGAATAGTCCAGAATTATTGGGCTAACTTTCTTCAATAACAGAATGTGTGTTTGCTACTTATGATTGTGCAGTAATTATCACATCTCCACTTTGTCTGTGTAGACACAGCCAGCATTAACTTTTATGGGGTGTGAAATCAAGCAAACTGGAACTAATTGAAGTGTTAGTCAACACTGTACTGAAATTGAATAAAGTATGATTCATACGGCTCAGATAATAATTGAAATACACATCTCTTTCCAGATAGCCTTATTTGCAAAGTAATCAATGTGCGTTATGTCATAAGAATGAGCAAGTATCTTTATGTGTGTATATCTATCTATTCATCTCTCTATAGATACGGCTACACATGGGTGTAAACCTATTATCTAAGAGTCAGAATGTACCAGAAACTTACAACATTATAAAGAAATAGGATAGCCTAATGTTACAGATGAGTCAGACAGATTTTGGTACAAATCTAACTGCAAGACTTTTGGTAATTCATTGTTTGCAAAATACAGATAACAATACCTATTTCAGAGTTTAAATAATTACTATAAATACAATGCCAGGACAGACAATGAACTAAACAAATGGTGCCACATTAAGAAAACAGAGCCGTGACTCATTCCAATAAAACATGTAAGCCTATATCGATAAAAGTATATTCAATTAGTTTCCTTGTCACAGCTAGTTTCCTCATTTCCTTGCCAGGGTGTCATCAGGTCAGTCTAGTTGTTCTTACTAGGGGACAATTTTGCCTTCCAAGTGACTTCTGGGAATGGCATTTTGGCTTACTGTGCCTTGAGGGAGAGTGGTTGCTACTTGGGTCCAGTGGGCAGAGGCTGGAGATGATGCTAAACGTGCTGCAATGAACAGGAGACCTGCACCCAGCAAGTAATCATCTGCTCCAGAAGGTCAGTGCTTCGGACACTGGGCAACCCTGGGCTAATCTTGCTGTACTTGAAGTTTATAATGACCATATTGAATCAAGAATTCCATAATTATTGTGCCTACTAATATGTCAGACTGAATATTATCAATACAATGCTTAGAAAACGAGGGCCTTTTCTTTACGATGATTCCAGTGCCTATCTGCTATCTTTTTCCTGTCCCTCTTCCATCCTCAAATATTCTTTCTCTCAGGGCATAGACACTTTTCAGAATTCCTGGGAACCCATTTGTGACCTCTCCAAGCTTTACTTATCTTCTCTTTTCCAAATATCTGCCCTAGTAGTCTGTATCACACAATTTAGTACCTACTTATGTACCATCATGGATAGTTCACTAATTATTTTATGTACAGTAATACTATTGCCACAAAAGAACCTTAATTAGAAATCACAGCTATATTCCCAAATCCTTATTTATTGATTAATTTATAAAGCAAGGATGAACTCTCCATTCATGCTTTTAGATGTGCAAAAATCTAACATTTTAAAAATATAACTGAAGTAAATTTTTATAGTGAGTCATTTTATCTGGCAATGAAAAACTTAATGTTATCAATTTAGTATAAATTCAGTTGCTTGAGAGTTTCCCAGTTGTTTCAGGATAAATTGATCAAAGGCAGCTCTGTATCTTCCAAACTTCTCCCTAGTAAATCATCTGGCTTCTGCGATATTTATGTGACCTGGGGTGGGAGGCTGGAGTGGGCTGGGTGCAGATGTGTGAATAGATCATGCTTTCCTCATCTCAGCTAAAATAATATAGCCTGCTAGTTCAGGGCACTTTCAGGTCTGAGAAAAGAAAGGGCTCTTCTCATCCTCATCAAGGAGAAGAGAGATTCCACGAGGCTGACCTATACCTCCTTTCTCTTATCTCTCCCCTTTAGGCTGTGGTTGCCCCTTCTCCATGGAGGGTGGACATGTGATCTCTTCACTAGCACACCCAGGACCGACCTACATTGTTTTAAATTCTCTCTTTATTTGAAATGATTTTCATAGGGCTGGGGGTGTCCTACGTGTGTGTGTTTATGGAGGAGGGGGATAGAGAAAAGGAGATTTGCAGCAAATATTTGTTCTGCCTATTTTTTAGCCTTTCCCTGCTTGCAGAATGTCACTTCTGAAACCCATGTCTTTTCCAATACTTAAAATACAAGTTTTGAAGTCTAATGTTCAAGCATAGTCACTTTAGGGTCTGCTTTGACTCCTGAGTCTAAGCAATGGAGAGAGCCCAGAGCGATCAGAAATACAGGAAAAATCAGATCTACAAACTTTCCACAAAGCATTTTGCAGCATATGGTCACAATGGACCAACTTTTCTATACCTCCTTCTATTACTGGATATTCACTGAAAGAACTGATGCTGAAGGTGACACTCCAATACTTTGGCCACCTGATGTGAAGAGCTGACTCATTAGAAAAGACCCTGAGGCTGGGAAAGATTGAAGTCAGGAGGAGCAGGGGACCACAGAAGACAAGATGGTTGGATGGCATCACCGATTCAATGGACTTGAGGTTGGGCATACTCGGGGAGATGGTGAAGGACAGGAAAGCCTGACATGCTGCAGTCCATGGGGTCTCAAAGAGTCAAACACAACTGAGCGACTGAACAAAACTTATTTGCCATTGCTCCTCGCCAATTACTTGTGCAATTTGTTTCTGGGTTTCACCTTTGGAAGGTTCTATATGTCTGAAATTGTCAGTTTGTCTTTTTCTCTGTAGAGACACTCTTCCTTCAGACTTGCTTTAATGCACATTCCTATATGCAGGGAATTGTACATAAATTATTCCATTTCTAATGAAACACTTGATAACTGTGAAAGCCTTATTTAGTTTTTTATTTTATTTTCTCAATTTTATTTCTAAAATCAGGGCTTTTTGTCTAACTGAATAGTGGCAGTTAGCACACTGTGGGAATATAATAATCAATTGCATTTATGATTATATATGTAATGCATACAAGCATTTGTACTTCTAATATTGTCTGTTAAGTGAAATAAAAAAAGCCCTTGAATTAATTTAGTACAAAAATTTGATACTGCTTGAGCAATGCTGTAGTTTCTTTGTAAATATCCAGTATAAAAAGAAAGCTGAATATGGAAGATTTATGATAACAACAGTTTTCTTATTTGAATATGTACATTATGGGCTTTCCATACTCTGCATCCTCAATACATCCATTTAATGGTGTCATAAATATTTGAGTACTAATGTGAATCTGTTCATCCCTTTGTACAAGCAATTTCATTTTCTTTTGCTTCCTGGGATAGTACCAATTGCCCATCTCCGCACACCTCTAAACAAAAGCAATTCAATCTCCCACAATTTTTCACCTGATGCTAGTCATAAGCAGCCAGAAAAATGGAATCTTCTTGTTAATGTCATCATTTGCATAGTTATTAGTATTCCTGTGCATCATTGCCTCAGAGAATGAGAGAAAAGTGACATTATATTTTATTCAATCAAGAAACAATCAGTGTCAAAAGCCTGATGTCCAGATCTAACCTTTTAATTATAGTTTCCTTCCATATGGGACTGTACTGTGAGGCACAAAACCTTATCCTTCAATAAAAACAAAGAAAGCTTACACTTTACAGGAGAAATCCACAACAGGACTCCTTTTGAACACAAGAATAGAAATTATATGGATGTTTCTCCAGGGAAACTGTTGGTCCTTCACACTCCTGAAATCAAATATTTCTATGAGTGTTCACTGGTGATGTGATTGCCTGTTTTACCGCTTGATTAGGTCAATGCTGCCATTGCAATCTGGTATCACTTTACCAGCAAGGCAATTTTACACAATTAATTTCCTTCTTTAAAGGAAGCAATAAAGGACAGGCAATTGGAAACCTCACAACTTATAACTAGCATCCTTTACTAACTAGTGCACGCATCTTTAAACAGAAATATCTCCCTGCGTGTACACTAACACACGTGCATTCAGTTTTTAAACGATGATGGGGTTTTCACAGATCCATTATTAACCTCCTTGTAAGAAACAAACAACAAAATAAAGAGCTGTGAAAAGTAAAGAGCTCAGATTGACTCACATCTCAAACTCTTCTTAAGGTACTTTTGGATTCTTTGGGGATTTAAGAGTGTGGTTGTAATATGCAAAGGTGAAAAAAAGAGGAGTAAAATACCGGAAAGTAACATAGTGTGAAGACAGAATCTCATATCTAATTCATGCCTTGGCAAACATTGTATGCATTGATTTCATAATTATTTTGTCTTTTTTTTTCTTTAAGTTAAAAGGCCACTTATAATGCTATAAAGAATAACATAAGCTCTTTTTTCCCTTATGTGGACATACTTTGCTTTTTGGACATCCTTTTACTGTCAATACTTACATCTGTTGTTTAAAAAGCTATTCGTGGTGCAATTGCTTTTTAAATGCAAACCCATATGTGTGATCTCTAGAGGAACTGGTAAATTTCACCAAATGGGCATTCCTAAATTACATGCCATCTGTAGCTAGTGAAGAGAGGACTAAACCTGCTCAGCTGTGATTTTGCACCAATGTTTCCATCATTTTGATTGGCTCTAGGGAAATCATCTGTTTCTGGCATGAACTTTTCTAACCTGAACAGGTTATTATGGTCTGCTTGAGTTGCATTGGCTCAAATAATATTAAATTTTGGCACTTGTTAGAACTCATTCTGGAGAAGGCAATGGCACCCCACTCCAGTACTCTTGTCTGGACAATCCCATGGGCGGAGGAGCCTGGTGGGCTGCAGTCCATGGGGTCTCACAGAGTCAGACACGACTGAGCGACTTCACTTTCATTTTTCACTTTCATGCATTGGAGAGGGAAATGGCAACCCACCCCAGCATTCTTGCCTGGAGAATCCCAGGCATGGGGGAGCCTGGTGGGCTGCCATCTATGGGGTCGCACAGAGTCGGACATGACTGAAGCGACTTAGCAGCAGTAGCAGCAGCAGAACTCATTTGGCTTTCAACATTGGTTTCTTTACCACACCTTGCCATTGTGACATAAAAATCCTGTTTTGTTTGATTTTTTTTAGGTTTCAAACCAGTGAAGAGATAGTAAAGGTAATTCCATTTCCTACATAGGGTAGTTTAAACTGTTGAAAGAAAAAAAAAAAAAAAAACAAATAAGCCCCCAGACTGCACATTCAAACAGTTGAATTACCTTAGTAAAAATTGCCACATTATACAACTGAAAGATCATGGCTAAGAGATCATGCTGGAAAAACAATGCAAGAGGGTAAATTTCTAATATACATTTTTGCCAGTGCTCCCTTGCAAATACAGAAGGAAGAATACTTCACTTTTTTCAGTTTAGAGATTTTTCTCACTTTTTTTTTTTTTTTTTTTGCCAAAGGACATTTTAGGTTCATGTATTTTAAACTGCAGATAACGTCTCCAAACACCAGTGTATGTTTAAACTCTGAACTGAAATTCTAGGTATTATTTCAATGACTATTGTTGAATTTTTACATACAAAATAATTTGCAGTTGAAGAAAGAAGTCATTCTAATTAAATCACTACCTCCCTCTTGCTTTTAATTCATCTTAAATATATATTTTTTAAATTTTACTTTACAATATTGTACTGGTTTTGCCATACATCAACATGAATCCTCCACGGGTGTACACGTGTTCCCAATCCTGAACCCTCCTCCCTCCTCCCTCCCCCATACCATCATCTCTCTGGGTCATCCCAGTGCAGGATACAGGATGCTTGGGGCTGGTGCACTGGGATCATCCTAACATTTTTTGTAGAGATTTTGAAACATGAGCAAAGTCAAAATATGAGCAAGACAACTATTTTGACTTTGTAATATAACCATAAGTAGGGTGCTAATATATATTTTTCCACTGCTTTCTATAATAACTCCGAAGTCCTCCTTTGGCTTGAATCAGAGCAGATGGCTGACTTGTGTATATATAAGAGCGAAGGGTTCTGTGGCAAGAGATACAGGAAGTAGGAAGTTGAGCATGGATCACAATGAGAAATGTCAATGCCACGAGTGTAGGAAAGAAATGGATTGATTGAAACTTACACTTATAACCATCATGGCAGGCAGCAGTAAAGACAGAAATAGAGAAGATAGAAAAAAAAGTACACCAAAAGTCAAATGAATAGTGGTTTGAAAGGCCAGGGGAAATGAAGGCCTGCTATTCAACCCTGATTAGAAACATATCATTTCCCTGAAGTCTTTTTGAAATTCTACTTTCTAACTCTCCATTTTTTCCAAGGATATCTATCAGGGCCAGTGCAGCAAGCTGGCTCACTAGGACTACAACAGAGCAATAGACTATGAAGGGGAAAAGCATAGAATTAGACATTATAAAATCTTTTTTAAAATAGCACAATTAATTGTGTCAGAAACACTTATCAAAATATACCCTGGATTTTTACATCTTTACTCTCATCTCTACACAGATCATCTTTACATGGCATCAGCATATGAAATAACACTGATGTCATCTCTTGTATGATTTAATTTATGGTATAAATTACCTAGAAATGTTTTAATGGAATTTTGGTTGAAAACTGGCAAGAAGAGCAAGTTAACATTTCCAGAATGTGTGGAAGATAAGGATCTGATCCATGATCTCTTTTTCTTAGGTACAAGCAATGATCAATGACATGTGGTCATTCTCTAGTCAGTAAATCCTGGATTGACAATGTAATTAACCTGCCAGAATTGTATTGGAAATTTAAGATCTTTTAGCAATAATTAACAAATCTTGCAATTTGGGATTCACACATGTATTTAATTTAGCTAATGGAAAACTCACTTAATACTTTCTACTCATTACGTAGTAAACCTCATGTAGAAAAAGAACAAATGAATTTTCCAACCATTATCCTCAATTATCTCTCACATAACCTTATTAAGGGGGCATTTGTCAGCCATTTCTCCTTATACACACACCCACACATAAGGGAAAGATTATGGTATCCTGTCTGACAAATAGTGTTGAAGCTAGTATACATAGAAACCAGATATTCATGGCTAAATAGAAAACAGAATAGAGAAATACATACAGCAAAGGTGTAACTGTAGAGGAAAGAACTCCAAGGGGAAAATTCTGCAAAGATAGAAGTAGGACCTTAAGCCTCATCATATCTCATGTATCTGACCTCTTAGGAGCAGAGCCAAAGGGATGAAGGAGAGGAAAAGAGGATGATAATATTTTCTGATCTTTTGAAATATATTTGATTCTGTAACATGAATGATCAATATTTTATATAGATCTGCTTTATAATCTCTGCTAAATCCATCATTCAAATGTAGCTTCAGGTATCTAAGTAAGCAACAAGTGAAAAAATTACCAGCTACAATAGAGGTGAAATTATCAATTTGCTTACTTTTTTGCTTAAAGGAAATCACAAGTATAGTTGTGGTCATTTAAAATGTGTTTGGCCTTCTTTGGGAAGGATCTTGAAATATTCATATTTGAGAAAGTATTATTGAGAAAACAGAGGGATTTCTATTCTTTTTTTATATTTTGCTGAACCTAGCTTCAACAATGTCTTTGGTTTGATTATACAGCCATTGTTATTGTTGTAAAGTCCCAGCTGCGAGAGAAAAGAGTGTGGTGTTCAATTTGTCTTATGAAAAAAATGTGAATGTATACTTCTATTGGTGGAGGGTGGTGGTGGAGGTGGTGTGGTGTGTGTGTGTGTGTGTGTGTGTGTATTTGCATGGTGAAAACTTAAAACACACTTAGATGATTAGCAGAAGACTATAAACAGATTGCTAGAAATTGTGTATAATAAATAAAAGTTCTTTTCTAGTCTCCAGTGGCAGTACCACACTTGGAAAATTATTTTCAGTTCTAGAAACAAACCATTGAAATCATGATCACACCATCATAATTATCGGGTTGTGAAGATCTTTTTTGTACAGTTCTGCTTCTGTTAGGTCCATACCATTTCTGTCCTTTATTGAGCCCATCTTTGCATGAAATATTCCCTTGGTATCTCTAATTTTCTTGAAGAGATCTCTAGTCTTTCCCATTCTGTTGTTTTCCTCTATTTTTTTGCATTGATTGCTGAGGAAGGCTTTCTTATCTCTCCTTGCTATTCTTTGGAACTCTGCATTCAGATGCTTATATCTTTCCTTTTCTCCTTTGCTTTTCACTTCCCTTCTTTTCATAGACATCTGTAAGACTTCCTCAGACAGCCATTTTGCTTTTTTGCATTTCTTTTTCTTGGGGATGATCTTGATCCCTGTCTCTTGTACAACGTCATGAACCTCCGTCCATAGTTCATCAGGCACTCTGTCTAGCAGATCTAGTTCCATTAATCTATTTGTCACTTCAACTGTGACAAATTCAAGGGATTTTATTTAGGTCATACCTACATGTTCTAGTGGTTTTCCCTACTTTCTTCAATTTCAGTCTGAATTTGGCAATAAGGAGTTCATGATCTGAGCCATAGTCAGCTCCCGGTCTTGTTTTTGCTGACTGTATAGAGCTTCTCCATCTTTGGATGCAAAGAATATAATCAATCTGATTTTAGTGCTGACCATCTGGGTTGTCCATGTGTAGAGTCTTCTCTTGTGTTGTTGGAAGAGGGTGTTTGCTATGACCAGTGTGTTCTCAAGCAGAACTCTATTAGCATTTGCCCTGCTTCATTCCATATTCCAAGGCCAAATTTGCCTGTTACTCCAGGTGTTTCTTGACTTCCTACTTTTGCATTCCAATCCCCTATAATGGAAAGGACACTTGTAGTATTTTCCAAGGATGAGGTAGGAGCCCATCCTTATCCTTTTTTATTCTTGTTACTGCACTTACCCACGTCCAGGGTAAGAGAAACCCAAGTAGGACTGTGGGCACTGAGAGAGGAGATCAGAGGGCAGACAGACTGAAAGTACAACCACAGACAACTAGCCAATCTGATCACATGGACCACAGCCTTGTCTAAATCAGTGAAACAAAGCCATGTCATGTTGGGCCACCAAAGACAGCTGGGTCATGGTGGAGAAGTCTGACAGAATGTGGTCCACTGGAGAAGGGAATGGCACACCACTTCAGTATTCTTGTCTTGACAACCCCATGAACACTATGAAAAGGCACTGAAAGATAAACTTCCCAGGTAGGTAGGTGCCCAGTATGCTCCTGGAGATCGGTTTAGCTCAGTTCAGTCGCTTAGTTGTGTCCGACTCTTTGCGACCCCATGAATTGCAGCACGGAAGGCCTCCCTGTCAATTACCAACTCCTGGAGTTCACCTAAACTCATGTCCATTGAGTAGGTGATGCCATCCAGCCATCTCATTCTCTGTCGTTCTCTTCTCCTCCTGCCCCCAATCCCTCGGAGCATCAGAGTCTTTTTCAGTGAGTAAACTCTTCGCATGAGGTGGCCAAAGTAAGTATTGGAGTTTTAGCTAGAGCGTCAGTCCTTCCAAAGAACACCCAGGACAGATCTCTTTCAGAATGGACTGGTTGGATCTATTTGGAGTCCGAGGGACTCTCAAGAGTCTTCTCCAACACCACGGTTCAAAAGCAGCAATTCTTTGGCACTCAGCTTTCTTCATAGTCCAACTTTCACATCCATACATGACCACAGGAAAAACCATAGCCTTGACTAGACGGACCTTGGTTGGCAAAGTAATGTCTCTGCTTTTGAATATGCTATCTAGGTTGGTCATAACTTTCCTTCCAAGGAGTAAGTGTCTTTTAATTTCATGGCTGCAATCACCATCTGCAGTGATTTTGGAGTCCCAAAAAATAAAGTCTGACACTGTCTCCACTGTTTCCCCATCTCTTTCCCCTAAAGTGATGGGACCAGATGCCATGATCTTAGTTTTCTGAATGTTGAGCTTTAAGTCAAATTTTCACTCTCCTCTTTCATTTTCGTCAACAGGCTTTTTAGTTCCTCTTCACTTTTTGCCACGAGGGTGGTGTCAAATGTATATCTGAGGTTATTGATATTTCTTCTGGCAATCTTGATTCTAGCTTGTGCTTTTTCCAGCCCAGAGTTTCTCATGATGTACTCTGCATAGAAGTTAAATAATCAGGGTGATAATATACAACCTTATATGATATAATACATGTTTCCATGCCATTCCTCCAAACAATATTGTAAAGTAATTAGCCTCCAATTAAAATAAAAAATTTAATTAAAAAAATATATATACAGCCTTGACGTGTTCCTTTTCCTATTTAGAACAAGTCTGTTGTTCCATGTCCTGTTCTAACTGTTGCTTCCTGACCTGCATATAGGTTTCTCAAGAGGCAGGTCAGGTGGTCTGGTATTCCCATCTCTTGAAGAATTTTCCACAGTTTATTGTGATCCACACTGTCCAAGGCTTTGGCAGAGTCAATAAAGCAGAAATAGATGTTTTCTGAAACTCTCTTGCTTTTTCGATGATCCAGTGGATGTTGGCAATTTGATCTCTGGTTCCTCTGCCTTTCCTAAAACCAGCTTAAACATCTGGAAGTTCACGGTTCACGTATTGCTGAAGCCTGGCTTGGAGAATTTTGAGCATTACTTTACTAGCGTGTGAGATGAGTGCAATTGTGTGGTAGTTTGAGCATTCTTTGGCATTGCCTTTCTTTGGAATTGGAATGAAAACTGACCTTTTCCAGTCCTGTGGTCTCTGCTGAGTTTTCCAAATTTGCTGGCATATTGAGTGCAGCACTTTCACAGCATCATCTTCCAGGATTTGAAATAGCTCAACTGGAATTCAGTTACCTCCACTAGCTTTGTTCGTAGTGATGCTTTCCAAGGCCCATTTGACTTCACATTCCAGGATGTCTGGCTCTAGGTGAGTGATCACACCATCGTGATTATCTTGGTCATGAAGATCTTTTTTGTACAGTTCTTCTGTGTATTCTTGCCACCTCTTCTTAATAGCTTTTGCTTCTGTTAGGTCCATACCATTTCTGTCCTTTACTGAGCCCTTCTTTGCATGAATTGTTCCCGTGGTATCTCTAATTTTCTTGAAGAGATCTCTAGTCTTTCCCATTCTGTTGTTTTCCTCTATTTCTTTGCATTGATCACTGAGGAAGCCTTGCTTATCTCTCCTTGCTATTCTTTGGAGATCTGCATTCAGATGCTTATATCTTTCCTTTTCTCCTTTGATTTTTTGCTTCTCTTCTTTTCACAGATATTTGTAAGGCCTCCTCAGACAGCCATTTTGCTTCTTTGCATTTCTTTTCCCTGGGGATGATCTTGATCCCTGTCTTCTGTATAATGTCACGAATCTCAGTCCAGAGTTCATCAGGCACTCTGTCTATCAGATCTAGTCCCTTAAATCTATTTCTCACTTCCACTGTATAATCATAAGGGATTTGATTTAGGTCATACCTACATGGTCTAGTGGTTTTACCTACTTTCTTCAATTTAAGTCTGAGCTTAGCAATAATGAGTTCATGATCTGAGCCACAGTCAGCTCTCAGTCTTGTTTTTTCTGACTGTATAGAGCTTCTTCATCTTTGGCTGTAAAGAATATAATCAATTTGATTTTGGTGTTAACCATTTGATGATGTCCATGTGTAGAGTCTTCTCTTGTGTTGTTGGAAGAGAGAGTTTGCTATCACCAGTGCGTTCCCTTGGCAAAACTCTATTAACCTTTGCCCTGCTTTATTCTGTATTCCAAGGCCAAATTTGCCTGTTATTCCAGGTGTTTCTTGACTTCCTACTTTTGCATTCCAGTCCCCTATAATGAAAAGGACATCTTTTTTGAGTGTTAGTTCTAAAAGGTCTTGTAGGTCTTCATAGAACCATTCAACTTCAGCTTCCTCAGGGTTACTGGTTGGGGCATAGACTTGGATTACTGTGATATTGAATGGTTTGCCTTGGAGACAAACAGATATCATTCTGTCGTTTGTGAGATTGCATCCAATGACTATATTTTGGACTCTATTGTTGACCATGATGGCTACTCCATTTCTTCTAAGGGATTCCTGTCCGCAGTAGTAGATATAAGGGTCATCTGAGTTAAATTCACCCATTCCAGTCCATTTTAGGTTGCTGATTCCTAGAATGTCAATATTCACTCTTGCCATCTCCTATTTAACCACTTCCAGTTTGCCTTGATTCATGGACCTGACCTTCCAGGTTTCCTTTGCAATATTGCTCTTTACAGCATCGGACCTTGCTTCTATCACCAGTCACATCCACAACTGGGTATTGTTTTTGCTTTGGCTCCATCCCTTCATTCTTTCTGGAGTTATTTCTCCACTGATCTCCAGTAGCATATTGGGCACCTACTGACCTGGGGAGTTCCTCTTTCAGTATCCTATCATTTTACCTTTTCATAGTGTTCATGGGGTTCTCAAGGCAAGAATACTGAAGTGGCTTGCCATTCCCTTCTCCAGTGGACCACATTCTGTCATACCTCTCCACCATGGCCCTCCTGTCTTGGGTGGCCTCACACAGCATGGCTTAGCTTCATTGAGTCAGACCAGGCTGTGGTCCTAGTGTGATTAGATTGACTAGTTTACTGTGTTTATGGTTTGTGTCTGTCCTGTGATGCCTCTCACAACACCTGCCATCTTACTTGGGTTTCTCTTAACTTTGACGTTGGGTATCTCTTCATGGCTGCTCCAACAAAGCACAGCTGCTGCTCCTTATGTTGGACGAGGGATATCTCCTCACAGCCGTCCCTCCTGACTTTCAACATGAAGTAGCTCCTCTCAGCCCTCCTGCACCTGCGCAGCCACCCTCCACTGGAGATCAGTGGAGAAATAACTCCAGAAAGAATGAAGGGATGGAGCCAAAGCAAAAAGAACACCCAGTTATGAATGGGACTGGTGATGGAACAGGGTTCTATTCTGTAAAGAACAATATTGCATAGGAACCTGGACTGTTAGGTCCATGAATCAAGACAAATTGGAAGTGGTTAAACAGGAGATGACAAGAGTGAACATCGATAATCTAGGCATCAGTGAGCTAAAATGGACTCGAATGGGCGAATTTAATTCAGATGACCATTATATCTACTACTGTGGGAAGGAATCTTAGAAATAATGGAATAGCCATCATATTCAACTAAAAAGTCTGAAATATAGTAATTGGATGCAATGTCAAAAACGACAGAATGATCTTTGTTCATTTCCAAGACAAACCCTTCAATATCATGGTAATCCAAGTCTATGCCCTGACCAGTAATGCTGAAGAAGCTGAAGTTGAACAGTTCTATGAAGACCTACAAGACCTTCTAGAACTAATACCCCAAAAAGATGTCCTTTTCATTACAGAGGACTCAAAAGCAAATTTTATCTAGGCCATTCTTAAATTGTTGAGGAAAAATTTCCTGGAATATCCCAACCTATCTGTTTCCATCATCATAGACATTATGATTCTTACAGTCTTCTTGCATTATTATTTTTATTAACTTTTTGGAGTAGAGTTGCTTTTGGAGAAAGGCATGGCAACCCACTCCAGTATTCTTGCCTGCAAAACTCTGTGGAGAGAAAGCGTGGCAGGCTACAGTCCATGGGGTCACAAAGAATCAGACATAACTGAGCACACATACACACACACACACATACACACACACACACAGAGAGAGAATTGATTTACAATATTGTATTAGTTTCTGCTGTAGAACAAAGTGAAATAGATATATGAATGCATACATACCCTCATTTGTATTTTTAGATTTCTTTCCCATTTAGGCATGTCCTATTATTTTTCCTTGTAATAGGAATAGTTATCTTTGATATCCAAGACACAGGATTTTTATTATCTGCAGTTGTAAGTTCCCAGTGATTGACATTTTAAGGGTATTATATAAGACTAGCAGTTAAAATATACTGAATTTTACTTCAAAATTAAAAATATATTACCTTAGAAATAGAAACTTTCAAAGTACTTATTGTAAAGTATATAAAAATAGATAATAGTGTCTTGTAGAAAGTTCATACTTGCTTGGATCGGCTAGTGAGCAGAACTAATTTCCTCTCAACTGCATGTTCAGGGACATAATTTTTGTAGCTTAAAATCAGTCATTGTGGGAGTAGCTACACCATGCAAATTGGCAAATGTTATAAATAGGAGTTTTCTTCCCCACTGACAGTGAGTTACTAAACACTTACTGACACACTGCTATGCTGATGGTTCAGTCATGTCTGGCTCTTTGTGACCCTATGGATTGTAATCTCCCAGAAGCCTCTTCTAAGAGATTCTCCAGGAAAGAGTCCTGGAGTGGATTGCCATTCCTTCCTCCAGGTGATCTTCTTAACCAGGGATCGAACCTGGATCTCTTACGTCTCCTGCATCAGCAGATGGGTTCTTTACCTCTAGACATACTGCTGACAAAAATTATACCATGAAAGATGTTTATATGTATGAAGTTTAAATCCAAAACAGTAATATTGTCATATATTAATTATATGTCTACTTGTTATTTGCATATTATCTGTATGTAGATAGAGCTGTTGTGTGACATTGGAATTCATTAAGGAAACTTGCTTAGTCATTTTTTTTGCAAGGATTATATTCATAATGCTTATAAATTATATATTATGTTACCAGAGAATATAAATTAAATATGTTAGATAAACTAAATTAAAAATAAGTGCAGGTGAAAAATAAGACGACAAAGTCAGTCCGTTTTGGTTACACTCACTAGATAGATTGCATTTCCCAGTGGAAAGAGTATATATGTGAAGAAGGATAAATTGCCATATATTTATTTGAAAGCATGCTCATTATCTTTATTTAAGAAATCAAACACCTCAGATATATATAGTAGCGAATCCCAGCTATGTCCACCAAAGCAAATCCACAGTGCTTACTCATGTCTTGAGGATTTATGGAATAAGCCAACCAGAAGTAGTTTTGCATTTCTCTTACTTAGAAGAAAAGTCTTCCTAAGAGAATGAGGTAAGAGAGGAAAGTGAGCAGAATAACAGAAATATTGTAATCAAAAAGGAGTGATTCTAAATTCAACATGACATATCTAGCAGTCAAAATTGTCTCTAAGTCCACAGTTGGATCCATCAGTAAGATTGGAGAAAGCAACTGTCCCTGGAATTCTAAAATGGTGGAGAAGAAACCAGGATAACTAATGATCCTCTAACCACAGACAGAATAATAAAGAAAATGATTCAGCTTCTTCACCACAATAACTAAGCAAATCTGGAATCATAAGGATATGATTGTGTGAAGCAAAGAGAGCATAGTGTGAATAGAAAAGAAGTAAATATACTTTCTTATGAGCATATTTAAACCTTTGTTCAATACCAGAAATCATATGCAAGATTTAACATATGGTTAGGGTCCTGTAGGAATAAGTGGAGAACAATAACCAATAAAATAAGGGTTACACTGGCATAGCAATACATATTACTAGCTCAATGAAAATGAGGCAAAAATATTTGTTGGCATTTTTTTTTTGCCAATTTCCCAATTTATTGGCTAAGATCCTAGCTATGTAACCAGCAACTTTCATTTTTATTTGGTTAAATCACTGAGTCAAAAAACTGGTAGATGAGATAAAAACAAAAGGTAAAAAAGAAATCAGAGGCAAAATATTGAATTTGCTCAATTTTTCAACTTTAACAACCAGGATGCTATAGCATGCCAACAAATTAGGCAAATTCTAACTGTTCCCTTTTGATTAATCCAATACAGGCAAGAAGGCAGATGAACAAAGAATGTCAACCGCTGTACTTAATGTTGGAGCTTCAAATAAGCCAGTAGTTGTTTTTCTGTGATCTTGCGTGTGCTTGTAGGAATATTAGTGTCATAGATCCTTATGTGATTGATCTTCCATGTATGATTAATTACAGCAGACTCATAATCTTTGAAAATACATATCACATATAAAGAAGAATTTAAAAGCCTTATTTTGTTATCTGGAAAACTGAAAAGACACCAGGCTGTAAGTGAAAGCAAAAAATATCAAGAACAATCATAATATGAAAGATTTAATGATTTGCTATCCTTTGGCTCCTTTCCCTCTTATTTTTGTTTTACCAGTTTGTGTGTGTTGGGAGGGGGGTTGTTTGCTTGCTCTTGGGGTACACTGGGTAGAAATAGATCTGTACAACATCAAATGTACAAATACAAAGATACATATATTGAATATAAGTATTTCTTTCCTGCTGTCGTATGCCAAATAATAAAGACTAGTCCTTGGAGGCTTTCTCTTGCTTAGTTTCCTTATGTTAGTCACTCAGTTGTGTCCGACTCTTTGCAACACCATGGACTGTAGGGTGCCAGGCTTCTCTGTTCATGGGATTTCCCAGGCAAGGATACTGGAGTGGGTTGCCATTTCCTTCTCTAGGAGATCTTCCCTAGGTCTCCTGCACTGCGGGAAGATTCTTTACCATTAATTTCCTTAGCCTGGTGTCAAAAGCTATAATTTTTAAACATGATGCTGAATTTGAAATCTGTAACTCTACTGAATCTTACTTTGTTCTCTTCGATGCTCAGGACTCATGCAATGCTTCCAAGGAGATCTATGGCTTAATCCTTACCATGTGTAATACTCATTAAAGTATTACATGTGTGGTTAAAATATACTTCGTTTTATTTTTATTTTTCTTCTCCCTTTTTTCAGCTATAGGATATCAAATCATCTTCAATAAGTGACCCACATTTTATTCATCCTCAAAGCAAAATAAGAAAGAAACCACATTTAAGAATATTTCAAGATAAGATGTTATTGAACATTTTGTTTTTACTTACAGGTGTACCTCATTTCATGGCACTCTGCTTTATTGTACTATGTAGACATTGTGGTTTTTATAAATCAAAGGTTGTGGCAACCCTGTAATGATCAAATCTATCAGTGCCATTTTTCTAACAGCACTGGATTACTTTATGTCTGTGCGTCACATTTTGGTAATTCTCACAATATTTCAAACATTTCATTATTATTATATTTGTTGTGGTGATTTTTGATCTGTGATTTTTAATGTTACAGTTGCAAAAATGTTATGACTTGCTGGAGGTATCAATAAAATATTTTTTAATTAAGATGTGCATTTTTTAGATATAATACTGCTGCACACTGAATAGTTGACAGTGTAGTGTCTACACAACTTTCACACGCACTGGAAACCAAAACATCTGTGTGGATTGCTTTACTGTGATACTTGCTTTATTTGGATGATCTGAAACTGAACCCATAATATATGTGAGGAATACTTGTATTAACATGAAAAAGTTTTAAAGACATTTAAAGAAAACTTGTAGTCAACACAAAGGGTTATTTTTTTTTATTTTTTTTAATTTATTTATTTATTTTTAATTTTTACTTTACAATTCTGTATTGGTTTTGGCATAGATTGACATGAATCCACCACAGGTGTACATGCATTCCCAAACATGAACCCCCCTCCCACGCCCCTCCCCACAACATCTCTCTGGGTCATCCCCGCACGTCAGCCCCAAGCGTGTCATATCCTGCATCAGACATAGACTGGCATTTCGATTCTTACATGATATTATACATGTTTCAATGCCATTCTCCCAAATCATCACACCCTCTCCCTCTCCCTCTGAGTCCAAAAGTCCGCTATACACATCTGTGTCTTTTTTGCTGTCCTGCATACAGGGTCATCATTGCCATCTTCCTAAATTCCATATATATGTGTTAGTATACTGTATTGGTGTTTTTCTTTCTGGCTCACTTCACTCTGTATAATCGGCTCCAGTTTCATCCATCTCATCAGAACTGATTCAAATGTATTCTTTTTAATGGCTGAGTAATACTCCATTGTGTATTTTTTTTTTTAAATTGAAAAAAAATGTCAAAGAGTTTAGTTTCACAGCAAAATTGAGGACAATGCAGAGCTTTCTGTATATTCCCTACGTGCTCAGCTTCCCCACAACCAACATGCCACCCAACTCCCCCAGCTTGCACATTTGTTACTGTTGGGGACATTGTTGGTTGATGGTTACATGGACACATTGCAATCACCCAGTCTGTGCTTTGAATTCCAGTTGAGGATGCCTCTTGTGGTAAAGTGAATAAGAATCCACCTGCCAATGCAGGGGATGCAGGTTCAAGCCCTGGTCCAGAAAGATTCCTCATGCTGAGGGGCAACTAAAGCCCATGCACCACCCCTCCTGAGTGTGTCCACAACTGATGAAGCCCATGTGCCCTAGGGTCTGTGCTTCACAACAAGAGAAGTCACTGTGATGAGCAGCCCCTACACCTTATGAAGAGTAACCCCCTCTCACTGCAACTGGAGAGAGCCCATGTGCAGCAACAGAGACCCAGCAAAACCAAAAAATTAATTAATTAATTAAAAACATAAATAAATAGATTCCAGTTCACTGTTGGTATTGTACGTTCTGTGGATTTTGTCAAATGTATAGTAATATGCATCTAAAATTATGGTGTCATATAGACAATTTTTACCCTAAAAATCATCTGTTCATCTGTGCTTTTATTCATTCTTCCCTTCCCCAACCATTGGCAGCCTCTGATCATTTTACTGTATCCATAAAGCCTTTTCTAGAATATCATATATTTGAAATCATACAGTACGTTGCCTTTGCAGATTGCCTTCTTTAAGTTGGTATTATGCATTTAAGTTTCTTCCATGTCTTTTTATGACTTTATCACTCATTGCTCTTTGCTTCTATATAATGTTACATTGTCTGACCGCATCTGAATTTGTCTATTCACCTGCTGAAGGACATCTTAGCTGTCTCCAAGCTTTGACAATTATGAATATGGTTTCCATAAACATCCATCTGCAGATTTGTGTGGAATACAGTTAAATTCTACATATCAAATAATCAGCTGGATAGCTTCTTTTCATTATAGCAAAGAACCAATTTGGATGACTTAAAATATCTTAAATGGTTGTATATTTAAACATTTATATAATTTTTATTAGTGTCTGTTCAAAGACACTAATAATTGGCAAGCAATGTTGGTGATTTACTTACAGTGACTATGTAAACTTGCCAGATTTAATAAATAATTGCATATTCTTTACTTATTTTACTAACAAAAGAGAAGCTTAGCTGAAATTGTGTTTTTCGATTCTTAGTTTTTTTTTTTTTTTTTTAAGATCATGTGGATTCAGGATTAGCATTTCCATGGTTTGTTTCTTCTTTACCAAGTTTCTCGACCCAGTGTTTATTAGAAATCTCCATGTTTAACAAAAAATAGCAAACCATGACAAATAGTCTACCACCTTTGAAATTTTGAACAATCAATAGCATTATTCCAGTTAGTAGCTCATAACTCAGAGAGTGTTGGAGGCTGTGGGTACATATTTTTTCCTATGACTAATTGTTTCTTAATATATGTAAAATATAATAAGAAATTATTTATTTTTCATCTAATAGTTGTTTTGTCAGAAAGCCCATGAGAGGATCAATAATATATTTGTTGGACTCTTTATTCCTGATTACAAAAGAATACATGTGCATTTTGGAAAATTTACAAAATATGAACATTTACAAAAGGATTATTTTACTTATAAAAAATCTAACAGATAAAATGTTATGTTTCATCTTTGCCTTCTTTTGATTCCCATTGTAACACCAATTTTTGTTGATGTGTAGCAACTAAGTTGTGTCCAACTCTTTTGTGACTCCATGGACTGTAGCCAGCCAGTCTCCTCTGTCCATGGGATTTCCCAGGCAAGAATACTAGAGTGGCTTATCATTTTCTTCTCCAAGGAATCTTCCCAACCCAGGGATTTGCCCAGGTCTCCTGCATTGACAGGCAGATTGTTTACCACTGAGCCACTGAAGAATCCTGAGTAAGCCATATTTTAGTTTGTGTAAAGTGTGAATTTTACTTTTATTCAAGTTGAGTATTTTTTTAAGTTAATCTCACTTTTTAATTTTCATTTTGACCAATTGTATTAAAACATTATCTAAAGATAAAGCTACTCTTACCTTAAACTTAAGTAAAGAGATTTATTTGACCCCATGGGCTAGAACACAGGAAAGATTCACTTACCATGTTCTACAGTACCTTCTACAAAAGGTGATTATTTTCTTAGGGTTCTTATGATAAGAATAAGCTTCTGAAAACATCACATGGAATACAAGGTCTTAATCTAGGTTAACACTGACATTATAAATGTATGTTTTGCAGTTTCTAATTTCAGACTTAAACTGAAGAAAGTAGGGAAAACCATTAGACCATTCAGGTATGACCTAAATCACATCACTTATGATTATACAGTGGAGTGAGAAATAGATTTAAGGGACTATATCTGATAGATAGAGTGCCTGATGAACTATGAACTGAGGTTCTTGACATTGTACAGGAGACAGGGATCAAAACCATTCTCATGGAAAAGAAATGCAAAAAAGCAAAATGGCTATCTCAGGAAGCCTTACAAATAGCTGTGAAAAGAAGAGAAACAAAAAGCAAAGGAGAAGAGGAAAGATATAAGCATCTGAATGCAGAGTTCCAAAGAACAACAAGAAGAGATAGGAAAGCCTTCCTCAGTGATCAATGCAAAGAAAGAGAGGAAAAGAACAGAATGGGAAAGACTAGAGTATCTTCAAGAAAATTAGAGATACCAAGTGAACAATTCATGCAAAGAAGGGCTCAATAAAGGACAGAAATGGTATGGACCTAACAGAAGCAGAAGATATTAAGAGGTGGCAAGAATACATGGAAGAGCTGTACAAGAAGATCTTCACGACCAAGATAATCACGAGGGTGTGATGACTCATGTAGAGCCAGACATACCGGAATGTGAAGTCAAGTGGGCCTTAGAAAACATCACTACGAACATAGCTAGTGGAGGTCATGTAATTCCTATTGACTATTTCAAATCCTGAAAGATGAGGCTGTGAAAGTGCTGCACTCAATATGCCAGCAAATTTGGGAAACTCAGCAGAGGCCACAGGACTGGAAAAGGTCAGTTTTCATTCCAATCCCAAAGAAAGGCAATGCCAAAGAATGCTCAAACTACCGCACAATTGCACTCATCTCACACGCTAGTAAAGTAATGCTCAAAATTCTCCAAGCCAGGCTTCAGCAATATGTGAAGTGTGAACTTCCAGATGTTCAAGCTGGCTTTAGAAAAGACAGAGGAACCAGAGATCAAATTGCCAACATCTGCTGGATCATGGAAAAAGCAAGAGAGTTCCAGAAAAAAAACATCTATTTCTGCTTTATTGACTGTGCCAAAGCCTTTGATTGTGTGGATCACAAGAAACTGTGGAAAATTCTTCAAGAGATGGGAATACCAGACCACCTGACCTGCCTCTTGAGAAACCTATATGCAGGTCAGAAAGCAACAGTTAGAACTGGACACAGAACAACAGACTGGTTCCAAATAGGAAAAGGAGTACATCAAAGCTGTATATTGTCACCCTGTTTATTTAACTTCTATGCAGAGTACATCATGAGAAATGCTGGACTGGAAGAAACACAAGCTGGAATCAAGATTGCTGGGAGAAATATCAATAACCTCAGATATGCAGATGACACCACCCTTATGGCAGAAAGTGAAGAGGAGCTAAAAAGCCTCTTGATGAAAGTAAAACAGCATAGTGAAAAAGTTGGCTTAAAGCTCAACATTCACAAAACGAAGATCATGGCATCTGGTCCCATCACTTCATGGGAAATAGATGGGGAAACTGTGGAAACAGTGTCAGACTTTATTTTTGGGTGCTCCGAAATCACTGCAGATGGTGATTGCAGCCATGAAATTAAAAGACGCTTACTCCTTGGAAGGAAAGTTATGACCAACCTAGATAGCATATTCAAAAGCAGAGACATTACTTTGCCCACAAAGGTCCGTCTAGTCAAGGCTCTGGTTTTTCCAGTGGTCATGTATGGATGTGAGAGTTCGATTGTGAAGAAAGCTGAGTGCAGAAGAATTGATGCTTTTGAGCTGTGATGTTGGAGCAGACTCTTGAGACTCCCTTGGAATATAAGAAGATCCAACCAGTCCATTCTGAAGATCAGCCCTGCGATTTCTTTGGAAGGAATGATGCTAAAGCTGAAACTCCAGTACTTTGGCCACTTCATGTGAAGAGTTAACTCATTGGAAAAGACTGATGCTGGGAGGGATTGGGGGCAGGAAGAGAAGGAACAACAGAGGATGAAATGGCTGGATGGCATCACTGACTTGGTGGATGCGAATCTGAGTGAACTCCGGGAGTTGGTGACGGACAGGGAGGCCTGTGATTCACGGGGTCACAAAGAGTCGGACATGACTGAGCAACTGAACTGAACTGAATAAATATTTTGAGGTTCATTTTTTAAAATCTAGGAATGATGATTTTTCCAACACTGTACCATAAACCATTATTTCCCACCATTTTCTTCAGTGAATTCAAGATGAATGGTGTCATAGATTATCCAGAGTTGCACAACAGAGAAACAAAGGAAAAGGATAACCTGTCATAGAGAATTCATATCATAAACATCTGTGAAATGAATGAAAGTAGCAAAATGTTTTTAGAAGTATTCTTTGATGTCTCAAAGTGAGATTAATTTCAGATGTCATTCCTCAGTATTTCTCCCTGTAAATGTCTATTACAGAATTTGTTATATTTTATCCTAACCATTGAAGGAACCCCTGAAGTTCCTTTTCTGTCTCAAAAGATATTCTGAGTTCTTTGGGTCCAGGATTACAGTGGATGCCAAAGCCATGAGATAGTGAGATAGTAACAGTGAGGGCAGAGAAAACAGTAAGTGTTCTAGATGTACTTAGTCATTTTCAGTTACGAGACTTGGTAAGTAATTAGATAGAGAAAAAAATTCATGAAAACTCTGGTTTTTGACCTTCAATAACTATCAGTGAAAGGGTAATCTTGGGAAGACAACTGTATTCACAGTGATAAAAATAACCAATTCAATCTGAAGCAATAATGCGTTTGAAATGTCTATTAAGTATTGGATATTTGAGTTTAAAATTCAGTAGAGAAATCTACACTGAAATTTAATATTCATCCAAGGTACAGTTGATAGCTGAAGTCATAAAATTAGAAAAGGTCACTCAAGGAGCAGGTAGTATGAAATTAGAGCCACAGATGAACTCTGAATATTTTCCCATTTAAATAAAGGATAAAAAGATGACTGAGGGAAGGAGGCTTTATTAGAGAAGACATTATTATGTGTAAGCATTAAAAAAAATCCTGAAACAAGGTATATGTTGATAGAAATTGATTCATCTCAGTAAAAAGTTATTCTTAACCAGTTCGAATTCCAGTCTTGCTGTGTGGTAGGGTATCTGTGAGGAATGTTAATAACTAAGAGTATTATTTTTTCTGTTTACCAAATATTCAGTTCACTTTCATTTCCAAACAGAAATCCTTGTCACCTCTGTCCAAGAAAGATCATCCAAAAGTCTCAGCTAACCATTGCATCAAGCTCAATATTCAGGATCGTAATAGCCTTTTATCAGAGATGATGGATGGTGATCACTGGATAGTTCCTTTTTGTGGATCCTCTTGAGAATTATGGGCAAAAAGACAAGTTTTCTGTTTCACACTCAATTTACAATGGATAGATATGATCAGAATCATAACAGTAACCACACACACACAAAAGGAGGAGGGTGGGAGACACATAATAGTAATGTCAATTACTCGGCCATTAAAAAGAATGAGATAATGCCATTTGGAACAACATAGTTGGACCTGGAGATTATCTTACTAAGTGGAGTGAGTCAGTCAGAGAAAGACAAATATTACATGATATTGCTTATATGCAGCATCTAAAACATTCACGCAAATGAACTTATTTATAGAACAGAAACAGGCTCACAGACTTAGAAAATGAACTTATGTAACCCATGAGAGGAGGAAGATGAGGAGGGAGTTTGGGATTGACATGTGCACACTGATATATTTTAAATAGTTAACAAACAAAGACCTACTGTAAAGAAAAAAAAAATCTTACACTGGGGAGGGCTTCCTACTCTGGGAAAAGAGAAGCTTTTTATGAATGGATTCAATTCTGCTCCCTGAGAGGGCTGGTTCTCACGTTCATTGTTCTAGAAGTGTTTTACTTTCTTATCATCCTCAATTTCCATAACTGAATTGAATATTATGGACCATATTCTTCTTGAGAGTTAACTTTTTTGAAAGAATGACTCTAAAACATGTAGTTTGCTTCTTATGTACTTGATTCCAGTCAACATCATGTATCTAAAATCTTTTTTATGGACATGTTTACTAAATTTTCTGTTATTTTCTTGCATTCTCTTCTTCACATTTATGTAATCTCTCACATACATTCAAAGCAATTGCAATTACTTTGTTCTATTAAGCTTTCATGGTGGAGGCATGACTTTTCTTTCTTTTGTCCAAATGAAAAGATTTATTATGCACTACCTTAGCTATTCAAGGTATTTTAATAATGAGTAGAAAGGCAAACATTGTTTGGACCCTGCCTCTAAACAGACTTTTATAAATGTTTTAATTTTAATAGTCTACTGTTCAGCATCATGAGAAATGCTGGGCTGGAGGAAGCACAAGCTGGAATCAAGACTGCCGGGAGAAACATCAATAACTTCAGATATGCAGATGACATCACCCTTATGGCAGAAAATGAAGAAGAACTAAAGAGCCTCTTGATGAAAGTGAAAGAGGAGAGTGAAAAAGCTGGCTTAAAGCTCAACGTTCAGAAAAATAAGATCATGGCATCCGGTCCCATCACTTCATGGTAAATGGATGGGGAAACAGTGGAAACAGTGTCAGACTTTATTTTTCTGGGCTCCAAAATCACTGCAGATGGTGACTGTAGCCATGAAATTAAAAGACGCTCACTCCTTGGAAGGAAAGTTATGACCGATCTAGACAGAATATTAAAAAGCAGAGACATTACTTTGCCTACAAAGGTATGTCTAGTCAAAACTATGGTTTTTCCAGTAATCATGTATGGATGTGAGAGCTGAACTATAAAGAAAGCTAAACACTGAAGAATTGATGCTTTTGAACTGTGGTGTTGGAAAAGAGTCTTGAGAGTCCCTTGGACTGCAAGGAGATCCAACCAGTCCATTCTAAAGGAGATCAGTCCTGGGTGTTCATTGGAAGGAATGATGTTGAAGCTGAAACTCCAATTTTTTGGCCACCTGATGCGAAGAGCTGACTCATTTGGAAAGACCCTGATGCTGGGTAAGATTGAAGGCAGGCAGAGAAGGGGACAACAGAGGATGAGATGGTTGGATGGCATCACTGACTCAATGGACATGAGTTTGGGTGGACTCCAGGAGTTGGTGATGGACAGGGAAGGCTGGTATGCTGCAGTTCATGGGGTCATAAAGGGTCAGACACAACTGAGCAACAAAAGTGAATTGAACTGAACTGTTCTGCTTTGACTTATATTTGTATTTTCTAAATCTTCAAGTTTCTGAATTTTCATTTTTCTCTTTTCTTCTCTTCTTGGAAATATTCAGTTCTTTTAAAATCATCTTTTTCTTAAGATCAGGTAAAAATCCATCCAATGATGCTTAGTACACATTAGTAGTGTTCTGTTTTCCAACATTTTCTTCTAAAACAACATTATTTGCCTTCCAAATTATAGTGGGAGATATTAATAGTAATTTCATAATTTCCAAAGCTGGATTACTTTCCTTCTAGATTTAATATCAGTTAGTTCATTCATCACTCACAGCAGTGGTGCTAAGGCAATGACATAAAAATTTTGTATTGACAACACGCCATATCTGGGTTGCAGTTTCTATATCAGCCATACAGTCCTGATTATTTTAAGCAATTTTTTAAAACAAGGTTTATTTTGACTAACTTCTTGAAAAAGGAGAAAAAATCATTGCCTCAACTAACATTTTCTTTAAAGTTGCAAAATAAAGTTACAAATTCCATATTTTAAAAATTCACAAAAATTTTCAAGTATTTAAAACAACAATAACTCAAATTAAGGGTAACAAATCTTTGTGTAAGTCAAGTGGTTTCTTACTTTTCTCTCTAAGTAAAATTGAAATAGGAACAAATTAATTTGCCAGTGATAAATCACTATAAATGATGTTTAACAATAGGTTACTTTATACATTAAAAAACACTTTATAAAGTGAAGATCTGAGTCAAATCTTCCTTTCAGATGAGTACATGACTTCAGATATTCTTGTTGTTTTTCGCTAATTTGTGTCTACTCTTTGTGACCCCATGGACTTCAGCATGGCAAGCTCCTTTGTCCTTCACCATCTCCTGGACTTTGCTTGAATTCATGTCCATTGAGTTGGTGATACTATGTAACCGTCTCAACCTATGCTGTCTCTTCTCCTTTTGCCTTCAGGCTTTCCCAGAATCAGGGACTTTCCCAACGAGTCTGTTAGTCACATCAGGTTGCCAAAGTGTTGGAGCTTCAACTTCAGCATCAGTCCTTCCAATGAATATTCAGGATTGATTTTTTTTAGGATTGATTACCTTGATCTTGCAGTTCAAGGAACTTTCAAGAGTCTTCTCCAGCATAGTGGTTCAAAAGTATCAATTCTCTAGCACTCAGCCTTCTTTATGGTCCAACTCTCACATCCATACATACATGACTATTGGAAAAACCATAGCTTTGACTAGACAAACCTTTGTCAGCAAAATGATGTCTTTGCTTTTTAATACTCTGTCTAGGTTTGTCATAGCTTTCCTTCCAAGGAGCAAGTATCTTTTAATTTCATGATGCAGTCACCATCTGCAGGGATTTAGGAGCCCAAGAAAATAAAATCTGTCACTACTTCCACTTTTCCCCTTCTATTTGCCATGAAGTGATGGGACCAGATGCCATGAGCTGTTTTATTAATGTTGAGTTTCAAGTCAACTTTTTCACTCTCATCTTTCATCCTTATCAAGAAACTCTTTCAGCTTCTCTTCACTTTCTGCCATTAGAGTGGTATCATTCACATATCTGAGGTTGTTGATATTTCTTCTGGCAATCCTGATTCCAGCTTCTGATTCATGCAGCTTGGCATTTCACATGATGTACTTTGTACATAAGTTAAATAAACAAGGTGACAATATACAACCTTGTCATAAACCTTCCCCAATTTTGAACAGGTCTGTTGTTCCATGTCTAGTTATAACTGTTGCATTTTGACCTGTATACAGATTTCTTAGGAGGCAGGTAAGGTGGTCTGGTGTTCCTAACTCTTTGAGAATTTTCCACAGTTTCTTGTGATCCACACAGTCAAAGGGTTTAGCCGAGTCAATGAAGCAGAAGTATATGGTTTTCTGGAATTTGCTTGCATTATCTATGCTCCACCAGGTATTGGCAATTTGATCTCTAGTTCCTCTGACTTTTCTAAACCCAGCTGGTACATCTGGAATTCTCAGTGCATGTATTGCTGAAATCTAACTTGAAGGATTTTGATCATAATATTACTAGAATGTGAAATGAGTACAATTGTATGGTGAAAGTAAAGTGTTAGCTGCTCAGTCGTGTCTGACTTTTTGTGACCCCTGGACAGTAGTCCAACAGGCTCCTCTGTCCAAGGGATTCTCTTGGCAAGATGGTAGTTTGAACATTTTTTGGCATTGCCCTAGTTTGGGAATGGAATGAAAACTGATCTCTTCCAGTCTTGTAGTCACTGCTGACTTTTCCAAATTAGCTGTATCTTGATTGCAACATTTTAACAGCATTTTCTTTCAAAATTTTAATTAGCTCAGCTAGAATCCCATCATCTTTATTAGCTTTGTTCATAGTAATGCTTGCTAAGGCCCACTTGACCTCACACTCCAGGATTTCTGACTGGAGTGATCACATCACCATGATTTTCCAGGTCATTAAGACATTTTTTGTATCGTTCTTCTGTATATTGTTGCCACTTCTTAATCTCTTCTCTTTCTATTAAGGCCTTGCCTATTCTGTCCTTTAAGGTGCCTATCTTCACATGTAGTGTCCCCTGATATCTCCAGTTTTCTTGAAGGGATCTCTAGCTGTTCCGATTTTATTGTTTTCCTGTATTTTTGCACTATTTATTTCAGAAAGAGTTATCTCTCTTTGTTTTATTTATTTATTTTTTTAATGGAACTCTGCATTTAATTGGGTATATCTTTCCTTTTCTCCTTTGCCTTTCACTTCTTTTCTCAGCTATTTGTAAACCCTCCTCATACAACCACTTTGGATCTTTACATTTCTTTTTCTTTGACATGGCTTTGGTCCCTCCCTCCTGTACAATATTATGAATCTGTCCATAGGTCTTCAGACACGCTGTCAGGTCCTTTGACTCTAGTTGTCACCTGCACATTATAAGGGTTTTGATTCAGGTCATACCTAAATGGCCTAGTAGATTCCCCTACTTTCTTTAAACCTGAAGTTTGCCATAAGGAGCTCATAATCTGAGCCACAGTCAACTCCAGATCTTATTTTTGCTGACTCTATAGGGTTGCTCCATCTTCAGCTGTGAAGAATATAATTAATCTGAATTCATTTTGATTTTGATCATCTGATAATATCCATATATAGAATCATCTTTTGTGTTATTGAAAAAGTGTTCTTGCTATGACCAGTGTTCTTGACAAAACTCTGTTAGCTTTCCCTTGCTTCATTTTATACTCAAAGGACAAACTTGCTTGTTAACCCGGATATCTCTTGACTTCCTACTTTTGCATTCCAATCCCCTATGATGAAAAGCACATTTTTTTTTTTTTTTTGGTGTTAGTTCTAGAAGATCTTGTAGGTCATCCTAGAGCTATTCAACTTAAGCTTCTTCAGAATTAGTGGCTGTGGCATGGATCTGAATTACTGTGATGTTGTATGGTTTACCTTAGAACCAAACTGAGATCATTCTGTCATTTTTGAGGTTTCACCCAAGTACCGCATTTTAGACTCTTTTGTTGACTATGAGGATTACTTCATGTTTTCAATAATGACTTGAGAGGGAAAAAACAAACCTAATCTAGGGCCACAATAAACTGTAAAATGTTCCACATAACTGATGCAATTGCTTTGAAATCCCTCTGAAATTTATCTACCCATGCTCCCAGTTGTGTGCCAATTATAAATGCCTTGAAACATTATCAATTTATGCTTTTATTTTTCTTGAAAGGCCCATAAGTTGAAATTTGAATAAATGGTTAATTTGCTTCATTCATATATGGCCTTTATTGTTTGCCTTTTGCATTCTAAAATAGATTAATATGACTAATATTTTAAGGCTTTTTAGATGTTCTGTGGTTTGTAGATAAAGTTAGTACTTTTATATACCTCCCCAGTCTTGCAATTTCATTTGCACTTCTATACTGAGCTTGAATAGAGACTTGTGATACCTGACAGTCAATAGTGTCTTTACAAGTGGCATTATGGATCTACCTCTTTGATGAGCTAATCTGGTAGCAAAAAAGAATGCCTTGTGAAAAATCACCAGAAATTAGCATTGTACAATAGCTAGATTGGTTATCATTTGTATGTAATGTATGTGTAATGCTCACATATTCAAATACCATTTATGAGATGTGTTTGCAAATCAACTAATGAAGGCACCTTACCTTGTCATAGGGCTTCCCTGGTGGCTCAGTTGGGAAAGGGTCTGCCTGCAATGCAGGAGACCTGGGTTTGATCCCTGAGTCAGGAAGCGTCCCTGGAGAAGGAAACAGAAACTGACTCCAGTATTCTCACCGGGAGAATTCCATGGACAGAGAATCCTGGTGGGCTATAGTCCATGAAGTGGCAGAATTGGAATGCCTGAGTGACTAGCACTACCTTTTCATAGTCATTTAACTTTTTAATGCTGCTTGTTATCAGTAGCTTTCTTTACACTCATAATCAAGATTGCAGGGGAAGTATCAATAACCTCAGATATGCAGATGACACCATATGTTTTTTTATGGCAGAAAACAAAGAGAAACTAAAATCCTTTTGATGAAAGTGAAAGAGGAGAGTGAAAAAGCTGGCTTAAAACTCAGCATTCATAAAATAAAGATCCTGGGATGCGGTCCCATCACTTCATGGCAAATAGATGGGGAAATAATGAAAACAGTGGCAGATTTTGTTTTCTTGGGATCCAAAATCACTGTAGATGGTGACTGCATCCATGAAATTAAAAGACACTTGCTCCCTGGAAGAAAAGCTATGGCCAACCTAGGCAGCACATTAAAAAACACAGATATTACTTTACTGACAAAGATCCATCTAGTAAAAGCTATGGCCTTTCCAATAGTCATGTATGGATGTGAGATTTGGACCATAAAGAAAGCTGAGCACTGAAGAGTTGATGCTTTTGAACTGTGGTTTTGGAGAAGACACTTGATAGTCCCTTGGACAGCAAGGAGATCAAACCAATCCATCCTAAAGGAAATCAGTCCTGAATATTCACTGGACGGGCTGATGCTGAATCTGAAGCTCCGATACTTTGGCCACCTGATGTGAAGAACTGACTCGCTGGAAAAGATCCTATGCTAGGAAAGATTGAAGGTGGGAGAAAGAGGGGACAACGAGGAATCAGATGGTTAGATGGGATCACTGACTCGATGGACATGAGTTTGAGCAAGCTATCAGAGATAGTGATGGACAGGGAAGCCTGGTGTGCTGCAGTCCATGGAGTCGCAAAGACTCAAACGCACGTGAGTAAACGCGACTGAACTGACTGACATAATAATAGTTTCATGAGATGTGAGGGACAATTCGTTATACTACTGATCTGAGTGGTGTCAAAGATGAAACACAGTTAAGTTCCATAGATGGTGGATTCTTTATCCACTAAACCATTGGGGGAAGCCACACACACACACACACACACACATACATGTCATGGAAAAGTCTTAATGTTTAATTACGGTCTTCAATTTTAATTTGGGATCTCCATGAAGGCAAATATCATTGGGGAAAGTTTCTTTCACAATTAAATTAGAATAACTGAGAACGTTCTAAGACAATATTGAAAGTGAAAGTATTATTTGCTCAGTTATGTCCAACCCTTTGCAATCCCATACACTGTAGCCCCCTGCCAGGTTCCTCTGTCCGTGGAATTTTCCAGGCAAGAATACTAGAGTGGGTTGCCATTTCCTTCTCCAGGGGATCTTCCCAACCCAGGGACTGAACCCAGGTCTCCTGCACTGTAGGTGAAGTTTTTAACCATCTGAGCCACCAGGAAAACCCTCTAAGATAATATTAAATGATTTATATAGTCTTCTGTAATATTAAAGTTTTTCAATTTTATAAACTCATAATAGCCCACAATGATGATCACCTCCCTGGATTCATGCCTTATGTGGTCTTCTCTCACATCAGATAACAAATATAATACTGTAACCTATGTAACTAATGCAATATTGAGGAAATAGTGAAGTCAGAGTTCAAGTCTAGGTCATAAGAAACACTGCAGTTTTGTTTTGCTCTTAGATCGTTTGCTTTGGGAGAAGCCAATAGCCATGTACTGAGGGCGCTCATGTTATCATTGTGGAAGGGGCCACACAGCAAGGACCTGAAGTCTTCTGTTCATAGATAGAACTGAGTCCTCCTTTCAAAGGACATTGAGTCGGTTATTCTGGAAGAGAATCCTCTTGCTCAAGTGTTGCCATTAGAAAACTTCAGCCCAAACCCACACTTCAATGGTGACCTCCTGGGAGAACCTGAATCTGAATCACTAGACTAAGCTGCTCCTGAATTCCTGACCCACAGGAACGATAAGATAACAAATGTTTGTTGTTTTTATTTGCTATGTTTCAGGGTAATTAGTTATGCAACTATAGATAAACACAGATAATTCGAATAGGCCTAAACCCCCCAGATTTCACTAGGTAGGCACTACCATCTTTACTGTCATTACAGGAAGGATGCTCTTTAAGTGCAGAGGAGAACCTCAGGCAAATTGGAATTGACTGAGAAAGAGAGCATTATGGGAACTGATTTTAAAGAATGTACACCCGTGGTGGATTCATGTCAATGTATGGCAAAACCAATACAGAATTGTAAAGTAAAATAAAAAATAAATAAATTAAAAAAAAAAAAAAAGAATGAAGGCAGGTAGAAATGGAGTAAGAAAAGAGAAATTCCAAGCAAAGCTAACAGAATACATGTATCCACAAAACTATAGTCCCTACAGGAAGCTTGAAGAAATTCCTTGCATTTGACAAAGTTTTGTTGCTGGTGTGAATGAAGTAGTTGATGAACCTGAAGAGGTAAGTGAGTGAATAATAATAAAGGTCCTCCTTTATTTGGAAGGCAAGCTAAGTCTTGTAACTTAAAGAATCTGCTGCTGCTGCTGCTAAGTCACTTCAGTCGTGTCCGACTCTGTGCGACCCCATAGACAGCAGCCCACCAGGCTCCCCCGTCCCTGGGATTCTCCAGGCAACAACACTGGAGTGGGTTGCCATTTCCTTCTCCAATGCATGAAAGTGAAAAGTGAAAGTGAAGTCGCCCAGTCGTGTCCGGCCCTCTAGCGACCCCATGGACTGCAGCCTTCCAGGCTCCTCCATCCGTGAGATTTTCCAGGAAAGAGTACTGAAGTGGGGTGCCATTGAGTAGATACTTAAGTCTTCTAAGTAGGAGAATGAGTAAATTTAAAAATAAAAGACAAATAGAAAATGATTGCAATACTTCCAGCAATAAAATGGCAAAGGTAGATTTTAACATGCAGCAGTGGCTGTGGAGAAAAGGAAACTCATTGCAAAAATACAAAGAAAATACTTCTAAATGAGACATAGCAGAATCTTCATTTGTGATTGAAGGAAAGCTGAGGCTGTATCAGAGCTTTGCCATCACATACTTACAACCTTTCTGTGTCTTTCCAATAAATACTTTATAAAGGGAGACAAGGACATTTTCACTTATGCGTATTAGCTTTTACATTCTCTTTTCTTGCTCTCCACCACTCATTATCCTTTATGACATTCTGAAATCACCCTAACAGGTAAGTTATACCTCTCTGCACACTCATCAGGCAGAACATTTCTCAAAGGGACAAACCCATAGCATTATATATATATATTTAAAATTCCAGAACTACATAAATAATTGATAATCAAAATGTTTGCTTAACTGGGAAGGAAGTCCAAAAAAGAAGCAGAAGTTTAGCTTCACCTATCATTTATAATTCCAAAGGTAGGCATTAAATATTATATTGTAGAATATTCAAATTAAATGTGGGTGCACTAAATATTTGTAATTAAAATATGACCATTGAATTTGCTATCAGTAATATGTAGATCTTCCTTGACTTATGATGGAATTAGGGTTACATCCTAATAATCAAATCATAAATTGAAAATATATTAAGCTGAAAACATATTTGATACACAGAAGCTATTAAAAATGATGATAATTTCCATGGTGTCTTTATTGGTAAAGAATCTGCCTGCAATGCAGAAGATCTGGGTTCGATCCCTGGGTCAAGAAAATTCCCTGGAGAAGGGATTGGCTTCCCACTCCAGTATTGTTGCCTAGAGAATTTCACTGTCAGAAGAACCTGGCAGGCTAAAGTCCATACGGTCACAAAGAATCAGACATGACTGAGTGACTAATGCTTTCACTTTCACTGAACATGATAACTAAGCTTAGCATAGCTTAGGTTAGCTTTAGTTCAGTTCAGTTCAATCACTCAGTCAGGTCCGACTCTTTGCGACCCCATGAATCGCAGCACGCGAGGCCTCCCTGTCCATCACCAAATCCTGGACTACACTCAAACTCATGTTGATAGAGGCAGTGATGCCATCCAGCCATCTCATCCTCTGTCGTCCCCTTCTCATCCTGCCCCCAATCCCTCCAAGCATCAGAGTCTTTTCCAATGAGTCAACTCTTTGCATGAGGTGGCCAAAGTATTCGAGATTCAGCTTTAGCCTCAGTCCTTACAATGAACACCCAGGACTGATCTCCTTTAGAATGGACTGGTTGGATCTCTTTGCAGTCCAAGAGATTCTCAAGAATCTTCTCCAACACCACAGTTCAAAAGCATCAATTCTTTGGCACTCAGCTTTCTTCATAGTCCAAATCTCATATCCATACATGACCACAGGAAAACCAAAGCCTTGACTAGACGGACCTTTGTTGGCAAAGTAATGTCTCTGCTTTTGAATATGCTATCTAGGTTGGTCATAACTTTCTTTCCAAAGAGTAAGCATCTTTTAATTTCATGGCTTCAATCACTATCTGCAGTAATTTTGGAGCACCCCAAAATAAAGTCTGACACTGTTTCCCCATCTATTTGTCATGAAGTGATGGAACCAGATGCCATAATCTTAGTTTTCTGAATGTTGAGCTTTAAGCCAATTTTTTCACTCTCTTCTTTCACTTTTACCAAGAGGCTTTTTAGTTCCTCTTCACTTTCTGCCATAAGGGTGGTGTCATCTGCATATCTGAGGATATTGATATTTCTCCTGGCAATTTTGATTCCAGCTTGTGTTTCTTCCAGTCCAGCGTTTCTCATGATGTACTCTTCATATAAGTTAGATAAGCAGGGTGACTATATACAGCCTTGACGTACTCGTTTTCCTATTTGGAACCAGTCTGTTTTTCCATGTCCAGTTCTAACTGTTGCTTCCTCACCTGCATATAGGTTCCTCAAGAGGTGGTCTGCTATTCCGATCTCTTTCAGAATTTTTCAGGTTATTGTGGTCCACACAGTCAAAGGCTTTGGCATAGTCAATAAAGCAGAAATAGATGTTTTTCTGGAACTCTCTTCCTTTTTTGAAGATCCAGCAGATTTTGGCAATTTAATCTCTGGTTCCTCTGCCTGTTCTAAAGCCAGCTTGAACATCTGGAAGTTCACAGTTCACTTATTGCTGAAGCCTGGCTTGGAGAATTTTGAGCATTACTTTACTAGCGTGTGAGATGAGTACAATTGTGTGATAGTTTGAATATTCTCTGGCATTACCTTTCCTTGGGATTGGAATGACAACTGACCTTTTCCAGTCCTGTAGCCAAGCTGAATTTTCCAAATTTGCTGGCATATTGAGTGCAGCACTTTCACAGCATCATCTTTCAAGATTTGAAATAGTTCAACTGGAATTCCATCACATCCACTAGCTTTGTTCATAGTGATGCTTTCTAAGGCCCACTTGACTTCATATTCCAGGATGTCTGGCTCTAGGTGAGTGGTCACATGATCGTGATTATCTTGGTCATGAAGATCTTTTTTGCACAGTTCTGTGTATTCTTGCCACCTCTTCTTAATATCTTCTGCTTCTGTTATGTCCCTACCATTTCTGTCCTTTATGGAGCCCATCTTTGCATGAAATGTTCCCTTGGTATCTCTAATTTTCTTGAAGAGATCTCTAGTCTTTCCCATTCTGTTGTTTTCCTCTATTTCTTTGCATTGATCACTGAGGAAGCCTTTCTTATCTCTCCTTGCTATTCTTTGGAGCTCTGCATTCAGATGCTTATATCTTTCCTTTTCTCCTTTGCTTTTAACTTCTCTTCTTTTCACAGCTATTTGTAAGGCCTCCTCAGACAACCATTTTGCTTTTTTGCATTTCTTTTCCCTGGGGATGGTCTTGATCCCTGTCTCCTCTACAATGCCAGGAACCTCAGTCCGTAGTTCAACAGACACTCTATCTAATAGATCTAGTCCCTTAAATCTATTTCTCACTTCCACTGTATAATCATAAGAGATTTGATTTAGGTCATACCTGAATGGTCTAGTGGTTTTCCTCACTTTCTTCAATTTAAGTCTGAATTGAGTAATAAGGAGTTCATGATCTGAGCCACAGTCAGCTCCCAGTCTTGTTTTTGCTGACTCTATAGAGCTTCTCCATCTTTGGCTGCAAAGAATATAATCAATCTGATTTCAGTGTTGACCATCTGGTGATGTTCATGTGTAGAGTCTTCTCTTGTGTTGTTGGAAGAGGGAGTTTGCTATTACCAGTGGATTCTCTTGGCAAAACTCTATTAGCCTTTGCCCTGCTTCGTTCCGTACTCCAAGGCCAAATTTACCCATTTCCCTTGCAGATTGCGTGCTTTGAGAGGAACAACTTCATGTCCAAGTAGTGGTGGCTGTGCAGGCACAGGAAGGCTGAGAGGAGCTACTCCACTTTCAAGATCAGGAGGGGTGGTCATGAGGAGATATCCCTATTCTAAGGTAAGGAGCAGCAGCAGCACTTTGCTGGAGTGGCTGTGAAGAGATATGCCATGTCCAAGGTAAGAGAAACCCAAGTAAGATGGTAAGTGTTGTGAGAGGGTATCAGAGGACAGACACACTGAAACTATAACAGAAAACTAGTCAATCTAATCACGCGGACCACTGCCTTGTCTAACTCAATGAACCTAAGCCATGGAATGTGGGGCCGCCCAATATGGGAGAGTCAAGGTGGAAATGTCTGACAGAATGTGGTCCACTGCAGTAGGGACCACAAGGAATACCAGTTCAGTATTCTTGCCTTGAGAACCCCA
Source organism: Oryx dammah (assembly GCF_014754425.2). Classification (NCBI taxonomy): domain Eukaryota; kingdom Metazoa; phylum Chordata; class Mammalia; order Artiodactyla; family Bovidae; genus Oryx; species Oryx dammah. Next base: position 5,162,981 of record NW_024070208.1, on the reverse strand, counting down.
TGAACAGTATGAAAAGGCAAGTTGATAGGACACTGAAAGATGAACTCCCTAGGTCAGTAGGTGCCCAATATGCTACTGGAAATCAGTGGAGAAATAACTCTAGAAAGAATGAAGGGATGGAGCCAAAGCAAAAACAATACAGTTGTGGATGTGACTGGTAATAGAAGCAAGATCTCATGTTGTAAAGAGCAATATTGCATAGGAACCTGGAATGTTAGGTCCATGAATCAAGGCAAATTGGAAGGAGATGGCAAGAGTGAACATCGACATTCTAGGAATCAGCAACCTAAAATGGACTGGAATGGGTGAATTTAACTCAGATGACCATCATATCTACTACTGTGGGCAGGAATCCCTTAGAAGAAATGGAGTAGCCATCATGGTCAACAAAAGAGTCTGAAATGCAGCACTTGGATGCAATCTCAAAAATGACAGAATGATCTCTGTTTGCTTCCAAGGCAAACCTTTCAATATCAAGGTAATCCAAGTCTATGTCCCAACCAGTAACGTTGAAGAAGCTGAAGTTGAACAGTTCTATGAAGACCTTCAGGAACTTTTAGAACTATGTTTGCTTACAGGAATGCAAGAAGAAAAAGTGGTTGTCTGAGGAGGCCTCCAAATAGCTGTTAAAAGAAGATAAATGAAGGGCAAAGAGAAAAGGAAAGATATAGCCATTTGAATGCAGAATTCCAAAGAATAGCAAGAGAGATAAGAAAACCTTCCTCAGTGATTGATCCATAGAAATAGAGGAAAACAATAGAGTGGGAAAGACTAGAGATCTTCTCAAGAAAATCAGAGCTACTAAGGATACATTTCATGCAAAGATGGGCCCAATAATGACAGAGATTGTTTGGACCTAACAGAAGTAGAAGATATTAAGAAGAGGTGGCAAGAATACACAGAAGAACTGTACAAAAAAGATATTCACAACCAAGATAATCATGATGGTGTGATCACTCACCTAGAGCCAGACATCCTGGAATGCGAAGTCAAGTGGGCCTCAGGAAGCATCATTATGAACAAAGCTAATGGAGGTGATGGAATTCCAGTTGAGCTATTTCAAATCCTAAAAGATGATACTGTGAAAGTGCTGCACTCAATATGCCAGCAAATTTGGAAAACTCAGCAGTGGCCACAGAAGTATAAAAGGTCAGTTGTCATTCCAATCCCAAAGAAAGGTAATGGCAAAGAATGTTCAAACTACTGCACAATTGCACTCATCTCACATGCTAGTAAAGTAATGCTCAAACTTCTCCACGCCAGTCTTCAGCAATATGTGAACCGTGAACTTCCAGATGTTCAAGCTGGCTTTAGAAAAGGCAGAGGGACTAGAGATCAAATAGCCAACATCCGTTGGATCATCAAAAACACAAGAAAGTTCCAGAAACACATCTATTTCTGCTTTATTTACTATGCCAAAGCCTTTGATTGTGTGGATCACAACAAACTGGAAAATTCTGAAAGAGATAGGAATACCAGGCCACCTTACTTGCCTCCTGAGAAATCTGTATATAGATCAAGAAGCAACAGTTAGAATGGGACCTGGAAAAACAGACTGGTTCCAAATTGGAAAAGAAGTATGTCAAGGCTGTATATTGTAACCCTGATTATTTAGCTTATATGCAGAGTAGATCATGAGAAATGCTGGGCTTGAAGAAGCACAAGCTGGAATCAAGATTGCCGGGAGAAATATCAATAACCTCAGATATGTGGATGACACCACCCTCATGGCAAAAAGTGAAGAAGAACTAAAGAGTCTCTTGATGAAAGTGAAAAAGGAGAATAAAAAAGTTGGCTTAAAGCTCAACATTCGGAACAACAAGACCATGGCAACCAGTCCTATCATTTCATGGCAAATAGATGGGGAAACAGCAGAAACAGTGAGAGACTTTTTTGGGGCTCCAAAATCATTGTGTATGGTGACTGCAGCCATGAAATCAAAAGACGCTTGCTCCTTGGAAGAAAAGTTATCACCAACGTAGACAGCATATTAAAAAGTAGAGGCATTACTTTGCCAACAAAGGTCTGTCTAATCAAAGCTGGACAGTAGTCATGTATGGATGCGTGAGTTGGACTATAAAGAAAGCTGAGCGCCAAAGAATTGATGCTTTTGAACTGTGGTGTTGGAGAAAACTCTTGAGAGTTCCTTGGACAGCAAGGAGATCTAACCAGTCCATCTTAAAGGAAGTCAGTCCTGAATATTCATTGGAAGGACTAATGCTGAAGCTGAAATTCCAATACTTTGGCCACCTGACGTGAAGAACTGACTCATTTGAAAAGACCCTGATGCTAACAATGATTGAAGGTGGGAGGAGAAGGGGATGACAGAGGATGTGATGGTTGGATGGCATCACTGACTTGCTGGAAATGAGTTTGAGTCAGCTCCAGGAGTTGGTGATGGACCAGGAGGCCTGACTGCTGCAGTCCATGGATGGTGTCTCAAAGAGTTGCACCCAACTAAGCGATTGAACTTATTGACTGACTGGGCAAAGTGATCTAATCCGAAGCCTACTTTATAACAAACTTCTGAGTATATTAATTTAATTTTTTGAATACTGTGCTGAAAATGAAAACCAGAATGGCTATCTGTCCAGTATGGTTCTCAGTCTATTGGCTGTTTTTCTTATTTATTGTGGAGCTGACTGAGAGCTGCAGCTTCTGCCCTGCTCAGCATCTTGAGTGAGTTTCCTAAGGCCTATGGCTAACCTGGAAAAATACCAAAATTCAAAATGCGAAGTATGGTTTCAAGTACACGTGCATCACTTTGGCACCATCATAACATCAAAAAGTGTAATTCAAACTATTATAAGTATGGGATTTTGTGTATTAGTTATCTGGGTACTCAGTTGCTCAGTCGTGTCTGACTCTTTGTGACCCCCCATGGACTGTAGCTTGCCAGGCTTCTCTGTCCATGGGATTCTCCAGACAAGAATACTGGAGTGGGTTGCCATTCCCTTCTCTAGGGGATCTTCCACACCCAGGGATCAAACCTACTTCTCCTGAGTTTCCTGCATTGGCAGGTGAATTCTTTACCACTGAGTCACCTGGGAAGCCCTCTTAATTATCTATTGCTGCATAAAAAAGTCACCACAGTACTTTGTGTTTTAAAACAATGAGCACTTATTATTTCACATTTCCTAGAAGTCAGAAATCTGATTTTGGCTAAGTTTGGCTCTTCTGGCTCTACGTCTCTCATAAGGTTGCAGTCAAGCAGTGGGTCTAGGCTAATGTCTTATCTGAACACACCATCAGAACGTGAGGCAATTCACTTCCAAAGGTATTCAGGTGGGCATCAACACAGGGCATTCTGATAACCCTGAAGTTGGCTTCTCACAAGGTCTGTGATCTAGAGAGTGAGAGTAAGAACCAAGGTGAGATACATATTTGGGGACCATTGTGGAGTCTGCTGATCAAAGATAGAATTACAATTTTTCATAAATAAAATAATACTATGAAAAGAAATACATATATATATATAAATATTAATATATACACATGGTGTGTGTGTGTGGAAAGAAAGTGATGATGTGTACATATAAATATATTCCTAAGCTTCTCTTAACAAAAAAGGTCTTGGGAGTAGCATTATACCAGTAACCCAGTGCATAGGTAAGCATCGATGATGGTTTTGGAGCAAGTTCTCCACTAGAAAGAACTACAACTTCTAGATCCAAGTAAAAAAAATATAAGATGGGCCTGAAAAACTTTATTGTGCCACAAATTAAGTATTCCATGAATGTTGCTGTTGTTGTTTAGTTGCTAAGTCATGCCTGACTCTTTGAGACCCTGCAAACTGTAGCACTCCAGGCTTCCCTGTCCTTCACTCTCTCCTGGACTTTGCTCATATTCATGTCCACTGAGTCTGAATGAATGAGAATGTCTTAAAAAAACAAAACAAAACAAAACAGAAAACCAGCTTTAAGAGGCTACGACTGATGAAATCTGAAATATGAGATTTAACGTAAGGGTTAAAATAATAAATAATAATATAAAATAAATAATAAAATAAATAAACATAAATATTTATTTATGTTAAAATAAATGATAACATATTTTAGTCATATTTGAGTCTTTGATATATTACTTTGCTAGGGCTTCCATGACAAAGTACCACAAACTTGATGGCTTAAAGAGTGTGCATTTATTCTTTCACAGTCTGTGTACTTGAAGTCCAGGACCAAGATGTGGGCATGGTTGGTTCCTTTTGAGAACCATAGAGGCTCCAGGCCCATTTCTTCTGTTTGTAGATGGCTGTCTCTTCCCCATGCCCTCACATGCCTTTCCTTCTGTGTTTAATTGTTTCCACATTTCCTCTTCTTATAAGTCATACTGAATTAGGGCCAACTGAAATGACCTGATTTTAACCCCTGTATGATCCTGTCTCCAAATACAGTCATATTCTAAGGTATAAAGGTTAGGAAAGCAGCCCATGAATTTTGAGGAGACAACAATTCACCCATAGCACTTAAGTGATATAAATAAATAAGTAAATGAATAAATGTATGAACAAAATAATGGTGCAGAACACTAAGCTCTCCAATTCAATAGAATGCCAACTAATAATAATCATTTAGTAGCAGAGAGATCTGGCAAACATACACCTTTATATCAAGTGATTATAAATTAACATTTACTGAGTGTGCTTCTTAAAGTGGTACACTGAGAAGAACACAGCAGCCCTTTGGTGGTGTTCCTACCTTGGTTACGTTACTTGACTAAATATGAGAAAAGAGCAGAGCCACTCAAATTTAGATACATTCTAAAGATCACTGGTTTATTAAAAAATGTTTTTTTAAAAATGTCAAGGTTATGAAAAACCAGAAAGTTCTAAGAAATTCTTCTTGATTGAAGGAGACCAGAGAGTTGTGACAACTCCATGCCACTCGTGATCTTATGTTAGATTCTAATCTGTAAAGGCCATTGGAAATATCAGCAAAATTTGAATAGGATCTATAAATCATATTGTAGTATTAAACTAATGCTACGTTTTTGGTATTGATGGTTGTATTGTGGTTTATGAGAGAGTGTTCTCCCTAGGAAATACATACAAAAATACAAAGGTTTGATGAGTGACTAATGAATGATTGATAAGGTCAAATACAGTAAAATCCCAAATACTGGGGACTCTGGAAAATGGAGAATTGCAGATACAAGAGTTATTTGTACTATTCTTAAGACAGTTCTGTAAGACAAATGATTTTTAAAGAATTCCTCAAATAACTAAATAAACAGCACTCAAATATTTTATTAAAAAACTGCCCAAACTTTGTAGAAGGAGATTCACTCCTCAGCCCTGATATCAAGCTAAGTAGATCCTCCTGCTTTACTTTTCTGTGTTTTATGTTATCATCTGTGTATGTTGTGCTCTGTGACATATTTGAAGCATATGTTACAAAAATCATACAGTGTTGCTTTTAAGAATATTTATTTAATTTTGGCTACCTTGGGCCTTTGTTGTGTGCAGGCTTTCTGTAGTAGTGAGTGGGGGCTACTCTTGGTTGTGGTGTGTGGGCTTCTCATTGTGGTGACCTTTCTTGTGCAGAGAACATGCATGGGCTCAGTAGGAGGGTGTGTAGACTTAGTTGCTTTGTGGTATGTAGGATCTTCCTGGACCAGTGATTGAACTCATGTTCCTTACATTGGCAGGCAGATAGGGCAGTCCCCTACAGTGTTGTTTTAAATGTATGAATTTTAATTGCATTTTTCTATAAATTTCTTTTAGTGTTCTATTCTTGTAAAACTCAGTTCTGATTTTGAGCCCAATCTATTTCATACACCCATCTAGTTCATGGCATTTAACTCTTACTATGTATTTTTTAAAAAAATTAACTAGAAGATAATTTCTTTACAATGTTGTGCTGGTTTCTGCCATACAACAACCTGAATCAGCCATAAATATATATATCTCTCCTCTCTCATGAACCTCCCTCCCACCCCCATTCCAGTCCAGCCCTCTATATTGTTACAGAGGGCCAGGCTGAGCTCCCTGTGTTATACAGCAACTTCCTACTAGCCATCTATTTTACATATCACTATGTAGTTTACCATAAGCAACAACAACACTTTTTCTATCGCTTCTCTTAGTGATAGACAACTAAGTTGTCTCCAGTTTCTAACTGGCATGGACACACCTACAAGGAACATGTTTGTGTATGTATATTTAGTAATCAATAATTCTCCTGGACATAAATAAGTTTGAGATTGCTGAACTGTCAGATGCATGTATAGGTTATTTCTCTAAAAGATCTCTTGCTGGTTTTTAATATTACAATTATCTTTATATTTGTCAACTTTGTCATCACCTACTACATGAAATCAATATCCTCATTTTTTTCTATGTTCATATCTATTAACATTATCTTAAAATAGGTTTTCTTTAAGTAAATTTTTGTTCCATAGTTATAAAATATTATTCTATATGTGGTTTCTTATATTTTTATCATGCACATTAATAGCTTAAATCACTCAGAGTGCCCTTTTTCATGTAATGAAAGTCAAGGATTCAACTTTCCTTTCCTTATGTAATGAGTCATTTTTAAAAAATCACTATCCCTTAAAAATCCAACATATTTAAAGGAAAAATCCACATGATTAGGCAGCGGAAACCAAAAATAAATACATTTTAGCTAGCACTAGTAACTTAAAAACTAAGGAAAATAAGACTAGATGGAAACTAAGGAGACATAAGAAAATCTTAACCAAAACAAAAAGCAAGACAACATCACTAAAGAAATAACAAAAATGCTGCTTTTCAGTTAAGAATAGAAGACAGAAGTAGTCAGTATGGTAACTGTTGAAAGTAGACTATTCAAGGACAGAGTATGCACAAGATGTGAAAAACCAATTGATAAATTCAATATTGAATAATAAGAAAAATAATGTTTTTGCTCAGAGTTAATATGGTTGCATGCATATAATATTCAATAACTCATTTAAAAATCTGTTGGAATGAATACAAAATATTTAGTAAGATGACTGAATATAAAGTAAATATACAAAGCAATCAAATTTGATTTATACTACCCATAACAAAAAATGGAAATAGAGACATATCTTTGTCAAAAGAAAGGCGGGGGGGAACTAGAAGCCAAATTAAAAAATAAAACAATGACATAGGACCTACATGAAAAATGCTTTTCTTTTTCTTTTTTTTTTTGAGTATTTATTTATTGATTATCCACTTATATTAAGGAAGCTTTAATTTGCAATATTGTGCTAACTTCAAGTATACAGCAAAGTGATCCAGTTATAGATATATATTTTTATCAAAGAATGCTATTCTTTTTTAAATTACTGTTTTGATTTCCATGTGATTATTTTGGTCAGATTTCTGTGATTGTGGTTTTCATTATGTTTGTCCTCTGATGGATGAAGATAAGAGTTTTGCTCAAGATTCTTGATGGGAAGGACTAAGTTCAGTAGCTCTGTCGTGTCTGACTCTATGCGACCCCATGGCCTGCAGCACGCCAGTCTTCCCTGTCCATCACCAACTCCTGGAGCTTGCTCAGACTCGTGTCCATTGAATCGGTGATGCTATCCAATCATCTCAACCTCTGTCATCCCCTTCTTCTGCCTTCAATCTTTCCCAGCATTAGGGTCTTTTCCAAGGAGACAGTTCTTCTCATCAGGTGGCCAAAGTATTGAAGCTTCAACTTCAGCATCATTCCTTCCAATGAATATTCAGGACTGATTTCCTTTAGGATGGACTGGTTAGATCTCCTTGCAGTCCAAGAGATTCAAGAGTCTTCTCTAATACTGCAGGAGTCTTCTCTATCCCACAGATGGGAAGGACTGACTGTGGGGAAAACTGGGTCTTGTTCTGGTGGGCAAGTTCCTTCTATTTTCTTCTGAGGGGTAGGGCTGTGTTGCCTTCCTGTAGTTTAACCTGAGGCCAAACCATGGCAGGGGCAATGTGACCTCCTTCTAAAGGACTTATGCCAGCACACTGTGCCTCCCAGGACTGCTGCTGTCAGTGTCCACAACTCCTCAGCAGGCCACTGTCAACCCATACCTCTACCAGGAGACTCCCAAGCACTCACAGGCAAGTCTGGCTCAGTCTTTTGAGGGGGTCACTGCTCCTTTCCCCTGGGTCCTGTTGAACACAAGGCTTTGTTTGTGCCCTCTGAGAGCCTCTGTTTCCCCAGTCCTATGGAAATTTTGTAATCATGACTGTAGCCATAAAATTAAATGATGCTTACTACTTGGAAGAAAGGCTATAACAAACCTAGGCAGAGTATTAAAAAGTAGAGCATCACTGCCAACAAATTTTGTCTAGTTAAGGCTATGGTTTTTTTCAATAGTCATGTATGGATGTGAGAGTTGGATCATAAAGAAAGCTGAACGCTGAAGAATTGATGCTTTCAAATTATGGTGATAAAAAAGCCTCTTGGGAGTTCGTTGGACTGCCAGGAGATCAAACCAATCAATCCTAAAGGAAATCAACCTTGAATATTCATTGGAAGGACTTATGCTGAAGTTGAAGCTCCAATGCTTTGGCCACCTGATGTGATTAATCAACACCTTAGGAAATAACCTGATGCTGGGAAAGATTGAAAGCAGGAGGAGAAGGGGATGACAGAGGATGAGATGGTTGAATGTATCACTGATTCAATGGACATGAATTTGAGCAAACTCTGGGAGATAGTGAAGGACAGGCAAGCCTGGCGTGCTGCAGCCCATGGGGTCGCAAAGTGTTAGACATGACTGAGCAACTGAACAACAACAACAACAAATTTTGAGTTATTTTTCTGTTTAATATTGCCTTATTTTAAAAAAACCTTTCCATAATTTATATGTCTCATTCATATTTTGTTCTCAGCACTCTAATCTTCATACTGCATTTCACTGCAATTTGCATATAGCAATCATATGATAAATGTTAAAAATGGGATCAATCCCAATTGCCAATTTTCATACAGAAACATCTGTTATGAGTTAGTTGTAAGGTGTAAGCGGCTTCCTAGTGGTGCTAGTGGTAAATCCCTTTCCTGCCAATGCAGGAGACTCAACAGACTCGGGTTCAATCCCTGGGTTGGGAAGATCCTCTGGAGGATGGCATGGCAACCCACTCCAGACTTCTTGCTTTGAGAATCATGGACAGAGGAACCTTGCAGGCTATAGTCCATAGGGTCACAAAGAGTCAGACACAACTAAAGCAATGCAGCCTACACATGTAAGGTGTAAACATCGGGCATTCTACTCCTCTTCATATATCCCATTGGTTAACCCATTCAGATTGCTTCTGTAGGCATGGATTGAAAGATCACTTCATAAATGTTTTAATATTCCTGCTACTTGTCTGAAACATGCTAGGCAAAAAATGCTTCAAGATGTGTAGTAGTGTTTTTATCTATCTATTATCTTCTTTTTAAAGAGTAGCACGTTTTATGACAGTGCTAGTGAACAGCTGTTACTTCATTTCAGTAGCTGATTATTTCTGGGAATTGCCAGAAGAATTATTGTCACTCAGGTTATTTGTTCAGATATCATCACATTTGTTTATAATTTATATACATTGAGGAATTGAAAAAAGTTTTTGGGATATAGACATTAACTCACAGCTGTGAAATATGGAATATATTCGAAAAATGTTAAGATTAATACCATTTAGTATCTTAATGTTAGCAGCACATTTTAACTGGAACTTTGAAAAACTGAAAGTGCTGACCTAGAAAGAAGCCCCTTAAAAATCATTCACTATGGATTTCTAACAGAACTAAATACGCTTCTCTTCTGCACTTGCCATCAATTTCTTGTCAGATCCAATTCAAAAATCTGATCTTGATCCTTTACAACTTAAATGAGGCAGATAAGAGGTTCTGCCCTTTACTGAATTCTGCTTTTAACAAAGTGGGTTCTATAAAAACACACATACAGGAGTAGATATTTTCAAGTGATGAAAGTGGACTCTGCTACTAATTAGAATCCAGTTTGATGACTTTGCAGAAGCCTCTACAATTGTGACTTCCTATAATGTCTAATTTGCAAGTTTGCTGTTTTGCCACCTGAAATTGCATAAATCTTTTTTATGTTGTGGCTAATTAAGTAACTGAAGTATTTTTAGCATAACACTGTGTGGATTACAAGGTGCTTTCAACATACATCACTCCATGTAATAAATTATAAATTGTCTTTCTCAAAAATTGCCATAAATCCTCAGCATTTTAAATCATTTTGATCAAAATGAAGACTGTGCTTTTTTGAAATCAGATTGGATCCATAAGGCATCCTATATGTATCATATGCTTCCTTACCCTAGAGAGATTATGTAATAAAAAGAGCAGCCATAAGTTTCATTAACAGCCATGGAGTACAGAAGAATGAGAATCCATAAACTAGTACTATGAGTAGTCAAAGTAATTAAATTGCATTGATAAAGTCAAATGATTCTTTTTGTTGTTGTTGTGATATGCATGATTTTATTTACTGTTTTTTTAAAATATTTTTTTAATAGGAGGATAATTGCTTTACAATATTGTGTTGGTTTCTGCCATATATCACCATGAATCAGTCGTGGATGTACCTATGTCCCCTCCTTCCTCAACCTCCCTCCATCCCACTCCTTAGGTGGTCACAGAGCAGGGGTTTTGAGCTTCCTGTGTCATGCAGCAAATTCCCACTGGCTATCTATCTCATACATGGCAGTGCAAGTGTTTCAATGCTACTGTCTCAATTTGGCTTACCCTCTCCTTCCCTCACTGGGTCTGCATGTCAGTTCTCTAAGTCTGTGTCTCCGTTGCTGCCCTGCAAATAGATTTATCAGTGCCATCTTTCTGGATTCCATAGATATGCTTCCATATATATTTGTTTTTCTCCTTCTGACTTATTTTACTCTGTATAATAGGGGCTCTCTTTTCTTAACCAATACCAGCTATATAACTGGGGAGACCAAATGCAAAGTAAAAATTTGAAGCCTCTTGTTAAAAAATTGTTAGGAATTTCAAGTTGGTAACAGCAAAAGCATGAATTCAAGTATGGGAGTTTTCTGACTGTGGTTTTCTGTGTGACTGCACAGATTGCCTACCCATGAAATTGGCCTTGATTGTGACAGTGCACATAGGTTAACATTAATTAAAAAAAAAATTGTGGAAACCACTATGTGTCAGACACAGTGTTAGGCTGTTATAGTCTGTATAAATTATAACTCCCATAAAACAAAATGTATAAGGACTACTGTCATCCCACTCTGGAGAAGAAGAAACTGAGGCTGGAAATTTGCAAATTCACCTCATGTCTTCAGAAACTGACAATGTTTCTATCCTTCATTTTTTCCAGAGATGGACTTCTACTTAATTAATGATTATAAATTATAAGGAGTGGGGACTTAAAGGAGGAGTAGTCTAATTAAATTTAAAATTTCCGAACTGAGTTTGGCTGAGAGGAAAATGGTCTAGTGAACCTCCCTACTGTTGGTGCCAGGCTTGTGTCTGTGGCATTCCTACATGTTTCTTCTCCAGTTTTGGACATTTCCCCAAGGTGGAACATGTTTCTTTTCTTTTAAACTTGTTTCAGTTTCTTTGATTAGGTAATGGATCAACTATGCAAAGGATTTTAGTTCCTGTTTTATCTATGAATGTAAGACTTAGATGAGGTCTCATTTTCACTTCTGTATTTCCTGGTGAAACTTCTAAATTTTAGGAACAAAATGAAAATGTTCTGAACCAGAAAGATGCTACAATGTTGAGAAAACTTTGCCTTATACAATTGTCCAAATTAAGCCATTGTGTCTGGGATGGAGAAAACTCAATATCCACGTTTACATTGCTGGTGGGTTTTGTGTACGAAATCAAGTCTTCTACCTATCTACACCCTCTTTTGACCATAATATGCTGTGGAAAAATCATCTTTGCCCATGTTATCATATGCTGACAATTACATGGTCAACACCTCAAAATTAATTCCAATCTTTCCTTTGTTTCAATAATGTTTTAATGAACATGTTTTTGAATGTAGATTTAATCTTCCTTGAAAATATTTCACTAGAGTCTAATATCAAAGAAGTAATTGCTGTCTCAAAGGTTATTTATTCTACTTAAATCAGCTTCAATTGCTTTTCTAGTTATAAAGAAAATTATGTTTATTTTAACCAGAAACTGTATAAAGTATAAAGAATGTCCCCCTAAATTACAATAAGCAATATAGGTCAGTATTAAAATTTTAGCATAATTTTCAGACATTTTTTCTCAATCGTATTTAGTCTTCATTTCTCTCATATTTCTTTCTCTGTGTATATACATACCTAAATATGTCACTGCTGTTCTGTTGCCAAGTCATGTGCGACTCTTCACAACCCCATGGACCCCAGCATTTCAGGTTTCCCTGTCCAAAGTATTGGAGCTTCAGATTCAGCGTCAGTCCTTCTAAAGAATACTCAGGATTGATTTCCTTTATGATTAACTGGCTTGATCTCCTTGCTGTCCAAGGAAAGCTCAACCATCTTCTCCAGCACCACAATTTGAATGCATCAAATTTTTGGCTCTGAGTCTTCTTTATGGTACAGTTATCACCATTTGACTATACTAACCTTTGTCAGAAAAGTGATGTCTCTGCTTTTTAATACACTGACTAGGTTTATTTGAAAGTTTGACCATAAAAAAAAAAAGTTGAGTGCTGAAGAATTGATGTTTTCGAACTGTGGTGTTGGAGAAGATGCTTGAGAGTCTGTTGGACTGCAAGGAGATCAAACCAGTCAGTTTTCAAGGATATCAGTCCTGAATATTCATTGGAAGGACTAATGCTGAAACTGAAACTCCAATACTTTGGCCACCTGAGGCAAAGAATTGACTCATTAGAAAGGACCCTGATGCTGGGAAAGATTGAAGGCAGGAGGAGAAGGGGGCGGCAGAAGATAAGGTGGTTGGATGGCATCAACGACTTGATGGTCATGAGCCTGAGCAAGCTTCTGGAGTTGGTGATGGACAGGGAAGCCCAGCATGTTGCAGTCCACAGGGTTGCAAAGAATCGGACACGACTGAATGACTGAACTGACTAAAGTTTGTCATAGCTTTCCTTCCAAGGAGCAAGTGTCTTTCAATTTCATGGCTGCAGTCACCATCCACAGTGATTTGGTGCCCAGGAAAACAAAATCTGCCACTGTTTCCACTTTTTCTGCACTTATTTGCCATGAAACCATGGGACCAGATGCCATGATCTTACTTTTATGGATGTTGAGTTTTAAGTCAGCTTTTTCACTCTCCTCTTTCACCTTCATCAAGAGGCTCTTTAGTTCCTCTTCAATTTCTGCCATTACGGTGGTATCATCTGTGTATCTGATATTTTGATATTTCTCCCTGCAATCTTGATTCCAGCTTGTGATTCATCCAGCCTAGCATTTTGCGTGATGTACTCTGCATATAAGTTAAATAAACATAGTGACAATATACAGTCTTTACAGTATACTCTTTTACTTCGCAAATATGCTACAGACATTTTCCTGTGGTTTATTTTCCTCTCTCTCTCTCTCTCTCTCTCTCTATATATATATATATATATATATATACATATAACATATGTAAAATCTTTATCTAAAGAAATTGAAAAGAGGTTCAGGAAAAATAGAAAATATTTGTAAACATATCTCAGCTCCAGAATATTATAATTGTCAAATTGACTCAATAGGGTCATTGACTAGAGACCGTGGTAGTGAGACTTCACACCAAGTGGACCTTCACCCTAAGCTAAAGTGCCTCCTTCTTTGTCTCTGTTATTTCTGTTGCTGGCTTTTTTCCAAAATATTAACATCTAGTTTACTATCAACATTTAAAATTATTTTCTACTCATTATTGCAATTTTAAATGGAAATGGCCAGGACATGGAAGCAACCTAGATGTCCATCAACAGATAAATGGATAAGAAAGCTATGGTACATATACACAATGGAGTATTACTCAGCCATTAAAAAGAATACATTTGAATCAGTTCTAATGGGGTGGATGAAACTGGAGCCGATTATACAGAGTGAAGTAAGCCAGAAAGAAAAACAGCAATACAGTATAGTAACACATGTATATGGAATTTAGAAAGATGGTAACAATAACCCTGTATGTGAGACAGCAAAGGAGATGCAGATGTACAGAAGACTTTTTGACTCTGCGGGAGAGGGAGAGGGTGGGATAATTTGGAAGAGGGATGGTATAGGGAAGGAGGTGGGAGGGGGGTTCAGGAGTGGGAACTTATGTACACCCGTGGCAGATTCATGTTGATGTATGGCAAAACCAATACAGTAGTGTAAAGTAAAAAAAAAAAAAAAAAAAAAGGAAATGGATTTTGAAATTTATCAGATGCATTTTTGACATTTCTTAGGACCTACAGTTTCTCCACCTTTAACCCACTAGCATGGTGAATTATACTAATGTCTTTTCTGGAATAAAATTAAACATGGAATAAATTATATGTGATCATGGTTTGTGTCTTTGGGTGATTTCAGTTGTAGTTTATTTAGAATATCTGTAAGCTGAATGAGATTTTTCTGTATTCTTTTGCACTGTTTTTACCTATTTATTGAAAACTTTATGGCCTTTGTTTTCTTTGAGTGAGGTAAAGAAAATAAGAAATACAGTCAAGAAAATGTTTATTCATTTAAAACTCCATTGATTCTGCTTCTTTTAAAAAATTTTCTAGCATTTTGATATTTTCATGGGTGATGATCTCTTTTCAGTTTTATAGATTTTTTTGTAAATGTCTAAATTAATTTTTAATATTACAAATTTTAAATGTGTTAGCTTAAATTTACCATGTAATATGTAACCATTTTTAATATATGCTTCCTTATCTTTATTTGTATATACATTTTTCCCCTTATCTAATTATAATTCTGATCATATTTTAATATAAAAGTTCCTACTCAAGGATGTACTTCAGGTATATTTAAGTTGAAAATTTATTAATCTCTACACTAATTGTTATTATTCTTTCCCTTTCTATTCTTAAACTTGGTTTGCTAGTTTTTCTTACTTTAGAGTTAAATGATAACTTTATACCTGTTTTATCTGAACATTGAAATACTGCTAAGGCAGTTATTTTTAATAAATACAACTTAGACTATAACATACATTTTGAAATGCAAAATATTATATATAATTATATAATTGTTTCATGAATACTTTAATTACAAATTTATGTTATCATTAACTTTATTTAAAACTAAAATTTTGTTTGCTTTATTGTAAACAGAAAGAACAGAAAATACCATATCATGTATGGTTATCACTAATTTGATTTTCTTCAGTATTTTACTGTTTATTTACTGCTTTTGTTAGTTAGGGTAATACTAGCTACTTGTAATAAATAACAGTTGAAATAACATGACATGTATCAAAATTTTTTTTTCCCTCACATTATAGTCCATTGTGGATATTATGATTCGGTTCAGTTCAGTTCAGTTCAGTCTCTCAGTCGTGTCTGACTCTTTGCGACCCCATGAATCGCAGCACGCCAGGCCTCCCTGTCCATCACCATCACCTGGAGTTCACTCAGACTCACGTCCATTGAGTCCGTGATGCCATCCAGCCATCTCATCCTCTGTTGTCCCCTTCTCCTCCTGCCTCCAATCTCTCCCAGCATCAGAGTCTTTTCCAATGAGTCAACTCTTCGCATGAGGTGGCCAAAGTACTGGAGTTTCAGCTTCAGCATCAGTCCTTCCAAAGAAATCCCAGGGCTGATCTCTTTCAGAATGGACTGGTGGGATCTCCTTGCAGTCCAAGGGACTCTCAAGAGTCTTCTCCAACACCACAGTTCAAAGGCATCAATTCTTCAGTGCTCAGCCTTCTTCACAGTCCAACTCTCACATCCATACATGACTACTGGAAAAACCATAGCCTTGACTAGACGGACCTTAGTTGGCAAAGTAATGTCTCTGCTTTTGAATATGCTATCTAGGTTGGTCATAACTTTCCTTCCAAGGAGTAAGCGTCTTTCAATTTCATGGCTGCAGTCACCATCCTGTTACCTTTTCTCCACTTCATGATTGAAGGAAATTGCTTATGCCTGTTCCTTTCTTTTTTGACTTTTCTTTCTTTTTTTAAGTCTAAGATTTCAGAATTATTCTCTTTCATCTTTTAGTTTTAATATCACCTTTACATGCTGTTTGTATATCTTCTATTCTTTAGCATTTTTTCTTTTTTTATTTCATTTTTTAAAAATTTACCTATATTAGTAATCCAATTTCTTCAAGTAGCTTTTTCTATATTGGAAAGAAATACTATTAAAAACCAATTGCCAAAATTTCTCCATTTTTTTTATTCTGCAAGTTTCATTTCAGTTCAGTTCAGTTCAGTTGCTCAGTTGTGTCTGACTCTTTGTGACTCCATGAATTGCAGCACGCCAGGCCTCCCTGTCCATCACCAACTCCCGGAGTTCACTCAGACTCAGGTCCATTGAGTCAGTGATGCCATCCAGCCATCTCATCCTCTGTCGTCCCCTTCTCCTCCTGCCCCCAATCCCTCCCAACATCAGAGTCTTTTCCAATGAGTCAACTCTTCGCATGAGGTGCCAAAGTATTGGAGTTTCTGCCATGAAGTGATGGGACCAGATGCCATGATCTTAGTTTTCTGAATGTTGAGATTTAGGCCAACTTTTTCACTCTCCTCTTTCACTTTCATCAAGAGACTCTTTAGTTTTCTTCACTTTCTGCCATAAGGGTGGTGTCATCTGCATATCTGTGGTTATTGATGTTTCTCCTGGCAATCTTGATTCCAGCTTATGCTTCTTCCAGCACAGCTTTTCTCATGATGTACTCTGCATATAAGTTAAACAAGCAGGGTGACAATATACAGCCTTGATGTACTCCTTTTCCTATTTGGAACTAGTCTGTTTTTCCATGTCCAGTTCTAACTGTTGCTTCCTGACCTGCATACAGGTTTCTCAAGAGGCAGGTCAGGTGGTCTGATATTCCCATCTCTTTCAGAATTTTCCACAGTTCATTGTGATCCACACAGTCAAAGGCTTTGGCATAGTCAATAAAGCAGAAATAGATGTTTTTCTGGAACTCTCTTGCTTTTTCGATGATCCAGCGGATGTAGGCAGTTTGATCTCTGGTTCCGCTGCCTTTTCTAAAACCAGCTTGAACATCTAGAATTTCATGTATTGCTGAAGCCTGGCTTGGAGAATTTTGAGCATTACTTTACTAATGTGTGAGATGAGTGCAATTCTGCCAGTTTAGACCTGTTAAAATCTACTAACTTAAAGCCTCACTAAAGTAAATCTTGTACACTTTGCTATTTCAGAATCATTGTTCTAGAAGAACCCCAAGTATCTATTTCAGCTATTTTTCAACCTTTTGGAGAAATACCTGATTTTGGATCATTTTAAGACTAAATTGTTGAGCTACATTAATCAATTTGGTTTGGAGCTTACTGTCCAAAGAACAAAGAGCTAATCCTTCTTACTTGGTCACGTTGTGGACGCTTCATTTTTTCACTTTGTGTGATCCCTTTTGTTCCTCACTTGCAATCCTCATCACTCTTTGAAATTGACTCTGGTTTCTCTCTAGGATACACTTTCTTTTAAAACCTTACTTGACGAGGGTTTTAAGAGGTTTCAAGTTGCCTGGACTTTTGGAAAGAATTTCATTCCTAAACCAAGAGGTAACTGAAATGGATTTCAACATAAAGGAGTTAATGGAGTAACTCACTTAAGTCCCATCATCATGACTCACATTTGGACCTCAGCTGTGCATGACACCAGGTTATTTAAAGGGATTTAAAATTCATACTAATATACAGTGCAATTGTAATGTTTCACTTGTTTAATCTTGTCATCTATTTTAATATATTAGGAGAGTTCTACAGCATAATAGAGCCAATAGGATATCTATCTGCCTACCTATCATCATTCACCCATTATCTTCTATCATCTCTCTATCTACTAATTATGTATATGTTTATGTACTCTCTATATATTGAGAGATTCATTTTAAGGAAATGGCTCATGTTGTTGCAGAGGCTTGCTGCATTCAAAACAGATGCACTAGGCTGGCAGACTGGAGACTCGCTCAAGTCCACAGTCAATCTGCTGACAGAATTCTTTCTTGCTCAGGAAAGGTCAGTCCTTGTTCCACTAACGCCTTCAACTGATTGGATAAGGCTCAGTTACATGATGGAAAGTAATCTGCTTTACCCAAGTTCACTAATATAAATGTTAATATCATCCAAAACCCTTCACAGAAACATCCAAGCCCAGACAAGTTGACACATAAAATTAACCAGCCCATCATGCCAGCATATATGTACGTATACATGACCCAAAGTTACAGACTGGAAGGAAAATATTTTGGTCCTCTTCTTAGCTATGCTGCTGCTGCTGCTAAGTCACTTCAGTCTTGTCTAACTCTGTGTGGCCCCATCAATGGCAGCCCGCCAGGCTCTCCTGTCCCTGGAATTCTCCAGGTAAGAATACTAGAGTGGGTTGCCATTGCCTTCTCCCTTCATAGCTATATCCATCACAAAAAAGCATAAGTCAGATGGTGTAGCATTTAGCAGTATCTAAAATATTTTTCTTGCCATATATCTTCTTCATATGTGTCTTTCTTCTACACTTTAAACAATCCTTCCTCTTTTGATTATGTTCTTATAAGGCATACCTCCACCAGTCTCTACTTTATGCTAACTGATTGTAAATGAGTACTAATGAAATTCATTTTTGCTCATTAACTTTATTCCTGGATGTGCTAGAAAGCCACTTCTCACTATTTAACTCAAGGGCTATTTGTACATTTAAATTATCAGCTTAGTGATTCAAGAGGTTGAGCAGTAGGAACCAGGGTCCTGATCTAACAAGGTGAAATTTTTCTAGCATTTTTTCTCTTAATGAAAGTGTTGTGATGCTTTATAATTATTTTAAGTTGAATTTTCTATTTAGTTTAGCCATTTCTACTGAGACAGACTATTTTTTACAGGTGCTACTTTTGCTGTATAACAGAAATGATGGTAAACCCAACCCTAATTATCTGATGACCTTCTCTTCACTGCAGTTGATATAGATTTGAGGACCCCTTAAAACTACTACTAATTGTTCCAAATGCTGTTTTTCTTACTGGGAAATTAATTCAAATTGGAGATCCTATTTGCCCCATATTGTCCTAATTTTAGTCACCTCACAAATTTGGAAAAGAAGCTAGTGGGATTATGCTATACTTTTACTTCCAAAACTCTTTATAGTTTTGTTAAGGATACAGGCAATTTTCATTTCTTGTAAAAAATAACTAATTTTATTTTTAAGTACTTGTTTCAGGGCAGTCCTCCTTTGGTATTTTTTTTCCTTATTCCCCTGAGATTTATGTCTATTTCTGATTCTGTTCCTCAAGCCCTCTCTGAGAATAGGAAGGCAATGAACTCATTTGATTTTTGTTTTAGCAATGCCTTTCTTTTCAGTCAGTAAATTGCTCTGGCCATCTGTAAGAAACTCCACTCTCTCTGTTACTGACCTTTTGTTCTTTCCATGCTTGAAAAATGTCTTATTGTTTGTCTTAATGTCTTCTGCAATCTTCTTTTCATTTGACACCTTTCCTTTTCTTATCATATTTTCTTTTACACTTCAAGTTTCAAAATCATGTATATATTCATAGATTTTACATGAATTTTTCTTTCCCTGATACTATTTTATTTTGCCTTTAGTGTTGGTAGTATGAGCATTGACCCCATGTCTTTATGTTCTGGTGCAGTACATTAATTTTAAAAACAAACAAACAAACAAAAAACTTTACATTATCTCTTTCTTATTTCTATCTGAACTTTCAAACTGAACTAGTAAAAACATTATCCACTTAATCAGTCATTAAGCAAAATTATACTAAATACCTGCTGTACTTCATAGTTTTTGATTCGTTATGATTAAGTTCAACTTAAGAAAAAGTGTATACTTTCCCAGTTTTTAATATGATGTGTTTGCATTTTCTTTTCTTTAATTTTTTTTTTGCCTTCATTTTCAGTCTTCCAGGACACATATAAAATTTAGGAATATTGCAAAATCTGATAGAAACATTTTCACTGTAGCCCCATAAGGCAAATATCTCTACTTATTTTAATACACACTTGTAAAAAAGGATGTGATATCATAGTTTGTTAAAACAACCAAAGTTGTTTCAATGCAATCTGTTTATGCAAGTGATGTTTCTTCTATGAGAAAGTTTCTGCAGTAACTATCAATTAATACATGGCCATGCATGAGTCCCTTTGCAGTGTGCATAAAAGCCACCCCAGTTGGGGCAGTCCTAGAAGGCTTAGTTTCTCTGTTGCCTTGAGAAATTCATAAAGTTTAAAAATGTTTATGTATGATGACACTATATTTCATAGGAGGTGGCAATTTTTGCAGAACTTCTCATCTAAGTGACCTATAAAGATGAGGTGTATTCTTTCGTAACATTCTTTGAGAAAATAAAGCAAAATAATGAGTAAAATAATAATGCAGCCTTAACCTCAATCTTTTATATTCATTATATTCATTGCTTTTAGATTTTTAGATATTATTTCCTCTATGATATTGCTTCTGAAGACTGCAAGGTAATTTGCTTTCTTGTTACACATGAGTAAACTGCCAGACCTAACCACTGAGCTGTTTACTAAAGTGATCTGGCTTGCTCCTGTTAACCATGAACAAGACAGCCCCAGCTAATTGGGCAATTAAAATTAAGGAAAATGCACCACAAAGGAATTCCCTGCATTCAACTCAACTCAGCATAAAATATTGTTAATTCAACATTAAAATGAACTTCTATCTTAAATAAATACTAGGCTTTGTATTGATCCTTTCTTGATCTAAGGCTATTTTTAAAAAATATATATCTTGCTTGCTAAAAAAGAGTTTAGATTAGATGGAACATTAAATATTAAGGTTTTTTTTTTTTTTTCCTAGTACTAAGGTGACTACTTTTCTGGCACATCTTGAGCCATTTTTGTAATAAGGATATAGAAAATGTCAAAATCCAAAACAGATTATATCCAGTGATGGAAATGGATCTGTTTTATGTACACAGTATAAAGTGTGACTAGTTCTCTTGTAGTGTAATGTTGGTGTTTCTATCTTTGAATTGAATTTTTTTTTAGGTGTACATAAGCAAACTTATTTTATATTATTTTGGCTTCCCTGATAGCTCAGTTGGTAAAGAATCAGCTTGCAATGCAGGAGACCCTGGTTTAGTTCCTGAGTCAGGAAGATCCTCTGAAATAAGGGAAAGGCTCCCCAGTCCAGTATTCTGGCCTGGAGAATTCCATGGACTGTATATTCCAAGACTTTCCATGAAAGTTGCAGTCAGACAACACTGAGCAACTTTCACTTCACTTTTGTATCATTCCATATAATTAAAATGATATGTGTATAAATGTCTAGCCACAAAAGGCTGTATGTATAAATTTTTTACACTGCCACTTTAGAAAAACAAAGCTTTCCTTCTTTTGTTTTGGCTAACCTTAAGAAGCATTCTCTAATATTTTTTTTTCCAATTTGTAATTTATTTTCTTGATTCAGGTTATGTTACTTTCTTTTATTATGCTTTTTACAACCATCAGTAACTTCTCTCCATCATTTCTGCCTATGAAAACAGTGTTTGGAAGTTTCCCTTCTGCATTTACTGTGTCTTTCCCCACACCTCCACAGTCCTTCTAGCTGAAACATTCACCTTTACTGCCTCAGGTCTGTTATCTGAGGACAGAGATCTGTTCACTTGTAGCAAGCAGTTGGAGAGAAACTGCATTTCTCTTTTACTGGCAATGTGTGCATGAAGTCTTCACAAGAAATTACTTGGATGTTCTGTAGACAGTGCTTTGGTTTCCCGGGGTCATTTAATTTAAAGTCATCATGGCCAGGATCACAGTTGTCATTGTGTGTTCCTGTATTTTGTTACAATCATACTCTTCTATTCCATGTTAAAAAGATCTTAGCATACTGAGCAAGGATGAGGTTTTGCTTAGGGCTCCAAATGCAATGAAAAAGATAAATTGAGGACAGGGAAGAAAGAAGAGTTATTTGCATGGATGTTTGCCTTTGCTATTTTTATCCTTTCCTAAGTATTAAGATGATGGTTGAATTGTTGAAGGACTAGCAATTACAATCAGTATGTGAGTTCATATAATTTGCTTTCTGCACTACTCCATAATCCATATTTTTCTGAGTGTATATATAACACTTCTTGGCTTTCTTTAGTATCAGCAATTATTTTGATGCACTATCTGTTGATTCTGTTAGCATAGATGATATACTATCTGATCATTAGCAAATATTATTGCAGGAGTCAGGCAGTCTCCAATACATTGTATGTAACTATGGAAAGTACTGGAGTAGAAAATGGCAACCTACTCCAATATTCTTGCCTGGAAACTTCCAAGGACAGAGGAGTCTGGTGGGCTACAGTCCATGGGGTTGCAAAAAGTCGGACACAACTGAGCATGCACTCATGCATGGAAAGGATACGAAGTATACTAAACCATTGATTACCACAACAGTTTGTACATATGAATTTTGTACAGTTGCAGCCATTAATGCAATTGAATATGACTTTTCAGAGTCCCAAATGTAAGACAGGAAATAGGCCTGAGGAATGCAAGTGCCAACCTGAACCAAAAAGTTAGTATATTCAATCTTAAAAATATTTTGTAAATATAAATCTGAGGTTAAATGGTAAAATTGGTATAATATTATGCAATGATAATCAAAATTTAGAAAAAAATATTGTTTGACACATATTTTGAGAAGGTGATAGAAAGTGTCAACAAAATCCAAGCTAATAGTCTGTGTTGTGAAGGCTTCATACTTAACTGTATTAATGTCACTTTCTGTTATGGATTCATTCTAGTTAAGGTGTTCTCTAGCTTCAAGGAAGAATAGCAATGAAGCACGCAGAGGAAGAATTAGAGAAAGGCAAAAGTGTATTGATGACCAGTTTCTCCTTTATAGATGTCACCTATGTTGTTTCTGACATATATATCAACACGTTGTCTTAAAGTGAGGTAATATGCAATTTTGTGTACTTAAGTAAACAGTTTCAAAGAAAAGGTCAATAGCCATTGAATTCCAAATGCAGTGTGGTGATATATCAACCTCGGTGCAGCTCAGAAATGGTGACTCTGAGGCCTCATTTTAGAACAGTATGTCATAATTTGCATTTCGCAAAATTTCCTGGCAATCTGCATTCATAGTCAAGTTTGAGGAGCACTGGTCTAAAATAATCTTAGCTTTCTACCAGTTAAATACTATCATGACCCAAGAAGGCCCTTTCTATATGTTCTAAGAAGATAATAAAAGCAAAAATACAGATTTATTATAAAATGTGCTGAATGGAGTAGATGTGAAGAAGTGTCTTATGACCTCACAGTTCACTTAAAACTCCTGTGATATTAGCATTCATTTATTGGGGAAGTATAGCAGCTGACATGTTTCAGCTATAGTAACTGGTTAATTACAGGAATGTAGTAATACTTTTTTTTTTCTTTTTTGCTTGTAATACAACAAATTTATTATAATCCTATTCCATAATATTTTTAATAATTAATGCTAGTGCAGAATTCTTTATTTAATAGGAGTCTAAGACTGAAATTTTGCTTTTATTTCCAAAGAACTTTAAAAAATTACCTTACAATTTTTCTTCCAAATAATTGGAGTCATTATTCAATTGTGGATACATTTTCCATACTGGTGATATGTTTTTGTATGAATTTTCTTTTCTGCTATTCTTGGGAATATAGACATTTTAAATTTTCTTTCAAGTGTTATTTAATTTCTAACTTTTACTAAATTGTTCTAGTTGGCATAGTCCTTAGAATTCTCTTTAGATATCCACAACATTCATTTCTCTTTGTGAGAGCCAATGTATATGTATTCTCTGCTGAAGTACTATGTCACATAATCCTCACAAGTTAAATTCAGATTTTTCCAGGTCTCAGTGAGGCCTTAAGTATAGTAGTACCAAAACATCCCAAACAGTTACTTTTTCCCTTTGGAGTCTGAGTAGGAATGTGATATTCACACTGCAATGTGATTTACAGTTCTTGGAAACAAATCATATTACAAACATGAAATACGATAATGGAATTTCTCAAACTTATACTTTTGAGTTTCTGGCATTTTCTTGGGAAAAACGGGAGAGACAAAGTGTCTGCATTTGTTTCCAAACTGCTTTGAGTTGTGCTGTTTCTTGTCGTATTTCATAATGATTCTGGATGCTTTCTGGCAAAGACATCTGTAAGCTACTGCAAGATAATTCTTCAGGACATCAAAGAAATTAATGACAGAAAGAGTTTGTTTCTAAAAGAAATAGCTGCCTTATAGAGCTTGAGAGGAGCTGAGGCTACTGGGGTAATCTGAGTCAATTACAGTGAATTCACATGGGGGAGTCTGCAGTTCTCAGCTCCTCCCTCTAACAGCTGCCCTTAATCAGTCCTGATTCCTTATTTCATCCAATGCCACCTACAATGCTGACTCTGTCCAGCTCAAGCCAGACTCCTTATTATTGTTCACTCACTTGGATTAAACTCCCCCATCGCTGGATTTCCATTTTTTGCTCCTTCCCAGGTATTTTCTGACTTCTTTTTATCAAATATTTATGACATCTTGTTGTACTACTTTGCCATAAGATGTGAAATTTACACAAAATGTAAAATTTGCAATGACTGCAGAGTTTTGCAAATATCAAAGTAGAGGCCAGAGAAGTGTAAGGGCTTCACTTTTACTCACTTGCCATGGCTAATTGCTAGACCTAAAAAACAAAACAAAACATTAAGAAATGGACATCTATACTCCTATTAAAAAAATATTTCTTGAACTTTACCTGTAATCTACGGTATCGTTGCCTTTCTTTTGCATACTATTTAGGACTAAGAATGACATATATGCTAAACAAAAAGAAATAACTTATTTGTATCCATCTCAGGTTGACTTTCTCTATCATTTGTTTTTAGAGAGTCGTAGAAAAATAGAACTGATCCTACATCTTCTAAGATCATATTTCTATATTTGTATAAAACAATAACTATTGTAAGTCAGACAATGATTAATAATTTTATGGAAGAAGCTTCCTTTACCAAACATTATTAACAAAAACTGTGGAGTATCCATGTTACTTTGTGCTTAAAAATATAAACTGTATGTAATCTGGTGTTTCCAGTGGGGACAATGAAATGTATCCCTATGAACCACCAGTGAATAGCTAGATTCTCAAAGTACTTCAATTCCTGGTCCCACTTACAGTAGTTGCTGTTTGCTATATATGAAACTAGTTGTTTAAAAATATTATGTAATTCAGATTTTCAATATATTTTCAATATAGCAATCTACAAGGTAAGTCTGATTCCCAGTTTACTGATGAAGTAAATTCTATTTATTTGAATCCTCCTGTTTTTATTGAGGGTTCTACCCTGAAAACTAAACAAGTACTTCTCCTTCAGTTCAGCACCTTGCTCTCTTACTCTCTCAGCTGCTTTGGAATCACAGAGGCAAAATGATCAGACATAACACAGCAGCCAAAGCCTCCCTGCCCCCGCCCCCAGTTTCTCATCTATTTGACCTAGATACTAGATTATTTGAAAGATAACTTTTCAAACTTATCCTTTCTTCTCCCCATCTTCCAAATTCCATTTTTTTTTAATGAATTTATCATGGAAGCAAAATAAGCAATTAATGATTTTATGCCATGCATTCATAATTAATTTAACTTGATATGTTTCTCAGCCCAAAAGTTTCTGCAATTTGAGAGAGATAAAAAAAATCTATGTTTATTCTAAGAGATTTCCAATATGGGATTTCTAGTACTTTCATCACAGATGTCCATAAGGAATGGTGTGTTGGACTTGGTTTGTATGAACTTGAGATAATCAATTATTAATAAAAATGAATGTTGTTCTTATAGATATTACATTCTAGTGTGTGGTAGCAAAAACAGCAATAACATTCCCTGCAAAAAAAAAGAAAAAAGAAGACATAAGTAAAACATATAAATATATTTTAGGTAATGTGGGACAATGAAATCCTCAGTGGACAGGAATCTCTCACTGAGAAGGTAAAATTTTAATTGTGACTTGAAGGAAGCAACAAAATGAGACTTGAGGTAGTGTATCCCTAGTAGAAATGATGGTGTGTGCAAAGATCTTGGGGCATGAATGTGCCTGTTCGAGGAAAAGTGAAGACCGTGTGGGTAGGCCTGAGTAAAGCTGGGATGAGAAGCTGGCAATTAGGGCAGAGAAGTAACATAAGACCAAGAGGGCCACATGGTTATAGTAAGAGCTGTGGCTTTTATTCTAAATAACAGTAAAGAGTTTTCAAGCATTTTGCGCAAAGATATGACACAGAAACTCATTTTTATCTGGCTGCTGTAAGGAGAATAGATTGGAAGGGACAATAGTAGACACAAAGATACCTATTAGGATTGGATTCATTCAACACTTATAGTGAACTTTAATACTTGCAGAAGAGATGGTAAAATTTGAGTGAGATTCTTTGAGAAGATCTGGATTGAAGGAGAAAGGATTTATGCTGGTTCTAAAGTTTTTACTTTAGCAGCTATCCATGGGGAATTCTCAGTAAGTAATGGCTTGTAAGAGAATCACAGAACTTATTTGGGGGCATATTAGACTTCTAAATCAAGATGTTGAGTAAACAGTTGGATATACACTAGCCTGAAGTTCAAGGAAAAAGTTCAGGCTAAAGGGATAACTTGGAGTGTTATCAACAAATATGTGGTATTTAAAATCACAAGGCAGGATGTAATCACTTGGCGAGTAAATATAGATAGAAAAGCAAGTCTATTGAACAGGAAATATGTGGTCATTCAGAATACTACAGTAAAATCAGTGCCTACATGTCTTCTCCCCCCACCTCTGCACATACATATGTTAATAGAAATAAAACATGTATTCCATTTCACATTCTTTATAAAACTCTGATTAACTTCTACTAGTGCTTTAAGATTCAGCTTCAACATCATGTTCTCCTTATGTCTAGAGAATGGCTGAGTTGTCACTTTAATGTAAATCATAGGACTCACACATTAATCTGCTTTTATTTAACTTATATTTCTGTATTGTTATTATCTCAATCATCTTAACCATGAATGTGTTCATGAACTTGGTGAGGATCATATATTTCCAATGTCTAGTATTTAACTTGAAAGTTTGAAGACACTTGGTGTATCAATGAATAAAATAAAAGACATAATAATGGAAAGTAAATGGAAAAGAAGGATAAAGAGAGTTTTCAGGGTACGCTGTGGAGGAGGGTGTTAGAGAGGAAGACCGAGGTATATTTTACCCAGGGTGTAATCCTGGTTCTGAAAATCTGCTTGCAATTTTTGTAAACATGGAATACATACTGTATAACTTAGCAGAACATGATTCAATTTCCTCTTCTGTGAAATGAGAGTGTTAAACTGAGCCCTTTCCAGCTTTAAAATGCAAAGATTTTATGACTCTCAGATTCCCAAGTGAAATATGGTCTGAGCGTCATGGGCGTCTTCTCTTCCCCGTGTTTGGTCATGCTAGTTATATCAACCCCCCGTGCTGGCTATAGGTGCCCTCCCCACATTTGTTTAGTCTCACTTCCTCTCACCTCTGACTTGGTAGACTTTGTTACTCTAATTGTTTTACAAGTTATCATTACCCTCAAAAAAGTCATGTCTGCTATATTTTTTCATTATTTGTATTTGCTGTGTGTTTCCTTGACTTTCCTTTTCATTCTGTAAAGCAAAGAAAGCAAAACACAACCAAAAAAATTAAAACTTTCTTTTTTTCCCCTTTTGAAAAAAATTTGACATTAGGCAAGGAAATTATCATTAAGTACAACCATTTAAAATTTGCTGAAAAAGACATTGGGTGGAAAAATGTGATAAGATTCTGCAGTGATAATAACTCATTCACTTACAGTGCTTCAGAGGAGTTTGCCATTGATTCACACAGCTCTATATTCTTCCATATATTACTAAAAGTTAATAAAGAACTATTCTTATCCTCTTTCCATTTTTTCTGCTTCACTCAAAGGTTGATGCTGAAATATAAACTAATGAAACATGCATGATACGGATTTCATTATAAACTGATTCCATTTAATTCATCCTCCATGGTGACTAGGTAGTTTCTGAAATTAGGTACTTTTTATACCAACACTAAAAGCTCAAAACTTTTATTCTTCTTCCTAGATTATAGAAAATCCCAGGGAGAGAAGTATTAGATTTAAAATTAGTGTGTTTATAGTGAAGTTAAAGTCCCAGATTCTAAAATTCATTAAACTAAAACATATTAAGTCAATTTTAAATCCCTTACTTACTTATTGCTTAAAAATATAGCACAAGCTCATTAGTTTTCCTGCTCTTGCCAAGTAACAACCTGGAGTTGATTTTTCACTAGAGAGGAGATTAAATTTAAAAACCAGAATAATGGAAAGTTTAAGTGATACTAAGTGAGTCATATTATGTTTGTAATCTAAATTCCTCCTTTGCAATTGTTTAATAATTAAATAAATCATATTTAAGTACACTGCTTTAGCATCAATATGATTATTTCATCTAACACTGGACCTGATTACTTATCACTCACTGTAAGTATTAATTGTGAGCTATTTCAACCAATCAAGTGGAAAGTACTTACTGAGTTTCTAAAGTGTGATCAGTGCTGTGATTCATTCTACAGAACAGGAGCTTTCAAACTTTTTAAACTAAGATCCACAGTTAAGCAATACTTCTTATATTGTGAACCAATATAACACACACATTTCAACTGAAGGAAAATTTCTAGAAACAAAACACAGGTTTCTATCTGTGAAATACTCTGATGCTGTATTTGCTTTCTACTCTATTGCATTATTCTGTATCATCCAAAATGTTCATTGAGATCTGGGACAAACATTAAAAAGCATCACTATAGAGTACATAAGGACCTCTCTTTAAAAAGGTTGAAACTAGGTCAGGAGAGAAGGATAATATGAAACAAAATGCAGTTTAATATCACAAGCAGTGACATTGTCTTCAAAAAGCTGAGACCTGAGCCAGACTTTGATGAGAAAGAAGAATGTGGCCAAGTGAGGTACAAATGGGAAAGGCCAAATCATAGGGAGGAAGTGTGTGTGTTCCCAAACAGTGACAAGACAATCCTGGTGGGGGCATGTGGTTTGCTTTGGGCACTGGAAAATTATAAAGACCGAGAAATTGTTTGTAGTTAAAAGTCTAATAACTGACAGAAAGAGAGAAATTTACACCTAATAGAAGAGGCACTAGATTTTGACCATTACAGATGTGTGGATGAAATGATGTTTAAGGACGATTAAAGTATGATAAAACATACAAAATGATTTATAGAGAATTGGTTATACTCCTCTATAGTCCACAGAGGGAGGAAGACCCACTGTGGCAGTAATTTTGATATTATGTGAGTAGAATCTGAAAAATATAATTAGTATTTCCTCATGAAACAATTATTTAGTAATTATCTGCTATTAAGCACTTAATAAATGTTGGGATTGAGTGGTGAACTGATTGAAGTCATTGCTTTTATAAAATAATTTCTAGTGATAGGAAAAAGATAATATCTGAAAAGAGCAAATGAAATAATTTTAGATAGTAAAAGTATTAGGAATAAAATGAAACTGGGTAGAAATTAAAAATTATGTTATTAAAGGCTTGGGGATTAGAATAGTTTAACTGCAGGCAACAATGCAGAAATGAGGATGAGAAAGCAGAGCCCACACTAGGAGTTTCAATTCTTTATGTCACCTTTGCATGTCACATGGGAAACTAACAGAAACCACATATACAAACATAGGACCTGGATCCTGAGAGCACAAATGCTTTGTAGATATGATAATATCACGAAAATAGAGCCTAACTCATTCCGTAGGCCGTGGAATTCAGAAGGGTTTTCCTTCTGACTCCATTAGGTCATGTAATTAGATTCTAAAGCAATTTTTCTTAAATCTCTGTGTCCAGGTGGTCTAGGTGCCAGATGGGTTACCATAGGATTGTTGAGTTTCAATCAAAGCCATAACAGAGCAAAGCAAAAGCAGCATTCGCTTAATAGATGTTTCAAGGTGAGGTCAGCCAAAAGCATGATCTACACATCACATGAGTCAGAATCTCTAGGAATTTCTGTTCAAAATGTAAATGATTGGACCCTCACTCCAAATCTGCTTGATCAAGTTCTTAGAAGAAACTAGAAAATCTACATTTATAGAAAATATTCTAAGGGTATTCTAAGACTACTCAAGTTTAAGAACCACTTTTATTTTATAGTTCAGTGAAGTGAAGCTAGGGGGATTAAATGAAGCTTATGATCATACTGTCTGTGGTAAAGCTAAGACTAGGTTCTGAGTTTTCTGCTGTAAAATAGATAGCCAGTGGAAATGTGCGCTATGTCTCAGGGAACTCAAACAGGGCCTCTGTATCAACCTAGAGGGGATGGGTGGGGAGGGAGATGGGAGGGAGGTTCAGAAGGGAGGGGACATATGTATACCTATGGCTGATTCATGTTTAGGTTTGACAAAAACCCACAAAATTCTGCAAAGCAATTATCCTTCTATTGAAAAATAAATAACTTTTATTTTTTTTTATTTTTATTTTTTTTTAAATTTATTTATTTATTTTTAATTCTTACTTTACAATTCTGTATTGGTTTTGGCATAGATTGACATGAATCCACCACAGGTGTACATGCGTTAAGCGAGAATAGGTTTTGTATTCAGACATACCCAACTAAAGAACTTGACTCTGCTTTTTTACTAGTTATATGACTCATGTCAAACAGATGTCCCTGAGCCACCCTGTCCTTTTCTGAAAATTGGGAAATAATACTTATCTTGAAAGTGTAGCTTAGGTTGTTTTTTGCAGGAATCGAGATACATCTTTTAAACCACAAGCACTTGGCATAAAAAGTGCACATGTGTTAGAATGGCATTGAAACATGTATAATATCATGTAAGAATCGAAATGCCAGTCTATGTCTGATGCAGGATATGACACGCTTGGGGCTGACGCGCGGGGATGACCCAGAGAGATGTTGTGGGGAGGGGGGTGGGAGGGGGGTTCATGTTTGGGAACGCATGTACACCTGTGGTGGATTCATGTCAACCTATGCCAAAACCAATACAGAATTGCAAAGTAAAAATTAAAAAAAAAAAAAAAAGTGCACATGGACTATGGCTGCTGTTACTGTATCTGCTATGCTAGGGTTAGTAGAGCAAGTAATCAAGTGCTTGAACTCTGAAGCCAAACGCTGTATGAGCAGATCACAGCTTTGCCATTTACTAACTCAGTGACCTAGGGGGATGTCTGCTGACCTCATTGTGCCACAATCAGTAGTGTGGTGATAGCAGTATAACCACCTCAAAGATTTGTTGCAAAGATTAAATGAATTAATACAAGTAAAGCACTTAAAACAAGGCATGCTATGTTCTTGCATGTAAGATCTCAATGTGCTACTATCATTATGGTCTCACACAGAAAGAAAAAAGAAATAGCCTCTTGGAGGTTATTCTTCCTGGAGATGCTGCTGAATAGTCAGGCAGTTTCAGTGAGAGAAGAATAAGTGTGAATGTGAAGCATTTAAAAGAGGTCAGTGCAACCTTAAGAGTCAGGAATGCTTGGATCCCTGTTTCTCCTGTACAGAGAGTTGTCTACTTGGATATTTCACATTCAGGTAGGACTGAAAATTGGATAGACTGCCTGTTCCCTCTGGGTGTCCTTGCTCTGCTGTTTTTTTATTCTCACCTGTCTTTCTCCTTCTTATAACTTTTCTCATTCCTTTACTCTGGGCAGCTTTGGGTTTTCTTTGGATTGCCAGAAAACCAGTAAGACGGAAAGGTGGTTGTTATATTTAAAAATATTCTGTAGCTTCTTGGCTCTAAAATATTGCATTTATTGAAGCTACAAAATAAGCTTTTATTCCCAAAGAGGAGAATTATTTTGAAAACTTCTTTTCCATGAAAGAATTTAGATCAGCAACTAATTAGACTCTTCATGTAATACAGTAAACACCATGATCAGCTACTTTTATCTTAAAACATGTTCATTATGATTACCATTAGGTTGAAAGAGTGAGTCACATTTATATGTGCATATAAAAACAGGCAATCATTAAGTCTTAATGTTCCTACTTTCAAAAATATTCTCAGATGGGTTACTGGTGTGTCTCAGGCCTCTGATTCTGCTGGCCAGCTCTGTATTATAAGCAGTCAATCTCTAAAGACTATCATAATAGTCTTCTATCTGGAATCCTAAAGCATTCCCTATACACAAGTATTATGATTGTTTAAAACTACAAATCTCTCCATGTTACTCCTCTGCTTCAAGCAATTCAATGGCTTTCTGTTGCTCTTAGGATAAAGTAAAAAAAATCCTTAAAAGACTTAGGGAGTCTGGTTTTTACCTCCCTCTTGTTCCTATCTTACTTCTCTCTTTGGACTTTCTGTAGTTTCATGGACCCAACCTTCTCTGAAGCTTCCTACTGAATTTCACCACTAGAAAACTCTTTCTTGACCCTTGTTCATCAGCAATACATGCAGATGCAGATATATTTTCACCTAGCTACTTTTCTTCCTAAACTTAGATGACATTTATTTTAAAATCTCATTTCTCCAAAACATCTTCTCTGATTTCAGAGTATAGGTTAGTCTTTGCTATTTTTACCAGCCCAGCATCTGATAGTATGGATTCACTTTATAGTCTTTATGACAGTTGAGTCCAAATAATAAATTATTTAAGGCTTGTGGTCTGCACTGTGCTTAAATTCCATTGTATCAGAGTCCAGGCAAGAATTGTTCAATATTACAACTCAAGTGACAAGCGCAGGGTAGGAACTTAACAAATATTTGTTAAATGAAGAATATATGAATGAATAGCACACAAGGTTGAAATTTAAAAATTTGGAACATATTTCTGCTAGTAATAAGAACTACTTACGTTGACTAAGATAACTTTAATAAATTAAAAATTATGTTATAATTGGTAACAGAATGAATCTCTATTGGTTCCTTCTTATTTTCTTATCATAGTTGTTTTTCCCTTATTGTGATAACTAGGCCTTAATGTGACAAATATAATAATTGATGTTAATTTGAGTTAATGAGTATTTATGGATTGACTTTCAAATATTGTCTATTAGTACCAAATGAAGTGGATAAATTGTCTTCTGTTAGGTTTTGGTCTGAAAAAAACATCTCTTACTTTTAAGAGCAAGCCTTCACATCTGCTGGACTATTGATCAAATAACACCAGTGACTCTACCCTAGATGTGGGTGTGAGGTCATTGTTACTCAATCAAAACTTTCCCACGAATACATGGTTTATTATGGTGTATGTACGTGATCTAAGTAGAGGCAATAAAATTTAATTACAGTCAGTTATGGACATTAAGGGTTAAACTCTTCCTTTTTCTGAGATTGTAGCTACTTAATTTTGAGCTTTTGGTGGTCATCTTTCTTGTGAAGTGGAGATAGTCTGCTTAAAAATAAAACAAGGACAAAGGTAATGAGAAATGAGAAATGAAATCACCCGGTTTTTGTTGTCCTTTTTTGAAATAAAATCCACTCAATAAGATAAATAACTTAAAAAAAAATTTAATTTTGCATTCTAGACAGACATTATGGAGGCAAAATTTTTCTTAAAAGCACACTTTTAGTGGGATTTGAGTGTACAAAAATGACAGAGTATTTTGGCAAAAACTAGATTTGTGGATATGTCTCCTTTGAATAAACAAAGTAAAGCTGAAGGAAATCTAGAATACTGTAAAATTCTTGCTTTGAATTTTTACAGACATGAACATGTGGACAGTATCATGTACAGTGATATGTCCACATTAAGGAATATATTACAAAACTGATGTGTGCCAAAGGGACCAAACAGAGTAAACGAGGGATTTAGAAACCATGTTGTAACAGCACAGGGTGTTTAGCTTAGGGGAAGAAAGACAAAGAGGAGAGATAGTATTTGTTTCCAATACTTGTAAAGCTGTCATACACGGGAAGAAATAGAAATGGTCCTTTTTATTTTAAAGAAAAATATGTAGGAAACTGGGGTACAGTATTGAATGCCAAACTCTCAGATCAATATTAAGAATCACTTTAAAAAATATATAGCAATGGAAAGTTATTCTTGTAAGTAGTTCCCAGATACTGGAATTTTGACCCAATTTAGTTAGTTCTAATCAGAAAAGTTGTAAAAAGATCTTGAAGTTGGGAGAGTGGAGTGCATGGCTTCTCATTCTATAAACCACTGCTTGCAATAGCAGGTGACCCAGCAGCCCAGTAGTGGCTCTGCTGGAGAAGAATACTCCTGCCAATGCAGGAACCATCAGAAATGCATGGTCAGCCCCTGGGTCGGGAAGGTTCCCTGGAGGAGGTCATAACAACCCACTCCAGTATTCTCACCTGGAAAATCCCATAGTCAGCAGAGCCTGGCAGACTACAGTCCATAAGGTCATAAAGAGTAAGACACAACTGAAGCAACTTAACACACACACACACACACAGAGGATATACATATATATTAATGTATGAGAAAAATATATGAGCTTCCCTCATAGCTCAGTCGGTAAAGAATCTCCCTGCAATGCAGGAGACCTGGGTTCGATTCCTGGGTTGGGAAGATCCCCTGGAGAAGAAAATGGCAACCCACTCCAGTATTCTTGCTTGGAAAATCCCATGGACAGAGGAGCCTGGCGGGCTACAGTCCATGGGGTCACAAGAGTCAGACACGACTTAGTGACTAAACCACCACATGAGAAAAAAATATATATGTTCTTTAAAAACAAGTGATCCCAATTTTATCTTATCTGTCTTACTTCTTATTATTTAAAAAAATATTTTTCAAATTTGAAAAATATTTTTCAAATTTGACTTCATGTCTGAAGTCAAAGACATGTTTTTTCTCTTTCTGCTCAATGTGATAGCTAATGTGCTGAGAAATTACTTGTGAGCAAATTTCAAAGTCCTTTGAGATATGTACATTTAGATAGGCTCACTTTGAATCAACTTACTGATTCATGAACACTCAACTGATAGAAAACACCTATAAGTGGTTTGGCAGACTTTAAAGGTACTAAACTTCAAATGATGATGATGTGCGGCATATAAGTTCACTGTAAAAGAAAAGAAAATAACCTCATAGGTAAAGATGACTAGGCTTACATACTCATTTTAAAAAATATAAGGGAGAGGCCTATACTGAAAATATGGATTCATCAAAAAATCATCTCTTTCATTTTAGAAAAACTTCTCTGTTGTTTGTCTTTATAGCAACAGAATGCCCAAAATTAAGAATGAAGTTGATAGCACCAAATATTTGTTTTCTAGTTGCTAATGAGTAAACAAGACTGCTCAATAACATCTGGCTTCTGCAAAAAGTCCCATTTAAAAAAAATCATTGAATTTTAATGCTGGAAGGGACCTTAGATGGAAAATCTGTCTGAATTTCAAGTTTTATAGATAATGTGAAAAACAAGACTGACAAAATTACTAACAGCTTTGAGGATTCATTGTAACTCTGCTCCCTCCCTCAGGAAGGAAAAATGTCAAAACTCCCATAATTCTATTTACTTTAAAAAACACAGCCAAAATATTTTGACAAATGGAAAAAATTTAAAGACAGAAAAGAAGAGAAACAAATCCAAATCACAGCCCCCCAATGGAGTACAACTTTGATGTCAGTTTGCCATTGCTACTGTGAGATCTCTGCTCATGAATTGATCCTGTTTGAATATGAAAGCTGGTGAATGGGGAAGAGACCCTATTTGAACTGAGTACCATACTTTTTGACACATTCCTTCTGATGATGCCCATCTGACAAACATTAGAGGAGAATCCAGGTTAATAGAGATAACATTAGCTTTCTTATCACAGTATCTAAGGCATAGTACAACACAATGATCCATAATTCCCTTTATATTCTGAGTCTCCTTATTATAACTTTGACTCTCTCAATTAGGAATTCATTTAGTAAATGGGAAGGAACAAAACATGACAACTATTACTAAAAATAAGCTGATGAAAATATTTAAAAGCAAGAAGTAGTTTTCATTTATATAGGGGTGTTACAATTTGATATAAAACTAAGCTTTTAACATCGGCCAGCAAATTCCAATAAAACGTCCAATAGTAAATACCTTAAGCTTTCCAGGCAATATGTTCTCTGGCCAAGGTAGCAGGAGAGCAGTCACAGACCATACATATATGCATGACTGTACTGCAGCAAAACCTTATTTATAAAAACAGCTGATGGGCAGGATTTGACAAAACAAAAAAATGTCTGTAGTTGCTAATCACAGCTTTATATCATAATCTTCAATACTATCCTCAGTGATATAGTCAGAAATTTTCTTTTCAAAATTGAAGAATGGGATGGAGAGAATTCATTCCTGAATATTGGTTTCATATTGATCTGATAGAAGTCTATTGTAGAATAGTTCATCTTGAAATCATAGCCTTCAGTTTCAGAAGGTGGGGATGTATTAGAGAGAGTATTTTACAATTCTAAGTCAGCTTTAAGTATTGAAAACCAACAACTGAGACTAAAAGTATAGAGTTAATTCCCTAAGACAAGTAATAGAGAAGCATGTATCATGACATGTGTCATTTTTTTTTCTGCCTAAAAGTATGCGAGAGTTTAATCAGACAGTAAAACAAGAAGGAAAAATCAGGAGATGGGCTGTAGATATGTGGTTGGTGTTTAGATGCTGAACGTTT
This sequence comes from Oryx dammah, assembly GCF_014754425.2. Lineage (NCBI taxonomy): Eukaryota > Metazoa > Chordata > Mammalia > Artiodactyla > Bovidae > Oryx > Oryx dammah. The sequence goes on along the minus strand of NW_024070208.1, from coordinate 5,126,342 downwards.
CCTGAAGACGTGTAGCTCTTCAATCTCCTTTGTTGGGCCAGCCTCCTTGGTACAAGGGAAACAAAGTCTCTCAGAGCAGAAGGGAAGAATGCCTAGCCTCCCAAAGTACAGCCTGGATCATACAACTCTTTAGAAAAGTAACTCCTTCAACACAGCTCCCGAAACATGGCTCCTGACATCATTTATGTTCAGAGGTGAGGGCAGGCAAATGCCTGACAGAGAACTACCTAGAGTTCCTTCCAGTTCACCTTGGTGAGGAGAGCACAGCCAGAGTTCCCTGAGTGCCCCCCACAGCCATAGGAAATAATGGAAAAGTGCCTCAGAGGCATGGCAGATCAGATGAGGATTCACAGTTGAGAAGGTGAAGAAACGATGTGTGCAAACTAGACACGTGGAGGCCATCGTGGGACCAAGGATACTTATCAGGAAATAATACTGGATAAAGAGAAAGAACCTCCAAGTGTTAAAATTATTTCCCAAATTTAGAATTCCATAATGATGCTTAGATTGCCACCTTGATGCAATTTAGTTACAATTTAGAGAAAAGATAAAAACAAAGAAGGGTGGAAATCCAGAATTGAGGTAAGTAGTTATCAAAAGAAATTATTTTAAACTTGTAGAAACTGAATTATTTGAAATGGTTTGCTTACCATTGCAGTTTCTCAGTACAAGTAGGATTTGTGTGTGTGTGTGTGTGTGTGTGTGTGTGTGTGTGCTAGGCCAGGTTGAGAAATACAGAGAAATAATTAAGTTATATATATATATATATATATTTTAATCTCTACTGTTTATAGATGACTCACAAATTGCCTCATGCAAATCCTATATGACATATATGTTGCCAAAACTTCACCATCTTATAGATTCCAAACAATATCAGAATAATATGTGAAAACAGCAATACTGTCATCCAGAAAGAACAATAGTAGTTATCTTGGAACCTATTCCACATCAGCTTCAAGTGATGTTATGATAGATGATGTTATTTTTGAGGACATGGGAAAGGTCTTATCTGAATATTTCTAGGAGACAGTACCTCACCAGGTGGGTAGAAGCAATAACTACATCTGTCACTATAAAGATTTGAGTGTAAATGCTCCTAAATTTGTGTAGTACATAATGCTTATAAGTGCTATTTCTTATATTATCATATTTAATCAGCACAGTGATGCCCATTTAAAGAGATTCAATACTCATGTCCATGAGCAGTGATTCCAAAACTCAGAACATTTAATTGACTTTGGTTCTAAGAATCATGTAAACAGTACTGGCAATGTCACAGCATCACAATTAATGTTCATTCTCTATGAACTAATGAATAAAGTTAAAAGAATCTAAAAAAATATGGTAAAATACATGGATATTTATAATATTGGATAATTTTGGGAGGCAGGATCTAACCAGTCCATCCTAAAGGAAATTAGTCCTGAATATTCATTGGAAGGACTGATGCTGAAGCTGAAACTCCAGTACTTTGGCCACCTGATGTGAAGAGATGACTCATTGGAAAAGATCTTGATGCTGGGAAAGATTGAAGGTAGGAGGAGAAGGGGACAACAGAGGATGAGATGGTTGGGTGGCATCACCAACTCAATAGACATGAGTTTGAGTAAACTCTGGGAGTTGGTGATGGACAGGGAGGCCTGGAGTGCTGCAGTCCATGGGGTTGCAAGGAGTCAGACAGGCCTGAGAGACTGAGCTGAACTAGACATTAACTAAGCTATCAGATTCTCGATATTACACTAATTCACGAGTTTCTTACTGTAGCTTTTTTTTTTTTTTTAAGCAATTAGTTTGTTTGAACTTTTCCTTCAATTCTGTGTAAACTAATCCAGATCTTTTTAATAAAGTCCTGTTTGAAACAAAAGTGAAAGTGTTAGTGCCTCAGTCATGTCTGACTCTTTGTGACTCCATGGACTGTAGCCCTTCAGGTTACTCTGTCCATGAAATTCTCCAGGCAAGAATACTGGAGTGGGTTGCCATGCCCTTCTCCAGGGAGATCGAACCAAATTGCAGGCAGATTCTTTACCATTTGAAGTTCTGTAATACTGTATAACTTGAGAAGGCAAATTAAATAAACTCTTCAGATTCTCAAAATTACTCTAATTCATGAGCTTCCTATTGTAGCTATTCTTTTTAACAATAGTTTGTTTGAACTTTTCCTTCAATACTGTGTAAGCTAGTCTAGACACTCTCAATAAAATTCTTTTCAGGAAACTAGAATTAGTTTCTATTGCTACTGAAAGAGTCCTAAATTATACTTACTCATGTATGATTACCTACTAGTTGTTAATATCAGGAATTGAAACTGATATTTTCCAAAATAACATTGATTAATCTACATTCAATTAAATGCTATTTTAGAACCTAGACAGTATACTAAAAAGCAGAGACAGCACTTTGCTGACAAAGGTCCATATTGTCAAAGCTATGGTTTTTCCAGTATTCATGTATGGATGTGAAAGCGTAAGACTGAGCACTGAAGAATTTATGCTTTCCAACTGTGGTGTTGGAGAAGACTCTTGGGAGTCCCATGGGCAGCAAGGAGATCAAACCAGTCAGTCCTAAGGGAAATCAACCCCAAATATTCATTGGAAGGACTGATACTGATGCTGAACCTCCAGTACTTTGGCCCCTGATGTGAAGAACTGACTCACTGGAAAAGACCCTGATGCTGGGAAAGATTGAAGGCAGGAGAAGGGGACAACAGAGGATGAGATGGTTGGATGGCATCACTGACTCAATGGACATGAGTTTGAGCAAAATCTGGGAGATAGTGAAAGACAGGGAATCCTGGCATGCTCCAGTCCATGGGGCTGAAAAGAGTCGGACATGACAGCGATTGAGTAATAACAGCCTTATGAATCTACTGTTAGAAGTAAGTTTTTCCCAAGCATTTTGAAACTCCAAATTCCAGTAGCCAGCCTACAAGCAACAGAAAAGCTTCACTGTCATTCATTATTTTTCACTCCTGCTCCAATAATAGGTCTTTATTTATATGGAACCACATGTTTATTAAAATTCACAAGAAGCTCACAGCTAACATACTCTATAGTGAGAAGATAAATTCTGTTTCTCTAAGATTAGGAAGAAGATAAGGGTACCTGTTCTTGACACTTTTATTCAGTATAAAACTAGATGGAAGTCCTAGTTAGAGCAGTTAGGCAAGAAAAAGAAATAAGAGGCATCCAAATTGGAAAGGAAGAAGAAAAATTTGCTCTATTTACAGATGATGTAAAATATATGTTGAAAATATCTAAAGAATCAAGCAAAACTGTTAGAATTAATAAATATATTCAGTAAATTTGCAGGATTCAATATATATATATATATATATAAACATCAGTTGTACTTCTGTACATGAACAATTAAGTATCAAAAACATAACTTAAGAAAATGACCCATGTAGAAAAATGCTTGCCATGGGCTTGAGGCTGGTGAAAATAAGGCAATATTGGTAAAGTTCAGTTCAGTCGCTCAGTCGTGTCCGACTCTTTGCGACCCCATGAATCGCAGCACGCCAGGCCTCCCTGTTCATCACCATCTCCCAGAGTTCACTCAGACTCAGCTCCATCGAGTCCGTGATGCCATCCAGCCATCTCATCCTGGGTCGTCTCCTTCTCCTCCTGCCCCCAATCTCTCCCAGAATCAGAGTCTTTTCCAATGATTCTACTCTTCGCATGAGGTGGCCAAAGTACTGGAGCTTCAGCTTTAGTATCATTCCTTCCAAAGAAATCCCACGGTTGATCTCCTTCAGAATGGACTGATTGGATCTCCTTGCAGTCCAAGGGATCTTCAAGAGTCTTCTCCAACACCACAGTTCAAATGCATCAATTCTTCGGCACTCAGCTTTCTTCACAGTCCAACTCTCACATCCATACATGAGCACAGGAAAAACCATAGCCTTGACTAGATGGACCCTTAGTCGGCAAAGTAATGTCTCTGCTTTTGAATATACTCTCTAGGTTGGTCATAACTTTTCTTCCAAGGAGTAAGCATCTTTCAATTTCATGGCTGCAGTCACCATCTACAGTGATTTTGGAGCCCCCCAAATAAAGTCTGACACTGTTGCTACTGTTTCCCCATCTATTTCCCATGAAGTGATGGGACTGGATGCCATTATCTTCGTTTTCTGAATGTTGAGTTTTAAGCCAATTTTTTCACTCTCCTCTTTCACTTTCATCAAGAGGCTTTTGAGTTCCTCTTCACTTTCTGCCATAAGAGTGGTGTCATCTGCATATCTGAGGTTATTGATATTTCTCCTGGCAATCTTCATTCCAGCTTGTGTTTCTTCCAGTCCAGTGTTTCTCATGATGTACTCTGCATATAAGTTAAATAAGCAGGGTGACAATATACAGCTTTGACGTACTTCTTTTCCTATTTGGAACCAGTCTGTTCCATGTCCAGTTCTAACTGTTGCTTCCTGACCTGCATACAGATTTCTCAAGAGGCAGGTCAGGTGGTCTGGTATTCCCATCTCTTTCAGAATTTTCCACAGTTTATTGTGATCCACACAGTCAAAGGCTTTGGCATAGTCAATAAAGCAGAAACAGATGTTTTTCTGGAACTCTCTTGCTTTTTTGATGATCCAGTGGATATTGGCAATTTGATCTCTGGTTCCTCTGCCTTTTCTAAAACCAGCTTGAACATCAGGGAGTTCACTGTTCACGTATTGCTGAAGCCTGGCTTGGAGAATTTTGAGCATTACTTTACTAGCATGTGAGATGAGTGCAATTGTGTGGTAGTTTGAGCATTCTTTTGCATCGCCTTTCTTTGGGATTGGAATGAAAACTGACCTTTTCCAGTCCTGTGGCTACTGCTGAGTTTTCCAAACTTGCTGGCATATTGGTAGAGTACAGAGTTTCAATTATAAGATAAATATATTCTGAGGACTTAATGGAAGTCGTGGTGACAATAGTTGATAACACTGTATTGTATAACTAAACTTTGCTAAGAGAATAGAACTTAAATGTTTTCACCAAATGAACAAAAATAGGTAAATATGTGAGCATATGGATTATTAGCTTGATGGTAGAATTTGTTCATAATGTATATGTATATTGACACATCATTTTGTATGTTTTATTCTATTGTACAATTGCATGTGTCAATTGTACTTCAATAAAGCTGGATAAAAAAGCTTCACAAGAAGAGCAACTATAAGGGCACAGTCCTTTATAAACTTTTAAGTGTCTGACGACATAGAAGTAGGCAAGAGCAACATGGTGCCAGTCTGTGTGAAATGTATATTTCAACAGAACACAAGGGGAACACTTGCAATTAAACAAAGAAGAAAATATCTGCATAGAGCTATGAAAATAATTAAAACAGATGATATTATAGTATCTGTTGGGATAACTACTTGAGATTGGTGGTCAGAGATTGCCTTTCAGAGAAAATGATGGTGAACTTTTTAATAATGCAGGTTAACTTTAAATATGTTGGCCTGTAGCTCTTTACATTGTAAATAGCAAGTAATAATGATAAATAAATAAATTAAAAAACAAGAAAAATATTTAAACGAAGACATGGATGCCTTGAAAGCAACAGCCATGTGAAAATCAGGAGAAAAACATTCCAGGCATACACAAAAACTATAAGGTCAAAAAACTTTCACTATTGAATAAATAGCTAGTCAGTGGCATTAAAAAAAAATGGTTAGAGAAGAGTGCTTTGAATGAGGTTAGAAAGAAGATAGTGTTTAAGTCTATAGGACTTTTAAGGGGGAGAAAGAGTCAGGATTTACTTCAAATATAGAGTGAAATCAGTGACAGACTTTGAGTACAGAGTGATTATATCTGATATATATTTTAGAAGATGACTCTGATTACTACAGTTTTTGAGGGGCGGGATGAAGTGCTGAAATAGGAAAACAGCTAGAATGCCAGACAATACATGATGAAGAAAATGCATAGATTCACTCTAGGCTTTTGGATATAACTGAAAACATTCACTGATGAAATTAATGTGGTGGGTGAAAGAAAGAATAATCAAAGATGTTCCCTAGATTTTTGACTTGAACAAAAGGGAAGGAGGATGGATGCATGATGTTGTGGTTTGATGAGCTGAGGATAGCTACACAGCAGAGCTAGATGAGGAGGCAGCAACCAAGTGTTCTGCTCTATATTCATTAAGTTTGAGATGACACATAATATATACTTAATGCATATTTATTACATGAATGAGTGAATAACCTTTTTTGCAAAAGTTTTAACATCTAATAACATCAAGTTCAATTTTGTCATTGTTTGGGAAAATTAAGTCTATCATAAAATGTTAGAGAGGTGTTCATATATGAAAATCTATAAAGTTAAAAAAAATCATATCAGGAATGGTCATACAATGGGAAAGGAAAGGAATTTATGAGCTCATCTAATCAAATCTTTAATCCTTTCTCCAGATGATGAAATAAGAATCGATGCAGATAAGTGATGCTCTGTGTAAGTAAAGTTGGTGACTAAAAGAGCCAGAATACATGAAGTTTCTGAGCTATCAAAACAGTGCTGTCTTTTTTTCTGCATATCGTCATGTTTCTTCCAGATCTTTCCCCTACTGTACCAGAAGACAAACCCCGCTAAGAATAGAGTGGGCAAATTAATTATCACTACATGCTCATTATTCAGATAATGGAAACCTTGTGTGACAAGAACTGACAAGAGCAAAGTTTCAATTAAGCATTGAGGGTCCAGCAACCCATGCAATCAACACTGACATTTATATACTTTTAAGAATAACTATGAAAATGCTTACCTTTAATTTGTCTGCATAACTAAAGCATTGATATGCCGTGGAAACAAAATAAACTCAAGCCTCTTATGCTTTGTTTTCTTTTTTTCCTGGACACACTTAGCATATTTTAAAATTGCTTTTGGTTCTTATTCAGGCTCTCAGTTTATTATTAAATTTATGTTCTCAATTTCTGAATAAATTAGAAAATCCAAAATTCTATTTTATACCTCTAAATAGCCTAAATGTTGACTGATACTAGAAATTTATCTTTAGTTATACTGAATATTAAGACCTTTTATATTCTGTATACACATTTTATAGCAGAACCTCCTCATATGCATACTCCAATCAAAAAAAGACTTTAAAATTATTATTGTTGATTGTTAAACCTCTAGTAGCAGCTTCTGTTTCTCTCTGTCACTCTCTTTTTATTCCCCTCTCTTTTCTTCCTTATTTTTTTTAATGCTTGTACCCATTATACAATGTAATAAATACTTTTCTTTTGGACAATAATACCCTTGGGATATTTAATAGTATGGAAATTATTGACAGCAGTTTTTTCTGGTTCCTTATGTAGCTGCAAACAATAATACTGAGTAATATTCAATTTACATAAAATTATTATCAAAACAACAACACTGGATTTTTATATTCATTGATTTCATGCTTGATAATAGGCTGGGCATATTACCTACAAATAACTTACACTTATCTCTACAATATCCAGCTGTCTTACAGTTACCTTAATAACATTTGGTAATAACAGCATAAATATATATAGCATTAAAAGCAAAGTATGGCTTTAGGTCTATCTTAGTAAAGTGTAATTTTATAAACAATGTGTAACTTTTTCCTAAATTAATAGATTTCTTGACATATAGGTCCTCCTTTAAAATTGTGATCAGTAAAGATATCTTTCTTTCAGTTTTATGTGTATATAATCCACATCAGTAGCATGTATATCCATGTAAATCCAGAGAGTTCTTACCCCAGTTTTAACTCACAGTGTTTGATTATCCTGAAAAGACAAGGGGACCCCCACTCAAGTATAGTTTAGATGTCAGGACTGAGTACACCACACATGCACCAAGAAGAGGTAAAAAGCTTATTTCTCACACAAATTTGCAGGTGGCTTTCAGCAGAAAGCAAGGAGACTTCCAAACTAGTCTGAAAACAGCTTGAGAGAGATGAGAAGAAAGATGGAGACCAGCTTTGGGGTTTTATAGTGGTCAGGGAGTGAGCCAGGAGTGAAGGTTCTCACACAAAGGTCAGGATTTGCTTGAGTTGAATTTCTTGCAGTCACTAAAGAAAAGAGCACTCAGGCATTCTTGTCTTATACAGAAGGGCAGAAGAGAAGGGAGAGAAATGGGCATTGAAAGGTGTCAGCGTGCACTCAGTCATGGCCGACTGTTTGCCACGCCAGGCCTGTAGCTCCTCAGGCTCCTCTGTCCATGGGATTCTCTAGGTAAGAATCCTGAGTGGGTTGCCGTTTCCTCCTCCAGGAGATCTCCCCAACCCAAGGCTCAAACCCACATCTCCTGCATATCCCACATTGGCAGGCAAATAACTTTACCACTGAGTCACCGGGGAAGTCAGAAAGCTGTCGGAAGTCAGGTCCAAATTGGAATCAGACTATTATGCCCAGTCATAATATTGTTACTTTAGGATAAGGCAAAGAACAATAGGTGCATCCACAATTTTGCTTCTTGTAACTTAAACAAAAATCTGATAGGAATGATGAATAAAATAAATGTTTTTATTTTCATTTTGGAAGACAAATCTTTGGACTCTTACATTTCTATTTAGCCTGATGATGAGCACTCTGATTATGGGATTAATTCTGAGAGTACTAGAAAATAGCTGAGCTCTGAGGGAGGTAAAATTTGTCCAACTAATACAAAAATTAGGCCACATTCAGTTCAGTTCAGTTCAGTCGCTCAGTCGTGTCTGACTTTTTGTGACCCCACGAATCGCAGCACACCAGGCCTCCCTGTCCATCACCAACTCCCGGAGTTCACTCAGATTCACGTTCATCGGGTCAGTGATGCCATCCAGCCATCTCATCCTCTGTCGTCCCCTTCTCCTCCTACCACATTACTCCCCATTATTATAAAGAGATTAGTTTGTTTCTATTTATATTTGTGGCCAAACTACATGTTGTTGATTCATTTTCTTCCTTTAGCTATATTTTGGAAAGGGGGCAGAAGATGTTCATGTCAGCCTAATATGTTGAGGATTAATTGGTAATGGGGCATCCCACACGGTGATAGTGGTAAAGAACTGGCCTGCCAACACAGGAGACATTAAGAAAGGAGGGTTGGATCCCTGGGTCAGGAAGATCTCCTGGAGAAGGAAATGGCAACCCACTCCAGTATTCCTGCCTGGATAATCCCATGGATAGAGGAGCCTGGTGGGCTACAATCCATGGGGTCACAAGGAGTCTGACACAACTGAAGAGTCACTGTGCTCCTTTACTTTTGAGCTTAAAAATATACATATTTCTAAAGATAACTGTTAGCCTCCTGACATGCCACTAAATAATAGAGTGTAAAATAATTTTTGGATTTCCCTAATAGCCCAGTTGGTAAAGAATCCACCTGCAGTGCAGGAGACCTCAGTTCAATTCCTGGGTTGGGAAGATCCACTAGAGAATGGATAGACTACTCACTCCAGTATTTTGGGGCTTCCCTTGTGGCTCAGTTGGTATCAGCTTATCTACCAACACAACATACCTAAAATATAATAATAATAATAAATCAATAATCCAATCAACAAACAATATATGCACACTAACTGATTAACTATATGCCAGAAGCCATGAAGAAAGCAGAAAGGTTTCAAATTAAGCTACTTACACTAAAAATGTATGTTCTTAAGAAAACAAAAATTAAAGATATATTGATAGAGATAATTTACACTAAATGTAATAGTGAACTATACGACAAATTGTGTCAGAAGGAATGTATGATGACACGTGAATTTCATTTTGGTTGTAGTTACATGGTAAGATAAATGCTGACTGGTTAAAGACCAGAAAGAACTATGGCATGGTTTGTAGATAAGACTTGAACAGTAATTTGAAAGATGTATTTATCAGAGATGAAGGAAAGAGGCATTCCAGGGGAGGTGAAAAATTAACAAATGCAGGAAAGTAGAAAAACACAAGGGTACACGTTGAAATGGTCTATCATATTTTGTGGTTTGCAAACAAGCCTGGTTCCAGCAATATAGTTAATAGCAAACTCCTTAATTTGAAAATGTGTCTGGATATGAACATTAATTATAATGTTCTATTCTATTCTAACAGGATATCAAGGAAACAAATTGTGTTCAGTTAAAAATTTAAGGAAATGATGAGGATTGGCAAAGAATTTGGGGAGAAGCTGTTTTACATGGTATATATTTTCATCCTCATTTTATTCATGAAAAACTTGAGGCCTAGAGAATTAAGTGACTTCTCAGAAATTTGTATGTAAGACAGGGGCAAGGCTGACATATATAGAGTGATCAATCTGACTTCTAGGTCCATGATGTCATAGGGAAATATTAATAGATAGATGGATAGAGAGAGGTAGTGACCTGGAAGGTAAGATAGAGAAATTCACAATGTGAAACCGTTTTGAGACTGAATGTGATGAAGTCTTTAGAGATGGTTGTTTCAATAGACTACCTTTAAGAGGAAAGGATCAATGATATGATGGCAGCAATATGACTATAACCCTGAATTAATGAACTAGTGAGTAATGAAATAAAAACTTTAGTCAGCAACTGTAAAAATCCCTTGAAAATAAATTTGAGTATGAAATGGAAAATTCGTTTAGAAAAAATAGATTGGAGAGTGAGGCTCTTGCTTATCAGTGAAGGGAATGTTTCAATAATCTGGAAACATGGGGGAAATAGGAGATTGACAAAGTGAGGAAAAATAAAGGTATCTGAGGAAATTAGTGACAAGACAAAGTCCACATGACCTCAGGGATTGCGGGAGAAAACACAGGTGGAACAAATACAAGTGTGACACCTATAGATAGTCACCATCTCAAGTGAATTTGTCATTCCAAACTGAACGACAATGAAGCTCTGTTTAATTTTACTATGATCTCTCACTTTTTTAAAATTAGCAGAAAGGGTCTTTTTCTTTAAATTGAGAAAACTGCTGTCCAAGTCTGAGCAAGGTCAAAGTCATTAATATAGTTGGAGCTTTAGCTGAAAGGATCAAGAGAACTCAGCCCAATGCTGGTATCTGAGAAGGCTGGGCACCTGGAAAATAATTAATTGGTGACCCAGCACTAATTGGAGAGCAGCACAGCCAAGATCATTAATCAGCTGATTTTCTAAAATATGTCTGTTCTTTCCAATTAACATTATGAAATGTTAGTCTTAAGGTTGGTTTCCTGTTTTCCGCAAATTAATGGAAAAATATTTGGTACGATTTTTGAGACAAATAGATTTACCCATTTAGTCAGTTGTTTTAGTTGAATGTAAATAGCTACAACTTAAATGAATACATTTAAAACAATTAGTTCAATCAGCTATTAAATGCCCGTGTGTACTTAACAAATGTTTAGTTGCACGGTCAGGTCAGACTCTTTGCAACCCCATGAACTGTGGCCCATCAGGCTCCTCTCTCCATGAGATTTCTTAGGTAAGAATACTGGAGTGGGTTGCCATTTCCATCTCCAGGGGATCTTCCCGAACCAGGGACTGAACCAGCCTCTCCTGCATTTCAGGAGGATTCTTTACTTGCTGAGCCATCAGCAAAGTGCCCAGGCTATTAATTTATTTTAGAACAGATATTTGTGTTATTCAAACTTTATACTATATAATCACTGATTTATTCTATTTTTCATATCAATAATAATATTTGACTCAATTATTTTAATCAAAGACTGTCAGCTTACCATTCTGTGCAAGTTATGAGCCATGAGTAAAATTTTATATGAATTTCTATCTTTTATATTGTGCTAATTCTATAAATATATATATGTGAAATTATGTATAGAGGAAAACAACAGAATGGGAAAAAATAGAGATCTCTTAAAGATAATTAGAGATACCAAAAGAACATTTCATGCAAAGATGGGCTCCATAAAGGACAGAAATGGTATGGACCTAACAGAAGCAAAAGATATTAAGAAGAGGTGGCAAGAATACACAGAAGAACTGTACAAAAAAGATCTTCACGACCAAGATAATCACGATGGTGTGATCACTCACCTAGAGCCAGACATCCTGGAATGTGAAGTCAAGTAGGCCTTAGAAAACATCACTATGAATAAAGCTAGTGGAGGTGATGGAATTACAGTTGAGCTATTTCAAATCCTGAAAGATGATGCTGTGAAAGTGTTGCACTCAAATCTGGAAAACTCAGCAGTGGTCACAGGACTGGAAAAGGTCAGTTTTCATTCCAATCCCAAAGAAAGGCAATGCCAAAGAATGCTCAAACTACCACACAATTGCACTCATCTCACATGCTAGTAAAGTAATGCTCAAAATTCTCCAAGCCAGGCTTCAGCAATACGTGAACCGTGAACTTCCTGATGTTCAAGGTGATTTTAGAAAAGGCAGAGGAACCAGAGATAAAATTGCCTACATCCACTGGATCATGGAAAAAGCAAGAGAGTTCCAGAAAAACGTCTATTTCTGCTTTATTGACTATACCAAAGCCTTTGACTATGTGGATCACAATAAACTGTGGAAAATTCTGAAAGAGATGAGAATACCAGACCACCTGACCTGCCTCTTGAGAAACCTATATGCAGGTCAGGAAGCAGAAAAGGACATAGAATAACAGACTGCTTCCAAATAGGAAAAGAAGTACGTCAAGGCTGTATACTGTCCCCTGCTTTTTCAACTTCTATGCAGAGTACATCATGAGAAACGCTGGGCTGGAAGAAGCACAAGCTGGAATCAATAACCTCAGATATGCAGATGACACCACCCTTTTGGCCGAATGTGAAGAGGAACTAAAAAGCCTGTTGACGAAAGTAAAAGAGGAGAGTGAAAAAGTTGGCTTAAAGCTCAACATTGAGAAAACTAAGATCATGACATCTGGTCCCATTACTTCATGGGGAATAGATGGGGAAACAGTGTCAGACTTTAGGTTTTTGGGCTCCAAACTCACTGCAGATGGTGATTGCAGCCATGAAATTAAGATGCTTACTCCCATGACATGCTTGGGGCTGACACGCGGGGATAACCCAGAGAGATGTTGTGGGGAGGGGGGTGGGAGGGGGGTTCATGTTTGAGAACGCATGTACACCTGTGGTGGATTCATGTCAATCTATGCCAAAACCAATACAGAATTGTAAAGTAAAAATTAAAAATAAATAAATAAATTTAAAAAAAAATAAAAAAATAAACCAGCTCAAATGAAAAAAAAAAAAAAAAAATAAGATGCTTACTCCTTGGAAGGAAAGTCATGACCAACCTAGATAGCATATTAAAAAGCAGAGACGTTACTTTGCCAGCAAAGGTCCATCTAGTCAAGGCTATGGGTTATCCAGTGGTCATGTATGATGTGAGCCCTGGCCTGTGAAGAAAGCTGAGCACCAAAGAATTGATGTGTTTGAACTGTGGTGTTGGAGAAGACTCTTGAGAATCCCTTGGACTGCAAGGAGATCCAACCAGTCCATTCTGAAGGAGATCAATCCTGGGTGTTCATTGGAAGGACTGATTCTGAAGCTGAAACTCCAATACTTTGGCCACCTCATGCGAAGAGTTGACTCATTGGAAAACACTCTGATGCTGTGAGGGATTGGGGGCAGGAGGAGAAGGGGACGACAGAGGATGAGATGGCTGAATGGCATAACCTACTTGAGGGACGTGAGTTTGAGTGAACTCTGGGAGTTGGTGATGAACAGGGAGGCCTGGTGTGCTGCGATTCATGGGGTCACAAAGAGTCAGACACAACTGAGCGACTGAACTGAACTGAACTGAACTGAAATTATGTATATGAGTGTTAAACCCATATGTATGTGTTTACTGTTTGTGTGAATATTCACACATCTGCTCAAAATAGATTTGGCAAGTTGATAATATCTCTGTTTGTATTCATTAAAAAGAGCATTTTCTTTTATGTTAATAGTTTCATGACCTTCAGTTTGTTATTTGAAGTTTTTGACACCTATTGTAGATCTGCAGACTATTATCTGAAGTTCCGAATTATCATCAATCAAGAAAATAAAAACTGAGTCTTTATCCAGTAATATAATCATTTAATAATGGTCTTTGTTTCTGTGAGGGAAAATAGATTAGATGAAATGTCAGGAAGTCAAGAAGATCTTAGTTTAACTCAAGTGAAATTTATAGAATACTTACTGTATGCCAGGCTCTGATTTAAGCAACAAAAAGCTTTCTGTGATCACAGAACTCTCTGTCTAGCAAGGGAGACAGGCATGTAAACTACTGCACTATAATGAACTGTGATAAATATCCTATATTATCCTAATCAAACCAATTAAATGCTATACAATTAAGAAGGATGGATGGAGAGATTGAATCTTTGGAGCAAAGCCTGTGAGTTTGGCAAAGTGTTCAAAGAATAGCTGACATTTAAACTGGCCCTTGAAAAATCATTAGAACTCTGCCAGGCTGTGGGTTGGAAATGTGGAAAATAAAGAAAATTCATTTGCAAAGCATGTGACATGGTCATTTCAGGGATCAGCAAAGTAGCTCAGATTTTTCTTACAGTCTTGACTCTGATTATGTGCCCATGGGTATGTTGCCAACTCTGGATATACTACTCCAATGTGGTGTGGAAGTAAGGAATAGAATTTAAGTTCATCAAGAAAAGAGCATGTGTTTCATCTGTGCATATTCTTTAACTGTATACATTTTCCTGTGGGAAAGTATGAAACATTCACAACTGGAGGGAAGGAAGGAAAAGTTAAGTGAATTTTTAATAGACACTGGAAAACCAAGAGCCAAATAAGACACATGGGCAATGACTTCCAACTCCAGACTCAGCACTCCATCCTTGGACCACTCAGGTCTCATAACTGGAGGTTTCCCTGTGCTAGAGTAAATGAGAGAATGAGATACTTTATTAAGCACATATCTGTGCATACCCTGTCAAATTGCCCACGAAGGTCTGGGGACTGTGGGTTACCTTAAAAATATGAAACACACATTTAAAATGTGAATATTGATTGAAAGTATTCTGGAAACTTCAAACTTCATGTAGTTAATGTAGCTTAAAATAGCAAGATGGAGAAACAATATTTATAGGGGATTTACTTTGCTACAGAATATACATGACGTGTTTTACACACTTTTCTCAAGTAATGACAGGTAACTCTCTCGAAAGAGTGCAGTTATTTTCTTTCTTTCTGTGAATTAAAGATGTAAAGTCAGTTGTACAAAGCTACAGAAAAAATGCTACATTTGTCTGGAACTCTCATGTTTTTTCTATGATCCAAAGGATGTTGGCAATTTGATCTCTGGTTCCTCTGCCTTTTCTAAATCCAGCTTGAACATCTGGAAGTTCTCAGTTCATGTACTGTTGAAGCCTTGCTTGGAGAATTTTGAGCCTTATTTTGCTAGCATGTGAGATAACTACAATAGTGTGGTAGTTTGAACATTCTTTGGCACTGCCTTTCTTTGGGATTGGAATGAAAACTGACCTTTTCCAGTTCTGTGGCCACTGCTGAGTTTTGCAAATTTGCTAGCATATTGAGTCCAGCACTTTCACAGCATCATCTTTTAGGATTTGAAAGAGTTCAACTCGACTTCCATTACTTCCACTAGCTTTGTTGATAGCAATGCTTCCTAAGACTTCACTTTACAGGATTTCTGGCTCTAGGTGAGTGATCATGTCATCTTGGTTATCTGAATCATTAAAATCTTTTTTGTACAGTTCTGTGTATTCTTGCCACCTCTTCTTAATATCTTCTTTTTCTGTTAGTTCCATACCATTTCTGTCCTTTATTGAGCCCATCTTTGTATGAATTGTTCCCTTGGTATCTCTAATTTTCTTGAAAAGATATATCATTTTCCCATTCTATTGTTTTCCTCTATTTCTTTGCATTGATCACAGAGGAAGGCTTTCTTATCTCTCCTTGCTAATCTTTGGAACTATGCATTCAGGTGGGTGTATCTTTCCTTTTCTCCTTTGCCTTTCTCTTTTCTTTTCTCAGTTATTTGTAAGGCCTCCTCAGACAACCATTTTTTCTTTTTGCATTTCTTTTTCTTGGGGATGATCTTTATCACTGCCCCCTGTACAATGTCATGAACCTCCACCCATAGTTCTTCAGGCACTCTGTCTATCAGATCTAATCCCTTAAATCTACTTGCCACTTCCACTGTATAATTGTAAGGGATTTAGTTAGATCATACCTGAATAGCCTAGTGGTTTTCCCACTTTCTTACATTTAAGTCTGAAGTTGATATAAGCCACAGTCAGCTCCCGGTCTTATTTTTGCTGACTGTATAGAGCTTCTCCATCTTTGGTTGCAAAGAATATAATCAATATGATTTCAGTATTGACCATCTGGTGATGTCCATGTGTAGAGTCGTCTCTTATGTTTTTGGAAGAGGGTGTTTGCTATGACCAGTGTGTTCTCTTGGCAAAACTCTGGCAAAAAAAAAAAAAAAAAAAGACAAAAATATAAATAGGGAAAAAAAAAATAATGATGGCAGCCAGTGACTCTCAAGTGTTTGTATTGTGCTAAAGTGATAAAGAATCTGGTTCCCAATGCAGGAGGTGTAAGAGACCCATGTTCCATCCCTGGGTTGGGAAGATCCTGTTGAGGACGGCATGACAACCCACTCCAGTAAGTTTCCCTGGAGAATCCCATGGACTGAGAAACCCATCAGACTACAGTCCACAGGGTCGCAGAGTTTGACATGATTGAAGCAACTTAGCACAGCACAACACAGTGTGTTTCTAAACATATTATATATGTTAACCAATTTTATCCTTACAACAACTCAATGGACTGAGAACTTTCCTTGTCTTCATATTACACAAAAAAAAAATGGAAGTAATTTACCCATGTTGACTCAGAGGGTCTGTGGCTTGAAACAGGCAGTTTTCTCCCCTCTCTGTGCTACATTCTGGTGACAAATTCAGAGGAAGAGAGAAACAACGTGGTTTAGTGCCTCATCTTGTACCTGATACTTGGCTAGATGTGTTCTCTAGATATCTCATTTCATTGTCAGAAAAGCATGGTACTGAAAATAGTGAGCTGGGTAAGAGGAGGATTGGAAGTCGACAGGAAATGCTAGTTTCACTAAAAGCTCACATACGCTATTATTACTATCCTGTTTTATGTGCTAAAGACAACATCCTGAAATGCAGAGAAGTATCTTGTACAGAGTGACATAGCTCATATATGCTATAGTAGAACTGGAAAAAAATTCATGCCATTTACACATAAAATTTAAAGCTGTGGATATAGAGGTTCAGAGACTATGAAGGTGTATTTAGGTTTTGGAGTTAAAAAAAAGTAAAAACATGGCATATATAATTTTCTGTTATTGAATGTAGACAGAGTATTGAAATGTTAGTAATGAAATAGGAAAGAAGGCATAACTGAAGGAAAAAAATATGTCTAACTTTTAGAGATAGAGGAATAAGTTACTTCGGATTAGAAAAAAACATTCTTCAGTTCGTATGCCAAACAGTCATAGGTGAAATTGCCTTGTTTTTCCATTAAGCCACGCTTGCATTTTTTAGGAGCTTAAAAACCATACAGAGTGCCAAAGAACTGATGCTTTTGAACTGTGGTGTTGGAGAAGACTCTTGAGAGTCCCTTGGACTGCAAGGAGATCAAACCAGTCAATCCAGAAGGAAATCAGTCCTGAATATTCATTGGAAAGACTGATGCTCAACCTGAAACTCCAATCCTGTGGCCACGTGATGTGAAGAACTGTCTCATTAGAAAACACCCCAATGCTGGAAATGATTGAAGGCAGGAGAAGGGGGCAACAGAAGGTGAGAGGGTTGCATGGCACCATCAGCTCAATGGACATGAGTTTGAGCAAACTATGGGAGATAGTGAAGGACAAGGAAGCCTGATGTGCTGCAGTCTATGGTATCACAAAGAATTGGACGCAACTGAGTAACTGAACAACAAAATATCATGTTGGTAAAGTTAATTTTTATTCTCATATCCTGAGATTCTATTTTTCAAGAGATAAAGAATCCATTAATTAAATTCCAGAAAGTATACCTAAGATTGGTTCCACAATTCTACACCTATTGTGACCAATACAGTAACTTGAAAGTGTTAGACACTCAGTCGTGTCTGACTCCTTGTGACCTCATGGCTGTAGCCCACCAGGCTCCTCTGTCCATGCGATTCTCCAGGCAAGAACACTGGAGTGGGTAGCCATGCCCTTCTCCAGGGGATCTTCCTGACCCAGGGATTGAACCTGTGTCTCTCACATTGTAGGAAGATTCTTTACCATCTGAGCCACAAGAGAAGCCCATACAGTAGCTTGTTCACATTTATATTATTTGTATATAATTAAGTCTATATTATTTTTAAAAGTAAAAATCCAGTTTCTTGATCACAATAGTCACATTTTCAGTGCTTAGTAGTCACATGTAGCTAGTGGCTGCTACAGTGGACAGTGCAAATATAGAACATTTCCAATGCTGAAGAAAGTTTTGTTGGATTACTGTGACCCAGCCGGGCAGTGCAAACTTGAATAACAAGAACAAGCCAGGGGTCTTGGGTCTGAGATACTTCTCTGGGGTGAAGTTCTGATTGTCCCAAGTGGATATTCTGACTTTAGGGCCAATCAGAAAGGCTTTGATAAGACAATAAAAGTAGGTTAGAATTTAAAGACAAAAAGTAGGACCTAGAAAGAATCTAAGTTCTAATAATTTAACCATAGGGCTACATTACAGTGTGTCCATTGATTCACTCTATGACAGATAACTATCTATTCTTTTCATGGAGTAGGATTGATTGGTGTGCTGTGAACTCACAGAGGAACTGTATTAATCTTCACTTGGATAATTAGGGAAGGCTTAATAACTGGACATTATTGTGAAGGATAAGCAGGAGATATTTAAACAAGAACATGAGAAAGAAGGAGGCAAAGAAAACAGTAATTCAAATGGAGAGTGTAAATATATAAAATCTTAGACTCTAAGTAAAGCTTCACTTATATCAATATGGCTGGACATGGTGGTATTGTAGAAAGATTTTTAGCAGATAGATGTAGCGTATAGAGATAAACAGTTTGCAGATAATAAAAAGTCTGAAAGAAATCAAGGAAGGAACACAATTTTAATATTCTACATAAGAAATTTCTTAGAAATTAAAATCTGATGAATTCTTAAGTATATGCTAGTAGAGGTATAAGAGAGTTAGTAGAATTTAAAGATGACCTGAATGATTAGTTTGGGTAATATTAATAGAAAATAAATACAAGCTAACTCAAAGTAAACTGAAAAAATAATTAGCTCATACAATAAAATTTACAGCAGAAAAAAATTAATGAGGGAAACAAAGACCAAAGAGAGTTGACAAAAATATATTTTATTTCATGTTGCCACACCTAAATAAAAACCTATTGAAATCATACAATTAGAGACTTTGTAGTTAAAGTATTTATCATGCCATTAAATATCATTGCACAGTTGAATTAATTTTCTAAACAATGAAGGAATATTATATCAGCATGTGATTTCCTAATCTATTTCAGTTCATCTCAGTCACTCAGTCGTGTCTGACTCTTTGCAACCCCATGAATCATAGCACACCAGGCCTCCTTGTCCATCACCAACGCCCAGAGTTCACTCAGACTCATGTCCATTGAGTCACTGATGCCATCCAGCCATCTCATCCTCTGTCATCCCCTTCTCCTCCTGCCTCCAATCCCTCCCAGCATCAGAGTCTTTTCCAATGAGTCAACTCTTCGCATGAGGTGGACAAAGTACTGGAGTTTCAGCTTCAGCATCAGTCCTTCCAAAGAAATCCCAGGGCTGATCTCCTTCAGAATGGACTGGTTGTATCTCCTGGCAGTCCAAGGGACTCTCAAGAGTCTTCTCCAACACCACGGTTCAGAAGCATCAATTCTTCAGCACTCAACCTTCTTCACAGTCTATACATGACCACGGGAAAAACCATAGCCTTGACTAGACAGATCTTTGTTGGCAAAGTAATGTCTTTGCTTTTCAATATGCTATATAAGTTGGTCCTAATCTATTTAAATATATATTAATATATATTTCCCTCTTCTTTTGTTAATATAAGAATATTGTTCTTAATATGTACCATATTCTCATCTGTATTGTTTCTAAATAAATATTAGTTTTGTTTTTATTTTCCTAAGAGTTGTGCTTCTATATTAGTGGATAGATTTAGATCTTGGAAAGATATCAAAAGTTTTTTATTAAATAATAGAATAAGACCATGCACATTTTGTTTTACTTTGGTAGGTGTATGTGGCTGCCTGTAATAAATTGGCATATTGAGGAATTTTCACATACTTTTAGCGATTGAAGAGTGCAATTACAACCTAGATGTTCATCAGCAGATGAATGGATAAGAAAGCGGTGGTACATATACACAATGGAGTATTACTCAGCTGTTAAAAAGAATACATTTGAATCAGTTCTGATGAGATGGATGAAACTGGAGCCAATTATACAGAGTGAAGTAAGCCAGAAAGAAAAACACCAATACAGTATACTAACACATATATATGGAATTTAGAAAGATGGCAATGATGACCCTGTATGCAAGACAGCAAAAAAGACACAGATGTGTATAGCAGACTTTTGGACTCAGAAGGAGAGGGAGAGGGTGAGATGATTTGGAAGAATGGCATTGAAACATGTATAATATCATGTAAGAATCGAATTGCCAGTCTATGTCTGATGCAGGATACGGCATGCTTGGGGCTGGTACACAGGGATGACCCAGAGAGATGTTGTGGGGAGGGAGGTGGGAGGGGGATTCATGTTTTGGAACACACGTACACCCGTGGTGGATTCATGTCAATGTATGGCAAAACCAATACAGAATTGTAAAGTAAAATAAAAAATATATATATAAAATGAGACAAATTAAGGAAAAAAAAGAAGTAATAAAAAAAGATAAAATATAATCAACACATGTCATTGAGGTAATTTTCCCAAAATTATGTCTTAGTAAGTATCCTAAAGGAAAACCCCCACAAAATATTAAAACTGCAATCCAAATTGTTGTATCCAATCTCAGCAGATCTCAGGGAAGATGGTTAATGATTTTTATATTTCTATACTAGATACCACAAATAATTTTATTTTTCAAGGGATGAGTCATTTTTTTCAGCTCTTTTCAGGAATGAATCATCTTTCAGTTCTTTCATATTTGTTCATCAGGAAATATCTTTAATAGACATATGGGTGCAGTCAATTGCTTCTGTAACATTGAAGATCTAGCAATCCAAGCAAATCATTTTCATATGTTGCAGGTGCTTTCTATTAGAAGGAAAGATGTACTTTGATGTTCTTTTAATTAAAGTTTCAATTAAATTAGTTAGCATTCTGCAAAGGGGTAATTCTGTTTCCTGTTTATCACCCTGTCAATTCCTGAATGTACCAAAACTAGTTAACTCTGTGCTTTGAGTACTTTCACTTTGGCAAGTACAAAAGGAACTATATTTCTCTTTTAATTCAAACTTTCCTTGCAACACTAAATTACACTTTATATGGTCCAGTTTAGAAAATTTGTAAACACTGTAGGTCTCACCGAGGGTAGTTTCAGAATCCAGCTAAATTAAGTTTCTATCTGGTATTCATTTTTAAAAGGAATATATGTTCTTCTTTATTATAATAAAAATAAAACATTGCTAATTTGCAGTATTAAATTTTACCTGAATCTAGTAACTTGTCATAGAAAATTACAATAAATTAGTATTCTAAAATCTAGGACCTGCTTCTGCTTCTTTCCCTTACTGGTTACAATGGCTTCAGTAAATGGATTCTTTATTTGGGTTTCTAGTTCTTCATTCACAAATTCAATAAAACTGCCATTTTTAGAACATCTGAGAGCCAAGCACTGGGCAGCCATAAATCATCAAAGAATGCCTGTGTCTTGCTAATAGTTTAGTTTGTGAAACGATGTTTATTGTCTCAGCCAACTCTGAAATTTTGTGAATGTATAGAAGCATTATTTCTCATCAAATCACAAAAAGAGAAAAGAAGTAGCCGGAGAAAATCTTGAATTTTTACTTGAGCATAGTGAGAATTTTTATTCATAAAATAGAAATATGTTCTTCATCTAATCCACAGATGGTAGTAATTCACTTAGACCTACAATCAAAAGAGAATGAGAGAAAATCTAAAATAAGTTTTTTTCCTCTTAGGACTATTGAAGTCATTTTGCATTTTTGAAGTATTTTTGACCATCAGTGGTTAATTGTCTTGGCCCTTATATATTTTTATCTGCTTCACCCTGTTTCTAACCTGATGTATTATAGAGTAGTGTCCATCTTTATAGTTATAACTGAAATTATTGCTTTTGATATATTATTCTGAATTATTTGGTAAGAAAAAGCCCTAATGAAAGGATTATTTAGCCATGAAGTAAATTAAAAAAAAAATAAACTTTAAACATTTATCCCTGGCAATATTTTAAAAATAATTTTAAAAATACAGGAGAAATTATAAGGCATTCTGGACCACATCTGCCCTATTATGCCAAACACTTTAGGGAGAGTCTTTTAGAATGTCCATTTAACAACTGTATTACTGCCTGTCACTTTGAAGCATGTAATCAGAGTGTGAAACAATCACCAGAGCAGTTATAATTTAGATTATGATTTAATAACACTGGTTGTGAAGGGCTACTTTTGAGTAAGGGTTAATTTTCACTAACCATTGATTGCTAAAAAATGGGCACAATTAGTCAGGAGCTAAAATGATCTGCTTATTCCTCTGAGACAGAAGTGATGGATAAGTTTGAATGAGCTAGGTTTTATGTGGGACATGCTTTGTTCACTGGTATCTATATACAATTGAGAAGGGAATGGCAACCCAGTCCAATATTCTTCCTGGAGAATCCCATGGACAGAGAAGCCTGATGGGCTACATTTCATGTGGTTGCAAAGAATCGGCCGAACACACACACACACACACACACACACACACACACACACACACACACACAGAGTTCAGATCAGTTCAGTTCAGTCGCTCAGTCATGTCCGACTCTTTGCGACCCCATGAATCGCAGCACTCCAGGCCTCTCTGTCCATCACCATCTCCCAGAGTTTACTCAAACTCATATCCATTGAGAGGTGATACCATCCAACCATCTCATCCTCTGTCATCCCCTCCTCCTCCTGCCTTCAATCTTTCCCATCATTAGGGTCTTTTCAAATGAGTCAATTCTTTGCATCAGGTGGCCAGAGTATTGGAGTTTCAGCTTCAACATCAGTCCTTCCAATGAATATTTAGGACTGATTTCCTTTAGGATGGACTGGTTGGATCTCCTTGCAGTCCAAGGGACTCTCAAGAGTCTTCTCCAACACCACAGTTAAAAAGCATCAATTCTTCAGCACTCAGTTCTCTTTATAGTCCAACTCTCACATCATCTATATATAAAACGTACACTCACAGAGCTTTCATTCTAAGGAAGTTTTTGCAACCTCCCTTTTCATCAGGGATCCATTTTTATACACTTTAAATCAATCTCATTTACATTTTTAAAAACAGCTTAAACATAGTGACCATATTTTTTAGCCTGCATTAGATAAATCCTAATTAAACTAAGTACAGTGTAGCTGTTGTTGTAACATTTATTTAGAACAATTAGTGAGAATTTCAACTAAAGTGTTCCTCTTGACTTCACAGGAACTCAAGTTATAATTTGAAAGATGGAGATTACTAAAAGACCAAGACCCTCAAATTCATCCCTCTAGCTTTTTACTAATCTTGACTTACTGAGAGTTTGGGGGAAATAAAATCAGGTATAAAATTCACTAAGAATATAAAATACATAAAAATAACCATAATGTGATGTTTTGAGATGTGTCACAATATACTGAGTAACATATATTTAAATAACTTAAGCAAGAAAACCTATTCCATTAACTAAACTTTTTCAGAAAAAAAATACATATTTTCTGTTTATCAGAGAAGCTACCATCCTGAATTTGTTTCACTTATAGGTAATGCTTTTTGTGCTCTATTTCATGTCATTTTAAAATGAAGCTAGATAGAACATATATAATCAGAATTAATTGATAAAGACTGAGTGTGGGGATTAAAAGCTTGATAGCCATGCTTTTATTAGATAAACCTTTAGAAGATATTCTAATTAGAATTCTACATTGTCATTTACAATGTAGTCTCGGATGACGTTTTGCTTCTTTTATCCTCGGTTATTTTATCTGTAAATTGGGAATGATAGTATCCTCTGAACTTTATATAGATTAAAGAGATAATGCATATACAACATTTTATCTAATGAATATAACAAAATAACTGCCAAATAAATGGTGTGTGTGTGTGTGTGTGTGTGTGTGTGTGTGTGTGTGTGAGTGCTCATTCAGACTTGTCCGACTCTTTGCAACCCAATGGACTGTAGTTCTACAGGCTCCTCTATTCATGGAATTCTCCAGAAAGAATACTAGAGTAGGTGGTCATTTCCTTCTCCAGGGAATCTCCACAATTCAGGGTTCAAACTCACATCTCTTGGATCTCCTGAATTGGCAGGCAGCTTCTTCACCACTGCACCACATGGCAGCCAATACTGATATTATACATTTATCTGTATGCATGTGTGTGCATCAAATTGGAAAACTCAGGCTTTACTTGTACTGCTACTTTTTTTTTAATTTTATTTTTTAATTTTTATTTTTACTTTATTTTACTTTACAATACTGTATTGGTTTTGCCATACATTGACATGAATCCACCACGGGTGTACATGAGTTCCCAATCCTGAACCCTCCTCCCACCTCCCACCCCATATAATCTCTCTGATGCTTCGTGCACCAGCACCAAGCATCCTGTATCCTGCATTGAACATTGACTGGTGATTCGTTTCTTACATGATAGTATACATGTTTCAGTGCCATTCTCCCAAATCATCCCACCCTCTCCCTCTCCCTCAGAGTCCAAAAGTCCGTTCTATACATCTTTTGTGTCTCTTTTGCTGTCTCACATACAGGGTTATCATTGCCATCTTTCTAAATTCCATATATATGCGTTAGTATACTGTATTGGTGTTTTTCTTTCTGGCTTACTTCACTCTGTATAATTGGCTCCAGGTTCATCCATCTCATCAGAACTGATTCAAATGTATTCTTTTGAATGGCTAAGTAATACTCCATTGTGTATACGTACCACCGCTTTCTTATCCATTCATCTGCTGATGGACATCTATGTTGTTTCCATGTCCTGGCTATTATAAACAGTGCTGCGATGAACATTGGGGTACATGTGTCTCTTTCAATTCTGGTTTCCTCGGTGTGTATGCCCAGCAGTGGGATTGCTGGGTCATATGGCAGTTCTATTTGCAATTTTTTAAGGAATCTCCACACTGTTTTCCACAGTGGCTGTACTAGTTTGCATTCCCACCAACAGTGTCAGAGGGTTCCCTTTTCTCCACACCCTCTCCAGCATTTATTGCTTACAGACTTTTGGATTGCAGCCATTCTGACTGGTGTGAAATGGTACCTCATTGTGGTTTTGATTTGCATTTCTCTGATAATGTGATGTTGAGCATCTGTTCATGTGTTTGTTAGCCATCTGTATGTCTTCTTTGGAGAAATGTCTATTTAGTTCTTTGGCCCATTTTTTGACTGGGTCATTTATTTTTTTGGAATTGAGCTGCAGGAGTTGCTTGTATATTTTTGAGATTAGTTGTTTGTCTGTTGCTTTATTTGCTATTATTTTCTCCCATTCCGAAGGCTGTCTTTTCACCTTGCTTATAGTTTCTTTTGTTGTGCAGAAGATTTTAATTTTAATTAGATCCCATTTGTTTATTTTTGCTTTTATTTCCAGAATTCTGGGAGGTGGATCATAGAGGATCCTGCTGTGACTTATGTCAGAGAGTGTTTTGCCTATGTTCTCCTCTAGGAGTTTTATAGTTTCTGGTCTTACGTTTAGATCTTTAATCCATTTTGAGTTTATTTTTGTGTGTGGTGTTAGAAAGTGATCTAGTTTCATTCTTTTACAAGTGGTTGACCAGTTTTCCCAGCACCACTTGTTAAAGAGATTGTCTTTACTCCATTGTATATTCTTGCCTCCTTTGTCAAAGATAAGATTTCCATAGGTATGTGGATTTATCTCTGGGCTTTCTATTTTGTTCCACTGATCTATATTTCTGTCTTTGTGCCAGTATGATACTGTCCTGATGACTGTGGCTTTGTAGTAGAGCCTGAAGTCAGGCAAGTTGATTCCTCCAGTTCCATTCTTCTTTCTCAAGATTGCTTTGGCTATTCAAGGTTTTTGTATTTTGATATGAATCTTGAAATTATTTGTTCTAGTTCTGTGAAAAATACCGTTGGTAGCTTGATAGGGATTTCATTGAGTCTGTGGATTGCTTTGGGTAGTATACTCATTTTCACTCTATTGATTCTTCTGATCCATGAACATGGTATATTTCTCCATCTATTAGTGTCCTCTTTGATTTCTTTCATCAGTGTTTTATAGTTTTCTATATATAGGTCTTTAGTTTCTTTAGGTAGATATATTCCTAAGTATTTTATTCTTTTTGTTGCAATGGTGAATGGAATTGTTTCCTTAATTTCTTTTTCTGCTTTCTCATTATTAGTGTATAGGAATGCAAGGGATTTCTGTGTGTTGATTTTATATCCTGCAACTTTACTATATTCATTGATTAGCTCTAGTAATTTTCTGGTAGAGTCTTTAGGGTTTTCTATGTAGAGGATCATGTCATCTGAAAACGGTGAGAGTTTTATTTCTCCTTTTCCAATTTGGATTCCTTTTATTTCTTTTTCTGCTCTGATTGCTATGGCCAAAACTTCCAGAACTATGTTGAACAGTAGCAGTGAAAGTGGGCACCCTTGTCTTGTTCCTGACTTTAGGGGAAATGCTTTCAATTTTTCACCATTGAGGATAATGTTTGCTGTGGTTTTGTCATAGATAGATTTTATTGTGTGAGGTATGTTCCTTCTATTCCTGCTTTCTGGAGAGTTTTTATCATAAATAAATTTATTATTTGTTTTCCTTCTTAGTAAGCTTTCTGGCTTTTAGGCTAAAAAGTAATAGAATGGGAAAGACTAGAGATCAGTTCAAGAAAATTAGAGATACCAAGGGAATATTTCATGCAAAGATGGGGACAATAAGCATAAAAATGTATGGACCTAACAGAGGAAGAAGATATTAAGGAGAGGTGACAAGAATACAAAGAGAATCTCTACAAAAAAATATCTTTATGACCCAGATAACCATGATGGTGTGATCACTCACCTAGAACCACATGTCCTAAAGTGCAAAGTCAAGTGGGCCTTAGGAAGCATCACGATGAAAAACGCTAGTGGATGTAATGGAATTCCAGCTGAGCTCTTTCAAATCCTAAAAGATGATGCTGTGAAAGTGCTGCACTCAATATGCCAGCAAATTTGCAAAACTCTACAGTGGCTACAGGACTGGAAAAGGCCAATTTTCATTCCAATCCCAAAGAAAGGCAATGCCAAAGAATGTTCAAACTACCACACAGTTGCACTCATCTCACACGCTAGCAGAGTAATGTTCAAAATTCTCCAAGTTAGGCTTCAACAGTACATGAACAGAAAAATTCCAGATGTTCAAGCTGGATTTAGAAAAGGCAGATGAACCAGAGATCAAATTGCCAACATCTACTGGATCATCGGAAAAGCAAGAGAATACCAGAAAAACATCTACTTCTTCTTCACTGACCATGCTAATTCCTTTGATTGTGTGAAACACAACAAATTGTGGAAAGTTCTTCAAGACATGGAACATCAGACCACCTTTCCTGCCTCCTGTATGCAGGACAGGATGCAACAGGTTCAACCAAACATGGAACAATGGCCTGGTTCCAAATTGGAAAAGGAGTACATCGAGGCTGCATATTGTCACCTTGCTTATTTAACTTATGTGCAGAGTACATTATGAGAAATGCTGGACTGGATGAAGCCCAAGATGGAATCAAGATTTCTGGGAGAATTGTCAATGATATCATATATGCAGATGACACCACACTTGTGGCAGAAAGTGAAGAAGAACTAAAGAGCCTCTTGGTAAAAGTGAATGAAGACAGTGAAAAAACTGGCTTAAAACTCAACATTCAGAAAACTAAGATCATAGCATCTGGCCCCATCACTTCATGGCAAATAGATGGGGAAGCAGTGAGAGACTTTATCTTCTTGGGCTCCAAAATCACTGCAGATGGTGAATGCAGCCATGTAATTCAAAGACACTTCCTCTTTGGAAGAAAAACTATGACAAACTTAGAGAGAATATTAAAAAGCAGAGACATTACTTTGCAAACAAAGGTCTGTACAGTCAAACTGTGGTTTTCCAGTGGCCACCTATGGATGTGAGAATTGGACCATAAAGAAAGCTGAGCACTGAAGAATTGATGCTTTTGAACTGTGATTTTGGAGAAGGCTCCTGAGGGTTCCTTGGGCTGCAATGAGATCAAACCAGTCAATCCTAAAGGAAATTAGTCCTGAATACGCATTGGAATGACTGATGCTGAAGCTGAAGCTCCAAAAATTGGCTGCTTGATGTATAGTACAGACTCACTGGAAAAATCCTGATACTGGGAAAGATTGAATGCAGGAGAAGGGGACGACAGAGGATGAGTTGGTTGGATGGCATCACTGACTTGATGAACTTGAGTTTGAGCAAGCTCCGGGAGATGGTGAAGGACAGCAAATCCTGGTGTGCTGCCATTCATGGGGTCTCAAATTGTCGGATATGACTAAGCAACTGAACTGAACTGAGTGGTCTGACATCCTTAAACTTTTGCTGCTTCTCTACCAAAACTTTAAACCAGAAACAGGCGTTCTCCACCAAATTATTGCTGAAACATGATCAAAATTCGTGTCCTTTGGTTTGTCAGTCCTAAAAAGTTAAAAGTACAATATGCCAATGTGTATACATATATTTATATATGGGGCTTCCCTGTAGATCAGTAAAGAATCTGCCTGCAGTGTGGGAGACCCAGGTTTGACCCATGGGTTGGAAAGGTCCCCTGAAGCAGGGAATGGCAACCCACTCGAGTATTCTTGCCTGGAGAATCCCATGGACAGAGGAGCCTGGCAGGCTACAGCCCATGGTGTCATAAAGAGTATGACATGGCTGACAGACTGACATTTCATTTCATTTCATATATGTATAGATAATTAATATATTGTTTAGCTTGTTTCTTCTAACAGTCATAGAGATAATAAGAAGGTTTCTTTTCAAAGCTCGTTGTTCTTAATTTGACTTCAAATAGTTACAGAAGCAGGGTTCAGGGCTGTTTCATATTCATCATAAAATGAATATCCACTGTAGTGAGTAAGCCTATAGAGTTTATGGAAAATATCTTAGGGGAAACAAATCATTGCCCACAACAAACAGAGCTATTTAATTAATCCCCAATAGATATTTCTATTCTGCCCAAAGTCTTTATTCCCACCACCCTGGGGATGTTACTCTAACTCTGACCTGTCTTCTTTTGTATGCAAAGTCACATCCTGTAAAATTCAGCACAGGCCCAGCCTCAGGCCAATTTCTACCCTCAGTGGATTTCTCAAAGATTCTTTGCAACAAAGTTGGTCTCCCACTTGAAGATAATTCAATCATAAATCTGCTAAGAAGATAAATTTTTCTCCATATCTTATACTTCCTAAATTCTGGTAATCATAATCAGTGCTTTTCATATGAACAGGGGCAAGGTCTACTTTGGAGGCATTTTTAGTTTTTCAAGAATATTAGACTTCTAAAAAGTTAATTATAATGTCACTTAACTTTATACAAGGTAAATGTACAACCTACTGAGCTACCTAGTGTAGGAAAGATAAGAGGCAGGAGTGGCAGTTAAGAAGGTCCTAAAGTCATCCAGGAAATAGCTTTTAGTTCTTTTCCCTGAGAGTTTGACTAAAAAGGAATTACAAAAAAAGACAGGAGAAACTTGTAAATGTACAATTAAATGATATTTTGATAAGGCAAAAAGTGATAAAAAATAATATGGAGGACGTTTCCAGGTATCCTAAGTTTGGTGTCATGCTTAATTTTGTGCCAACTTGACTGGGCTAAGGGATGGATACCCAGATAGGTGGCAAAATATTATTTCTGGGTGTGTTTGTGAAGGTGCTTCTGAAAGAGATAAGCATTTGACTGAGTAAAGAGTGTGCCTACCAACACAGGTAGGCATCATCAAATCTGTTGGACATCATATGAATAGAACAAAATACGTGGAGGGAAGGTTTAGTTGTTCTCTTGTAGACCTGAAACATCCATTTTCTCCTGTTCTCAAGCATCAGTTCTCCTGGATCTTGGGCCTTTGAACTGTGACAGGAACTTCCACCATCAGCTTTTCTGGTTCCACAGTTTGCAGACAGCAGATGGTGGAACTTCTCAACCTTAAGAATCATGCCAATTTAAATAATAAATATCTTTATATCTCTATCTGTATCTCCATTTATTCTATTGTTTCTATATTATATATGGAGAATATATATATTCTATTCTATTGCTTCTCTATTCTATTAGTCATGAGAACCATGACTAATGAGCAATGAGTAATTAGGGAGTGATCCTACTGACAAGGGGATACAGTTAGTTTGAGAAAGATGATGCTATACTCACTTTTAGACATATTTAGGTGTATTTAAGTGAAGATGTCACATAAACAGTCACAAATGGTGCTAAAGACATTCGTTTGCTAGTAGTGTGCAGATGATAGTTGAAACTTGAAAGATAATTGCATACAACATGCAATGATAGGGTACACTAAAGCAGTGATTATAAACTAAGGAGCAGTACTTCTGTGGGGCGTCATACCCAAATAACTAGAAGATAATTTTTATATCTGTTAGGACCAAACTGAAGCCAGGACAGGCACAAATGGGCAGGCTAGGCCTGAAAAAAAGCTGAGGCTCTGGGAACTCCAACAGGCAGTGTAACTCGACCAATCAGTATACTCCCTGTAGCCTGGTGCAAGCTTATCAGGATAAGGATGAAAACACCCCCCCCTCTGCCCCCGAGAAAGCCCGAGCGCACGAAAATCTAGCCAATTAGCAGATGCTAAGGAACCCTCGCAACCAATCCGCCCCTGCCAACTCTCTGTCTTTGTCTTAACCCTATAAATACTGCTGTGATTCAGGGCTCGGGGCCCTTGTTCCACTCCACTGCATTGGATGAAACTTGGGTCCTGGCTCGAGCTAGCAATAAATTCCCTTTTTGCGTTTGCATTGCTGTGGACGTCTTATTCTCTCAGTTTTGGGGACTCGGACTCTGGGCATAACAATATCCCTCTCTAGGAGTTTAGAGACTTCTTCTCAACTGCTCTCACAACCCATCCCAGAAGAATGCCCTGTAACTCTGATGATGATTCTCTATGGCCAACCTTAAGTACTAGGCTAAAAAATAAAACGTAGGAAAACTTTAGTGAGATTTAATAGAAATGGAATCCTAAGGAAAATTTTGATTACAAATGGAGGGTGTGATGGACATTTCCTAATATTGTCTTGCCTCATTTTCCTCACTTGTTACATGATAGTGCAATTATTCACTTCAGCTCAGTTCAGTTCAGTTCAGTCGCTCAGTCGTGTCCGACTCTTTGCGACCCCATGTATCGCAGCACGCCAGGCCTCCCTGTCCATCACCAACTCCCAGAGTTCACTCTGACTCACGTCCATCAAGTCCGTGATGCCATCCAGCCATCTCATCCTCTGTCGTCCCCTTCTCCTCCTGCCCCCAATCCCTCCCAGCATCAGTCTTCTCCAATGAGTCAACTCTTCGCATGAGGTGGACAAAGTACTGGAGCTTCAGCTTTAGCATCATTCCTTCCAAAGAAATCCCAGGGCTGATCTCCTTCAGAATGGACTGGTTGGACCTTCTTGCAGTCCAAGGGACTCTCAAGAGTCTTCTCCAACACCACAGTTCAAAAGCATCAATTCTTCGGCACTCAGCCTTCTTCACAGTCCAACTCTCACATCCATACATGACCAATGGAAAAACCATAGCCTTGACTAGATGGACCTTAGCCGGCAAAGTAATGTCTCTGCTTTTGAATATGTTATCTAGGTTGCTCATAACTTTTCTTCCAAGGAGTAAGCGTCTTAATTTCATGGCTGCAATCACCATCGGCAGTGATTTTGGAGCCCCCCAAAATAAAGTTTGACACTGTTTCCACTGTTTCCCCATCTATCTCCCAGGAAGTAATGGGACCGGATGCCATGAGCTTCGTTCTCTGAATGTTGAGCTTTAAGCCAACTTTTTCACTCTCCTCTTTCACTTTCATCAAGAGGCTTTTTAGTTCCTCTTCACTTTCTGCCATAAGGGTGGTGTCATCTGCATATCTGAGGTTATTGATATTTCTCCCGGCAATCTTCATTCCAGCTTGTGTTTCTTCCAGTCCAGCGTTTCTCATGATGTACTCTGCATAGAAGTTAAATAAGCAGGGTGACAATATACAGCCTTGACGTACTCCTTTTCCTATTTGGAACCAGTCTGTTGTTCCATGTCCAGTTCTAACTGTTGCTTCCTGGCCTGCATACAGATTTCTCAAGAGGCAGGTTAGGTGGTCTGGTATTCCCATCTCTTTCAGAATTTTCCACAGTTTATTGTGGTCCACACAGTCAAAGGCTTTGGCATAGTCAATAAAGCAGAAACAGATGTTTTTCTGGAACTCTCTTGCTTTTTCCTTGATCCAGCGGATGTTGGCAATTTGATCTCTGGTTCCTCTGCCTTTTCTAAAACCAGCTTGAACATCAGGAAATTCACGGTTCATGTATTGCTGAAGCCTGGCTTGGAGAATTTTGAGCATTACTTTACTAGCGTGTGAGATAAACGCAATTGTGCGGTAGTTTGAGCATTCTTTGAAATTGCCTTTCTTTAGGATTGGAATGATCCACTTCCAAGAGTTGCCATATAGAGGAAATAAGTTAACTTATCTAAGAAACTGTAAGTAATTATTTTAAAATATTAAATATTATTTTTGTTACCTGGGGAAGATAAGAAAGATTAGTCTCAAGATTGGTCAAAAAAATTTATCCTGAAGAGTAGGAAGAATCATGAATGAATGAAGAGAAAAGTTGTATATAAGTAGTAGCAATCAAGAAGAGAGTAGGAGATTCCTCAATCTGAAGGAAAAGACAAAAAGGAGAATAATGAAGGGTGGGTTTGTATGGAAGAGCTGACAACCCAGTATTGGATAGCCCAAAGCAATTTCTTTGAATAATTTGTTTGAATATAGGGCAATTTTCATTACTTAAATCCTAGGGCTATTATTTACTTTTTCTTCAAGAATGTCCTAAAAGCAACAGAGGTGACTAATTAATCTGAAAGTATAAGTAAATTGTGGGAGAATTCTATTTGAATCCATAAATATAATGGATCATAAATATTTAACCTGAAGCAAAGAACTCTTTAGTGTGTGTATTCCTAGAAATATCTTTTACCCAATAAGTTTAATACACTCATAGAATTTGTAGGTGACATAAAAGTTCATAATCCTTTCTAACCAATAGAACAGATCAGGAAAAAAAAAAACACCTTCATTTATCCAGAATCTTTCAATTCTGTTTTTCCTACTGTGATTTACAATGAACCAATACCATAGCTCTGTTGGATGAGTTATGTCAAAGCAAGGACAATAAGACTTAAGGCACAAACTTAAATCAATAATAGATCTACCATGAGGATTTAAAGTAAAAATGGACATCTGTATCTTGGAAGCTAAAAAATAAAAGTTCTAAAGTATATACCTGTGGCGGATTTATGCTGATGTATGGCAAAACCAATACTATATTGCAAAGTAATTAACCCCCAATTAAAATAAATACATTTATATTAAAAATAATAATAATAAATAAAAGTTCTAGAATCGAGGCAATTAGAGAGATTCACTGTCATCACCAACTAAAAGTGAAATTAAAATTGATGATTTCAGCTTCTAAATGCTGATGATCAAATGTGATTTTCTCCTAGGTAAATGTCATTTTTGCCCTTAAAAAAGCTATATATCCCTGGCAGAATAGTTTTTTATGAGTTTGCTCTTAAAGAATGTTTTAAAGCTGGATCATATTTTTCTGAATAAGAAAAAAAAAATCACATAACTTCCTCTAACAGAATATTTGATCATTTCTCTTGGCCTTGAAATAAGGTACCAAATTACACTTTTTTCTAAAGCTAAACATTTTATTTATTTATGTATAAATATTTCAGAATACTTGTATTCAAAA
This sequence comes from Oryx dammah, assembly GCF_014754425.2. Classification (NCBI taxonomy): domain Eukaryota; kingdom Metazoa; phylum Chordata; class Mammalia; order Artiodactyla; family Bovidae; genus Oryx; species Oryx dammah. The sequence continues at coordinate 5,092,277 of NW_024070208.1, read as the reverse complement.
GTAATCAAGTTAGCAAAACATGGTGATTTTTAAAAAGTCTAGATTTTACAAGCTAGATTTTAAGATATACCTATGTTGTTCTTAATTATCATTCCAGAAATCTATTACTGCATCTCCATATTGAGAGCTCTGGAGTCAAATATAGACAGAATTTATTCCTACTCATACTTTGAGCAAATTGGAGCACCATACTTGAAAATCTTTGGCCCCATTGATTTAATTTCTAAAAGAAGAAAGCTTGCTTTAAACATTAAACTTGTAATAATATTTTTTCTTCTTGGAGTATCAGGAATTTCTTAGGTGCATAGTCAATGTTTCCTTCTGTCATTTTTTCTTCTCCCAATCTCCTTTGTTATACCCCCTACACATACACACAATCAATCAGTGCTCATTGAGAGGGCTCCTACATTGAAAATATCTAAGTCTTTGTTTAGAGAAAGGATTTTTCAACTAATCTCCCTTATATAATACGTACTTTTTTTTATATTTTTTTTTAAATTTATTTATTTATTTTTAATTTTTACTTTACAATTCTGTATTGGTTTTGGCATAGATTGACATGAATCCACCACAGGTGTACATGCGTTCCCAAACATGAACCCCCCTCCCACCCCCCTCCCCACAACATCTCTCTGGGTCATCCCCGCGCGTCAGCCCTAAGCATGTCATATCCTGCATCAGACATAGACTGGCATTTCGATTCTTACATGTTATTATACATGTTTCAATGCCATTCTCCCAAATCATCACACCCTCTCCGTCTCCCTCTGAGTCCAAAAGTCCGCTATACACATCTGTGTCTTTTTTGCTGTCCTGCATACAGAGTCATCATTGCCATCTTCCTAAATTCCATATATATGTGTTAGTATACTGTATTGGTGTTTTTCTTTCTGGCTCACTTCACTCTGTATGACCAAGTGGGCTTTATCCCAGGGATGCAAGGATTCTTCAACATCCGCAAATCAATCAATGTAATTCACCACATTAACAAATTGAAAAATAAAAACCATATGATTATCTCAATAAATGCAGAGAAGGCCTTTGACAAAATTCAACATCCATTTATGATAAAAACTCTCCAGAAAGCAGGAATAGAAGGAACATACCTCAATATAATAAAAGCTATATATGACAAACCCACAGCAAACATTATCCTCAATGGTGAAAAATTGAAAGCATTTCCCCTTAAGTCAGGAACAAGACAAGGCTGCCCACTTTCACCACTACTATTCAACATAGTTCTGGAAGTTTTAGCCACAGCAATCAGAGCAGAAAAAGAAATAAAAGGAATCCAAATTGGAAAAGAAGAAGTAAAACTCTCACTGTTTGCAGATGACATGATCCTCTACATAGAAAACACTAAAGACTCTACCAGAAAATTACTAGAGCTAATTAATGAATATAGTAAAGTTGCAGGATATAAAATCAACACACAGAAATCCCTTGCATTCGTATACACTAATAATGAGAAAGTAGAAGAAGAAATTAAGGAAACAATTCCATTCACCATTGCAACAAAAAGAATAAAATACTTAGGAATATATCTACCTAAAGAAACTAAAGACCTATATACAGAAAACTTTAAAACACTGATGAAAGAAATTAAAGAGGACACTAATAGATGGAGAAATATACCATGCTCATGGATCGGAAGAATCAATATAGTGATAATGAGTATATTACCCAAAGCAATTTACAAATTCAATGCAATCCCTATCAAGATACCGGCGATATTTTTCACAGAACTAGAACAAATAATTTCAAGATTTGTATGGAAATATCATACGTACTTTAATAACATGTTGGAAATATATGGAAGTCCTTGGAAAAACTTTGCTGTTTTGAAGAGACTGATTAAGTGAGAGAAAATCTCAACAGAAAATCTTAATCATTTATTAGAAACAAAAGACTAGTAACGAAAAAAGGACATGGAATTTAATGCATTCAGAAGAGTCACTATTTTGTTTTTTATTAAAAAAGAAAAGTCACACTTGCTTCTAAATACTGGGCAATCTTTCAGCTGTCCTCAGATTTCAGCTGACTCTATCTACTGTGAGGAACTGAATTTGAGATTTTTTCAAGTAATTTGAACGGTTCATAGCAGCACTGAGAAAGCAGATGTTACTGTTTAATGAATTGTGTTCTTTAGCAAACATTTTTCTCCATTTTCTCCTGGCTCCTGCCTGATAAAACATAAAGTATGAGACTCTGAGAAGCGGAAAAATAAGTCATGAAATAATCCTATAGACTACCTCCCCAAATAGTGTTTGATATTGGTTCCAAATAAACCTTTAAGAGTTATCATGATTTAAGAAAATTTTCAAATTTGTCTTGAAGATACCATGAGGAAATATTGATTTGTATATTGAATTAATGAATATGAGACTAAATATTATGAATATTTGACAATTTTACAATGAGAACACATAGTAAAATATATTTTAACAAGTCCTAGGTTCAATGACATTCACTCGTGGCTCAAATGGTAAAGAATCTGCCTGAAAAGTGGGAGACCTGAAAAACCAATAATACTGAGTGCCAATCTATTAGCTTGGGTCTATATCTGAAAATAAAAGTGAATAAAATGATTAAAATTTTGAAATAATAGGGAAATTTATATGCTCAAAATCTTATATGTCAGACTCCCTCAAAGTTCTACCTGTCATTACAAGGTTCATATAATCATGTAAGATACCATGATTATTCAGAAAATAAGTCAATGAAAGTGGATTTATTTTGGAATTAGTTTCTTATAGATCTTTTTTGTTATAATGGTAAAAGACATTAGCATCTTACTGAATTAAAATAGAGCTGCCCTTAGTTAAATCGCTGGAAAAAAAATTCAATTGGGTTTAAGAAGTGAGGGAAATCTGGTTTACTAGCTATGTTCTAAATACTAAAGCAAAGACAAATGGAAGAGTTTATTTTAAATCTGAGGATTTATCAAATATCCTTTTCAAATGGAAATAATCTGAATACAACCCTAAACATGTGATCATAATGGATCACAATTGTGCTAGTTATTCCCAAGCTAGAAGTTTAGCCATATTGTTTACATTTAGTCTTGCTAAAACTCTGTGTATATTCTTGTCAGAGTTATTACACTGCCTTCTGCAAAGAAAGGCGATATCTGTATTCCCAACCTTTCAGACATAATAAAGAAGCAAACATTTCTGCACAAAGGCTCTTTGAGCTACTTAATTTACTTTTGACAAAAGGAGAATGACACTGAGCACTCCACAAAGAACTAAAGCAATTTCTCAAACCATGAAATGCAAATGATAATTTAATAATTTCTAGAAAATCCATTAATATATTTTCAGGAAAACCTTATCCTATCTTCTTCTTGTAGAACTAGTGTGGCTTAAACACATGACATCTTAAAAAAGGGAGCTTTCCATTTCTTAAGAAAAACATTAAAAATTTTATTTTAGGTGGAAATCAGTCAAAAAGAAAAAAATCAATTAAAATTAAAACAACAGTAAAGGTTAATCCTCTATATTCCTGATGGCTTTTTTCATCATTATGTGTTACCATTCATTCACCTAATTTTAGAAAGACATGAATAATCTTTATTAAAGGAGATTTTTAATAATATTGCAACTATACATATATGTGTTTGTGTGTGTGTGTATTTCATAAAGCAGTCCATGAAATCACTGAATAGGTGGGTAGAGTGGAATAATTTCAGAAATATTGCATGTGCTGTATTAATTTCTAATATGGCAACTGTTAATGGTGAGAATAATATATTTTATGTACTATATTAGAAATAGATATTAGTGGGTAGAACACTTGTATATTATAAAAATAGAATTATTACTTTGTTCTTGTGATGGTCTGCCATGAACTTTGTCAAGGAGATATTTAAGCTAGAATTTCATAAAATATTATGATGCCCTAGGTCTCAAATGAGTTAGAATTCCTATACCTAAGCAAAGCCAATACTGACGGAGCCATCCAACTTAGACATCAGCCTAAATTTTATGCCAAACCATCTTGTGTAATTCTAGGTTAGACAAAGCAAGGACTGTCAAATTGATTCACGAAATAATGTACCCTTTCTTCCTTCCTAAACACACACTTGCACAGCAACAGCCTTGATGTTTACTGCATTAAATATTTGGGATAGCCCATCCATATTGCTCTGTGTCTCTTTTGATTTACCTTTGTGACCAGTAAAACAATCTGGTTCTTAACCTAAATTATATCAGGGATAGATAGTTAAATCCATCTTTTTGCTTTAGCATAATTCAATTCCACTTACCTGTCATGCTTTATTCAACATATCTCAAAGCAAGCTTATTGTCATTTCCATTCAAGTTATTTCTTTTAACTTCTGTATATGCTATTTAGGAATCTGCTTTTTTATGATCCCAGAATAAGCAGTTACCAAATCCTCCTAATTCCTCCATGCATCACATTTTTATTTTTATTATTTATTGATCTCTATGGCAGCAATCATTTTGAAGAGCTCATAACTTTAGGTAGTTTCTTGAATTGCTCATCAATTAGCCCTCCCATCTCACTCTCTAAAATTTGTCCTACATAGGAAATCATCCTCTGAAGCACTACTCTGATTAAAGCCATTCTTCTGCAAATGCTTTAATTGTTGTTTTTCACATGGCATTAAGGTGTTCACACTTATTAACATGCAGTTCTGCAAAATGATGCTTAAAAACTTTTAGTTTTCTATATTGCTGTGTATATACCATCTGTCATTTTATTTTATTTAGTTGTTTGTATTATATTCTTCTTTCTCTTAATTTGATCTCTTAGAAAAATGTATATTTTACTATATTTCAAATGATTCATTATAATATTCTTTCACATGTTTTAGTTCTATATTTTATGATGTCTACCATTTTACATCCTAATGTTTATCAATATATTTTAATACATTTTATAATTTTTTTCAAATTTAAGTTTTCAATAGTTAAAGTATACAAAAAGCTTATCCAAATCAATATCAAACAAACAATACAATAAAAATATAGAAAGAAAACCTGAATAAATATTTTTCCAGAGACAATATACAGATGGCTAACAGGTACATAAAAAAGTGCACAGTCATGAGGGAAACACACATCAAAACAACAACGAAATATCACCTCACACCTGTCAGAACTGTCATCATCAAAAAGTCTGCAAATAAATGTTGGAGAAGATGTAGAGGAAAGCAAATCTTGCACACTGTTGGTGGGAGTGTAAATTGGTGCAGCCACTAAAGGAAACAATATGAAGCTTCCTCCTAAAATTAGAGATAGAGTTACCATATGATCCAGTGATTCTACCCCTGAGTGTATATCTGGAAAAAAATGAAAGCATTAATACGGAAAGATAAATGAACCCCAATGTTCACAGCAGTGCTATGTATTAATGCAGTAGCCAAGATATGGAAGCAACCCATGTCTATCAACAGATTAAGATGAGGTATATATATATATATATATATATATATATATATATAGTGTAAGGTTAATTAGCCATTTAAAAAGGATAAAATTCTGCCATTTTCAGCAATATAGATGAACCTAGAGAATATTGTGCTTAGTGAAATAAGTCAGAGGAAGACAAATACTGTATATCACTTACATATAAAATCTAAAAAGAAATACAAATGAATGTATATGCAAAACAGAAACAGACTCACAGATATAGAAAACAAACTAGTGGTTATCAGTAGGAAGAGTACAGGAGAGAGGAGCAGATTATGGATATGGAATCAAAAGATTCAAATAAATATGTATAAAACAGATAAGCAACAAGGATATATTATACAACACAAATAATTATAGCCACTATCTTGTAGAAACTTCCAATGGAGTATGTGTATGTATGTGTGCACAGTCTCTTCAATCATGTCTAACACTTTGTGAACTCACAGACTGTAGTCCACCAGGCTTCTCTGTCCATGGGATTCTCCAGGCAAGATTACTGGAGCAAGTTGCCATGTCCTCCTCCAGGGGATCTTCCCAACCCAGGGATCAAACCCACCTCTCCTACATCTTCTACATTCTTTACTGCTGATCCACCTGGGAATACCTCAACTGAGTACAAACTGTAAAAATTCTGAATTGTTCTGCTGCATACCTGAAACTAATATAATACTGTAAATCAACAATATTTCAATAAAAGCTTGTTTAAAATTAATATAACCCTCAGAGATACTCAACGCACTACAGAATAAAATCCAAACACCTTAGGCTGCACTCAAGTTTTCAGTCACAGCTCAGTTTAGCAGCTCAGTCGGGTCTGACTCTGTGATCCCAAGGACTGCAGCACACCAAGTTTGTTGTACAACAGCAACTCTGGAGCTTACTTAAACCCATGTCCATAGAGTTGCTGATACCACCCAATCATTTCATCCTCTGTTGTCCCCTTCTCCTCCTGCCTTCAATCATTCACAGCATCAGTGTCTTTTCAGATCAGTCAGTTCTTCACATCAGGTGGCCAAAGTATTGGAGCTTCAGCTTCAGCATAAGTCCTTCCAAAGAATATTCAGGATTGATTTCCTTTAGAATGGACTGGTTAGATCTCCTTGCAGTCCAAGGGACTCTCAAAGAGTACCACAGTTCAAAAGCATCAATTCTTTGGTGCTCAGCTTTCTTTATAGTCCAACTCTCACATCCATACATGACCACTGGAAAAACCATAGCTTTGAATATATGGACCTTTGTGGACAAAGTAATGTCTCTGCTTTTTAATATGCTGTTTAGGTTGGTCATAATGTTTCTTCCAAGGAGTAAGTGTCTCTTAATTTCATGGCTGCAGTCACCATCTGCAGTGATTTTTGAGCCCCCAAAATGAGGTTTCTCACTGTTTCCATTGTTTCCCCAACTATTTGCCATGAGATGATGGGATCAGATGCCATGATCTTAGTTTTCTGTATGTTGAGTTTCAAGCCAACTTTTTCACTCTCCTCTTTTTTTTTTTTTTAATCAAGAGACTCTTTAATTCTTCTTCACTTTCTGCCATAAGGGTGGTGTCATCTGCATATCTGAGGTTATTGACATTTCTCCTGGCAATCTTGATTCCAGCTTGTGCTGCATCCAGCCCAGCATTCCTCATGATGTACTCTGTGTATAAGTTAAATAAGCAGAGTGACAATATACAGCCTTGACGTACTCCTTTCCCGATTTGGAACCAGTCTGTTGTTCCATGTCCAGTTCTAACTGTTGCTTCCTGACCTGCATACAGATTTCTCAAGAAGCAGGTGAGGTGGTCTGGTATTCCCATCTCTTTAAGAATTTTCCACAGTTTATTGTGATCCACATAGTCAAAACTTTGGCATAGTCGATAAAGCAGAAACATATTTTTCTGCAACTCACTATCTTTTTTGATGATCCAGCAGATATTGGCATTTTGATCTCTAGTTCTTCTGCTTTTCTAAATCCAGCTTGAACATCTGGAAGTTCACAGTTCATGTACTGTGGCTTGAAACCTGGCTTGGAGAATTTTGAACTTTACTAGTGTGTGAGATGAGTACAATCGTGTGGTAGTTTGAACATTCTTTGCCATTTTCTTTGGGATTGGAATGAAAACTGACCTTTTCCAGTCCTGTGGCCACTGCTGACTTTTCCAAATTTGCTGGCATACTGAGTGCCACACTTTAACAGCATCATCTCTTAGGATTTGAAATAGCTCAACTGGATTTACATCAGCTCCACTTGCTTTGTTCATGGTGATGCTTCCTAAGGCCCACTGACTTCACATTCCAGGATGTCTGGCTCTAGTTGAGTGATCACACCATCGTGGTTATCTGGGTCATAAAGATCTTTTTTGTATAGTTCTTCTGTGTATTCTTGCCAGTCATTCCTCATAGTATATATTAGCTTTAGTACTAACATGGGAATTCTTTTAGACGATGTTTCCTTCTTTCCATAATCTACTTCACATTCATCTGAGCGAATTTTCTTTTCCTCCTATAGTAGTGCATTGACTACCCTGCTTACATTCTTGTCTCATCCTTTGTATTTTTTTTTATAAACACAACTGCCATTGCGCTCGATAAAATTTAAATCACAAGTTTATTATTTCACTCAAAACTTCCCAAGTCTGTCATTTTTACTCAGAGTAAAACTCAAGTTCTCCTAAGAGCCTATGAAGTGAGACAGTTGGACCTTACTCTCTTGACTTCATCTTCTCCCAAGCTCTCTAACTCACGTGACACTCAAACTCCAGATGTCTCCTTGTTTCTCCAGCAGAATGTCTCTTTCTCTCTTCGTCCTCCCATAGTATGGGCCTTGCATTTCCCTAATGATGCACATCTCCTTATGTACTGTGTTACAGTTACTTGTGCCTCCATTGCCCCTCTCCTAGTTTATCAGCTGTTGGAAGGAGGACACAATTTATCCCCACTTTATATTGGGAAAACTGCCCCCATTAACATCTATATGCTTAGACAAATATATATCTGATGTCGTCATGAACGCATGTTGATCCATGATAAATGAAGTTGAGGGCATTCTCATTATGGGCCCCAAATGACATTATATTAGAATTCAATTTGGATCTCTATTTTAAACAGTTTAATTACATATAATTATGTGTTTTCCTATAAGATTTACAGGAAATAAATAATTTAAATATGCATGAAAAGATAAAAAATCTGTGGTACATACATGCAGTGGAATATTACACAGCTGTAAAGAGGAATGCATTTGAGTCAGTTCTAATGAGGTGGATGAACCTAGAGCCTATTACACAGAATGAAGCCAGAAAGACAAAAGCAAATATTGTATATTAACCCATATATATGGAATCTAAAAAGATGATACTGATGAACCTACGTGCAAGGCAGCAGTATAAGTACAGACATAGAGAACAGACTTACAGACAGAGGTGCAGGGGAAGGAAGGAGAGGGTGGGAAAGATTGAGGGCAGGAGGAGAAGGTGGCAACAGTGGATAGAGTCACATGGAAATATATACCTTACTATATGTAAAACAGATAGCCAATGGGAATTTGCTGTGTGACCCAGGGAACTCAAACAGGGCCTCCACAACAACCTAGAGTGGTGGGATGGGGAGGGAGGTGGGAAGGAGGATCAAGAGGGAGGAGATGTAGGTATACTTTTGGCTGATTCATGCTGATGTTTGACAGAAATCAACACAGTTTGTAAAGCAATTATCCTTCAATTAAAAATAAGTGAATAAGATATACACAGGCTACCACAAAAGTTTGAGTGCAGACTCTGAATAAGTACAATTTGTGGTATGTCTTCAGTTTTTAAGTTTCCTGAGCCTGTTGGTTTGAGAATGTATTTATATATATGTAGTCTTCCAGAAACTACCAACACTAATAGTCTTCTCTCAGATCACTCTGCTGAGATCTCAGACTCTGGGAAAGTAATGAACAGATGCTTAGATCAGTCCTGCTTATACATGTGGATAAGGCTGGCATTGATTAGAGTGGCTAAAAAATAAATTTGAGGTGATTTTATTACTGAAAGTAAAGCTCAACTCTGAGTCTCTACGAGTCATTAATTTCCTGCAGAATGTACTGCATGATTCGTGCAAAGGACAATGCTTTCACCTAAAAGGCAGATCTAGTTTTCTCACACTGGGTGAGAGTTAGATTATTTAGCTCTGTGTTATTTTTAGCAAATTCGTCTGTGGAACATTTATTAAGACACTTTTTTTTTCTGAAATGTGGGAACATTTGGGGAAATTGACACTTTTAAAAGAAACACGTTGCAAAAGCAGTTCCTTGTCTTTTTCTTTGATTGGTCTTAACTGTGTTATCATTTTCCTATTGGGCTCCAAAAGAATTCCAACAAAAAAAATGTATCTCTACTTTTCATTTCAGTTTTCCGAATTCTTGTTTTTTTTTCTTTTAGTAATGATAAGCACTTCAGAGAAGGCATTTCGTTCTGACATGTTTCTTGAGAAAAATAATACAAAACTCTTTTCTTTTAATGTTCCTTTTCTGATAGCAAGAAAGATTCCTGTCTCACACTGTAATGTTATCAATAGTTTTTCTGAAGATGTTAGGGACCAGATAGGCACTAGGTAATCTTGCTCTCCCAATTCTGTAACCAGCAGAACTCTGTTATCTCCTAGTTAGACTTTCAGACAGCAAGCTGCATCAGTGTTTTTTTTTTTTTTAATTTCCTCAGCATTAAAACAGCAATAATAAGAATACATCTGTCATAGTAGCACTCTAAGTATAATAATATATTTAAAGCACTTAGCACAGAGTGTGGCATAAAGTAAAGGATTGGGCATTTTGTTTTAAAATCTCCTTTTTAAATTTTTTTCCCTTCTGTTATTCTGTTTATTTTCCCTTCAGTTCAGTTCAGTCACTCAGTCATGTACGATTCTTTGCGACCCCATGGGCTGCAACACGACAACCTCCCTGTCCAACACCAAATCCCGGAGCTTGCTTAAATTCATGTCCGTTGGGTTGGTGATGCCATCCAACCATCTCATCCTCTGTTGCCACCTTCTCCTCCTGCCCTCAATCTTTCCCAGCATCAGGGTCTCTTCAAAAGAGTCACTTCTTCACATCAGATGGCCAAAGTATTGGAGTTTCAGCTTCAGCATCAGTCCGTCCAATGAATATTCAAGACATTTCCTTTAGGATGGACTAGTTGGATCTCCTTGCAGTCCAAAAGACTCTCAAGAGTCTTCTCCAACACATTTCAAAAGCATCAATTCTTCGGTGCTGAGCTTTCTTTATAACCCAACCCTCACATCCATACATGACTACTGGAAAAACCGTAACCTTGACTAGACAGACCTTTGTTGGCAAAGTAACATCTCTGCTTTTTAATATGCTGTCTAGGTTGACCATAACTGCAGTCATCATCTGCAGTGATTTTGGAGCCCCCAAAATAAAGTCTGTCACTGTTTCCACTGTTTCCCCATCTATTTGAAGTGATGGGACCAGATGCCATGATCTTAGTTTTCTGAATGTTGAGTTTTAAGCCAACTTTTTCACTCTCCTCTTTCACTTTCATCAAGAGACTCTTTAGTTCTTCTTCGTTTTCTGCCATAAGGATGGTGTCATCTGCATATCTGAGGTTATTAATATTTCTACCAGCAATCTTGATTCCAGCTTGTGCTTCGTACAGGCCAGCATTTCTCATGATGTACTCTGTATTTAGGTTGAATAAGCAGGGTGACAATATACAGCCTTGACATACCCTTTTACCGATTTGGAACCAGTCTGTTCCATGTCCAGTTCTAACTGATCTGCATACAGATTTCTCAAGAGGCAAGTCAGGTTGTCCGGTATTATTAACTCTAAGAATTTTCCGCCGTTTGTTGTGATCCACACAGTCAAAAGCTTTGGCATAGTCAATAAAGCAGAAATAGGTGTTTTTCTGGAACTCTTGCTTTTTCAATAATCCAATGGATGTGTGCAATTTGATCTCTGGTTCCTCTGCCTTTTCTAAAGCCATCTTGAACATCTGAAAGTTTGTGGTTCATGTATTGCTGAAGCCTGGCTTGGAGAATTTTGAGCATTACTTTACTAGCATGTGAGATGAGTGCAGTTGTGTGGTAGTTTGAGCATTTTTTGGCATTGCCTTTTTTAGGGACTAGAATGAAAACTGACCTTTTCCAGTCCTGTAGCTACTGCTGAGTTTTCCAGATTTTCTGGCATATTGAGTGCAGTACTTTAGCAGCATCATCTCCTAGGATTTGAAATAGCTCAACTGGAATTCCATCACCTCCACTAGCTTTGTTCATAGTGATGCTTCCTAAGGCACACTTGACTTCACATTCCAGGATGTTTGGCTCTAGGTGAGTGATCACACCATCGTGATTATCTTGGTCGTGAAGATCTTTTTTGTACAGTTCTTCTGTGTATTCTTGTTACCTCTTCTTAATATCTTCTGCTTCTGTCAGATCCATACCATTTCTGTCCTTTATTGAGCCCATCTTTGCATGAAATGTTCCCTTGGTATCTGAAATTTTCTTGAAGAGATCTCTAGTCTTTCCCATTCTATTGTTTCCCTCTATTTCTTTGCATTGATCGCTGATGAAAGCTTTCTTATCTCTTTTTGCTATTCTTTGGAATTTTGCATTCAAATGGATATATCTTTCCTTTTCTCCTTTGCTTTTTACTGCTCTTCTTTTCATAGCTATTTGTAAGGCCTCCTCAGACAGCCATTTTCCTTTTTTGCATTTATTTTTCTTGGGGATGGTCTTGATCCCCGTCTCCTGTACAATGTCATGAACCTCCATCCATAGTTTATCAGGCACTCTATCAGAAGTAATCCCTTAAATTGATTTGTCACTTCCACTGTATAATTTTAAGGGATTTGATTTAAGTCTTACCTGAATGGTCTAGTGGTTTTCCCTACTTTCTTCAATTTAAGTCTGAATTTGACAATAAGGAGTTCATGATCTGAGCCACAGTCAGCTTCCAGTCTTGTTTTTGCTGACTGTATAGAGCTTCTCCATCTTTGACTGTGAAGAATATAATCAATCTTATTTAGTTATTGACCACCTGGTAATGTCCATGTGTAGAGTCTTCTCTCGTGTTGTTGGAAGAGGGTGTTTGCTATGACCAGTGCATTCTCTTGGCAAAACTCAATTAGCCTTTTTCCTGCTTCATTCTTTACTCCAAGGCCAAGTTTGCCTGTTGCTCAGGTATCTCTTGACTTCCTACTTTTGCATTCCACTCCCCTATAATGAAAAGGATATCTTTTTTGTGTGTTAGTTTTAGAAGGTCATGTAGGTCTTCATAGAGCCAGCCACCTTCAACTTCTTCAGTGTTACTGGTTGGGGCATAGACTTGGATTACTGTGATGTTGAATGGTTTGCCTTGGAAATGAACAGAGATCATTCTGTCATTTGAGATTATTTCCAAGGACTACATTTCAGACTCTTTTGTTTACTATGATGGCTACTCCATTTCTTTTATGGGATTCTTGCCCACAGTAGTAGATATAATGGTCATCTGAGTTAAATTCACACATTCCAGTCCATTTTAGTTCTCTGATTCCTAAAATTTTGACGTTCACTCTTGCCATCTCCTGTTTGATCACTTCCAGTTTGTCTTGATCAAGAACCTCACATTTCAGGTTCCTTTGCAATATTTTTGTTTACAGCATCGAACCTTCCTTCCATCACCAGTCACATCAACAACTGGGTGTTGTTTTTGCTTTGGGTCCATCTCTTCATTCTTTCTGGAGTTATTTCTCCTCTGATCTCCAGTAGCACTTTGGGCACATATGATCCTGGGAAGTTCACCTTTTGGTGTCCCAATTATTATTTTCCCTAATCCAGTAGTATTCAGTTGAGGGCAGTTTTACTCCTTGACCCCTGAACTCTTCTAAGAGAATATTTGACCATGTTGGAGACATTTTTAATTCTCATAGCCGGGAGATGGGAAGTTACTAGAACCTAGTGAGTATCAAACATGTTACAACGTACAGGGAAAGCTCCCAAAGTAAGAATTGTGAGTACAAAATAATAGCCAAACAAGGTTGAGAAACCAGGCTTCATCTATGCACTTCTCTTGCATCTACTTACTTAGGTCATTTTTATTTGTTTACTGCCCTCTGCTTTTCTCTTTATTTATTATTATATCTAATTGGTCAAAAAATTGTTCATATATTTCCATAAGATCTTAACATCTTACATAATGAACTTTTTTGGTCAACCCAATAGTTTTGCCTGTCTTCCTTCATAATATTTAAGGAAACCGTAAAACTTGAATTTTATTTTACTCCTGTGAATTAAAAAATGTTTTGTCCTTGTGAAAAGCTATGAGAAAACTGGACAGCATATTAAAAAGCAGAGACATTATTTTGCTGACAAAAATCCAAGTTAGTCAAATCCCTGGGTTTTCCAGTAGTCATGTAGAGATGTGAGAGTTTGACAGCAAAAAAGTCTGAGTGACAATTTATGCTTTCTAACTGTGGTGCTGGAGAAGATTTTTAAGAGTCCCTTGGACAGCATGGAGATCAAACCAGTCAGTCCTAAAGAAAATCAAGGCTGAATATTCACTAGATGGACTGATGCAAAAAACAGACTCATTGGAAAAGACCTTGATCCTTGGAAAGAGTGAGGGCAGGAGGGGAAAGAGGCGGCAGAGGATGAGATGGTTGGATGGCATCACTGACTCAATGGACATGAGTTTGAACAAATTACAGGAGATGGTGAAGAACAAGGAAGCCTTGAGTGCTGCTGTCCACAGGGTGGCAAAAAGTCAGACACGACTTAGCAACTGAACAACAACAAAAAGTTGAATTTTATCTTACTTTTATGTTTTTAAAATATTGCTATGAAAAATAAAACACATCATTCTCACACCAAAATTGAGAGGGGAAGTCCATATGGGCCCTTAGTATAAGTGGCTTTATGAGTTGAATATGCCAGACAGCAAGCATAATGGTCCCCAGACAACAAAAAAAATTCTCTAGCCAGTTCCAGAAGCAACAATTTAGATCCAAGTGACCAGAGTGTGTTTACTACATAATTGCTTGCTCTCTGAGGGAGGAGGAAGGGAAGCTGGCTTGTTTGTTGCCTTCTTTTGCACTTGCTTGAGACTTAACCCTGGCTTGCTCAGTTGTGGAGCAGTGTTGGGTACATAACCTTCCTCTGAGTGCATCATGTCACCCTGAGGACCTCGAGGATGGGCAGTAGTGCTGATTCTCATAGTAGTAGTAGTAGTAGTAGTAGTAGTAGTAGTGTTAGTCACTCAGTCGTGTCTGATTCTTTGAAACCCCCCTGACTGTAGCCCACCAGGTTCCCCTGTCCATGGGCTACTCTGGGTAAGAAGATGGAGTGGGTTGTCATTCCTTTCTCCAAAGGAGAGTTCCATGGACAGAGGAGCCTGATAGGCTACAGTCCATTGTGTCACAAAGAGTTGGACTGGACTGAGCCACTAACAATTTCAGACAGTCTGGGAGAGGCAAAAGCTTCTCATACTGTTGCTTAATTGTGAATGATTATCTACCCTGCTCTGATACACCATGTTTTGCTATCTACTTTTGGGCTATAGGCAGTTGTGGTGGGTTTATTCCTTGTCTCCCTTTGCAATGTTGGAATTTTTTTTTTCTATATTGCACAACCATATAATCTATGTGAATCAGAGTGCCCTGTAGCATTCAATTTATAAGGTTCTTTTTTGTTTTGTTTCTATTCCAATACTTTAGCATTTGATCCTAACAGGTATATTCCATCATCATAGCAGTCACTGGGAGAGCAAAGATTGTGCACAAATGTATCTGATTCCAAACTCCATGGTCTTTCTCCCATATCAAGGATGCTTGCCTTGGTTTACCTTAATTCTTTTTAACCACTCTATAGACGCTTTTTCAAATTTTGGATTTTCTAATAATTCTGCCTTGAGTTAAAATGAGCAATGATTCCTTAAGCATGGAATTAGATTTTAGCTTTGATAGGATGTATATTCCTCAATATCAAGTTTTACTAGTATTTGCATTTGTAGATCAGAAACTTAGAAAATACCACAATCACCAGTCATACAGTGGTGTTTGACTCTTTGTGATCCCATGGACTGCAGCATGCCAGGCTTCTCTGTCCATCACCAACTCCCAGAGCTTACTCAAACTCATGTCCATTGAGTCAGTGATGTCATCCAAACATCTCATCCTCTGTCGTCTCCTTCTCCTACCACCTTCAATCTTTCCCAGCATCAGGGTGTTTTCCTATTAGTCAGTTTTTCACATCAGGTGACAAAAGTATTGGAGTTTCAGTTTTAGCATCAGTCCTTCCAATGAGTATTCAGGACTGACTTCCTTTAGGATGGACTGGTTGGATCTCCTTGCAGTCCAAGGCTCCCTCAAGAGTCTTCTCCAACACCACAGTTAAAAAGCATCAATTCTTCCCGTTCAACTTTCTTTATGGTCCAACTTTCACATCCATACATGGCTACTGAAAAAAAAATAGCTTTGACTAGATGGACCATTGTTGCCAAAGTGAGGTCTCTGCTTTTTAATATGCTTTCTAGGTTGATCATAACTTTTCTTCCAAGGAGAAAGTGTTTTGTTTTGTTTTGTTTGTTTGTTTTTAAATTTCATGGCTGCAGTCACCATCTGCAGTGATTTTGGAGCCCTCAAAAAAAATAAACAAATAAAAATAAAATCTCTCACTGTTTCCATTGTTTCCCCATCTGTTTGCCATGAAATGATGGGACCAGATACCATGATCTTACTTTTCTGAATGTTGAGCTTTAAGCCAACATTTTACTCTCCTCTTTCATTAATAGCCTGTTTACTTCTTCATTTTCTGCCATGAGGGTGGTGTCATCTGCATACCTGAGGTTATTAATATTTCTCCTAACAATCTTGATCCCAGCTTGTGCTTCATCCAGCGTGGCACTTTACATGATGTACTCTGCATATAAGCTAAATAATCAGGGTGACAGTATAAGCCTTTTACTCCTTTCCTGATTTGGAACCAGTCTGTTGCTCCATGTCCAGTTCTAACTGTTGCTTCCTGACCTGCATACAGATTTCTCAGGAGGCAGGTCAGGTGGTTTGGTGCTCCCACTTCTTTAAGAATTTTCCACAGTTTGCTGTGATCCACACAGTCAAAGGCTTTGGCATAGTCAATAAAGCAGAAGTAGTTGCTTTTCTGGAACTCTTTTGCTTTTTAGATGATCCAGTGGATATTGGCAAGTTGATCCCTGGTTCCTCTTCCTTTTCTAAATCCAGCTTGAACATCTGGAAGTTCATGGTTCATGTACTATTGAAGCCTGGCTTGAAGAATTTTGAGCATCACTTTACTAGCATGTGAGATGAATACAATTGCGTGGTAGTTTGAACATTCTTTGGCGTTACCTTTCTTTGGGATTGGAATGAAAACTGACTTTTTCCAGTCCTATGGCCACTGTTGAGTTTCCCAAATTTGCTGGCATATTGAGTGCATTACTTTACAGCATCATCTCAGTATTTGAAATAGCTCAACTGGAATTCCATCACCTCTACTAATTTTGTTCACAGTGGTATCTTCTAAGGCCCACTTGACTTCACATTCCAGGATATCTGGCTCTAGGTGAGTGATCACATCATCATGGTTACCTGGGTCATGAAGATCTTTTTTTGTATAATTCTTCTGTGTATTCTTGCTACCTTTTCTTAGTATTTTCTGCTTCTGTTAGGTCCATACAATTTCTGTCCATCATTGTGCTCGTCTTTGCATGAAATATTCCCTTGGTATCTCTAATTTTCTTGAAGAGATCTCTAGTCTTTCTAATTCTATTGTTTTCCTCTATTTCTTTGCATTGATTGCTGAGGAAGGCTTTCTTATCTCTCCCTGCTATTCTTTGGAACGCTGCATTCAAATGGATATATCTTTCCTTTTCTGCTTTGCCATTAGCATCTCTTCTTTCCCCAGCTATTTGTAAGGCCTCCTCAGACAACAAATTGCCTTTTTGCATTTCTTTTTCTTGGGCATGATCTTGATCACTGCCTCCTGTATAATGTCATGGATCTCCACCCATAGTTCTTCAGGCACTCTATCAGATCTAATCCCTTGAATCTATTTGCCACTTCCACTGTATAATCATAAGGGATTTAATTAGGTCATACCTGAATATCCTAGTGGTTTTCCCTACTTTCTTATATTTAAGTCTGAATTTGCCAGTAAGGAGTTCATGATCTGGGCTACAGCCAGCTCCCAGTCTTGTTTTTGATGGGTGGAGAGTTCTGAAAAAACTTGGTCCACTGGAGAAGGCAATGGAAAACCACTTCAGCATTCTTGCCTTGAAAAGCCCATGAACAGTATGAAAGGGTCAAAAGGTATGACACTGAAAGATGAACTACCCAGGTCGGTAGGTGCCCAATATGCTACTGGAGAAGAGTGGTGAAATAACTCCAGAAAGAATGAAGAGATGGAGCCAAAGCAAAACAACGGAGTCAAAGCAAAAACAATGCCCAGTTGTGGATGTGACTGGTAATGGAAGTAAAGTCCGATACTGTAAAAACAATATTGCATAAGAACCTGTAATGGTAGAGACATGAATCAAGATAAATTGGAAGTGGTTAAATGGCAGATGGAAAGAGTGAACATCGACATTTTAGGAATCAGTGAACTAAAATGGACTAGAATGGGTGAATTTAACTCAGATGTCCATTATATCTACTACTGTGGGCAGGAATCCCTTAGAAGAAATGGAGTAGCCCTCATAGTCATCATTAAAGTCTGAAATGCAGTAACTGGATGCAATCTCAAAAATGACAGAATGATCTCTGTTCATTTCTGATCTCTGATCATTCATTTCCAGTGCAAGCCATTTGATATCACAGTAATCCAAGTCTATGCCCTGACTAGTAACGCTGAAGAAGCTGAAGTTGAACAGTTCTATGAAAACTTACATGACCTTCTAGAACTAACATCCAAAAAATACATCCTTTTCATTATAGGGTACTGAAATGCAAAAGTAGGAAGTCAAGTCAAATTTGGCCTTGGAGTACAAAATGAAGCATGTCAAAGACTAACAGTTTTGCCAAGAGAATGCAGTGGTCATAACAAACACCCTCTTCCAACAAACATAGTAACGTGTCTCTATTTAGTAAAATGGAAACAGCAATATGTATTCTTAGACACAATTTTCTTAGCCCTAAATATGAGTTTGATATATGTGGGGTTATAAAATTATTTTGTGAATGATCTTTTGACTATATGTGTGCTGTACTTAGTCTCTCAGTCATGTCTAACTCTGAAAACCCATGGACTATAGACCACCAGGCTCCTCTGTCCATGGGGATTCTCCAGGCAAGAATACAGGAGTGGGTTGCCATGCCCTCCTCCAGGGGATCTTCCCAACCCAAGGATTGAACCCAGGTCTCCCATATTGCAGGTGGATTCTTTACCATCTGAGCCATCAGGGAAGCCCATGAATACTGGAGTGGGTAGCCTATCTGTTCTCCAGGGGATCTTCTCAACCCAGGAATTGAACTGGGGTCTCCTGCGTTTCTTCCTGGTGGCTCAGAGAGTAAAGCGTCTCCCTGCAGTGCAGAGACCTGGGTTCAATCACTGGATTGGGAAGATCCCCTGGAGAAGGAAATGGCAACCCACTCCAGTACTCTTGCCTGGAAAATTTCACGGACTGAGGAGCCTGGTAGGCTACAGTCCATGGGGTCGCAAAGAGTTGGACACGATTGAGTGACTTCACTACTACTACTCACTACTACTCCCACATTGCAGGTGGATTCTTTATCAGTAGAGCTACCAGGGAAGCCCATCTCAGTATTACATGCTTTCATTAGGTCTCAATTTTTTGCAGTCTAAAGATGCCGGCCTCATTCCTTGGGGGCTATTAAACAGTTCAATGGTTGACAAATCTTAGAAGAAAGGAAATTGTCCCTCAAAGATTAGTCCTGAGCTCAACTCATATAAAGAAAGCTCCCCTCAAATAATAGTGTCTCAGCTATTTTTGGAGCAATTTCATCAGCTTTAGCTGACGTTTAGTTCATCTTCCTCTCTCTCTCTCTTTTTTTTTTCTTTTATGTCTCTATTTTCATATTTACCTCACTTTGATTTTAGTATGTAGTTATAGAAAAGTATTTATTTATTTATTGAAATCAAGGTTTTACAGCTCCCTTCAATGTCTTTCCTGATAGCTCAGTTGGCACTCCAGCGTTCTTGGGCTTCCCTTGTGGCTCAGCTGGTAAAGAATCCGTCTGCAATGAGGGAAACCTGGATTTGATCCCTGGGTTGAGAAGATCCCTTGGAGAAGGGAAAGGCTACCCACTACACTATTCTGGCCTGGAGAATTCCATGGATGAATCCTTGGGGTTGCAAAGAGTCGCGCACGACTGAGCGCCTTTCACTTCAATATCTTACTGCTTTAGCAGGAACAGTGATACTGCAACATAAATTAAAAAAAAAAAATCTTCCACATAGACTGATAAGAGGTTTATGAACTTCTTGCTTCATGTGGAATTTTTTCTTTCCTTTTTTCTGTTTTTTGCTCAATATCACAAGGAAAAGTGGAGCATGACTCCAGACCTCATTTTGGTGTTGGTGCCATTCTCTAGGACTGTTATCCACAAATTTTCTTCAAGAATAAATATTTTACATTGTCTAGGAGAAAAACTTTTCTTGAAAATAACTGCAAATTCTTCAGTTTTGTAGGGAAAATTCTTGGGCAGTTAAGTGACATTCTTATTACAGCAGCACAAACAGTGCACTTCCTCTGCCATAACCAGTTACATAATTTAAATATATTTATTTTTAAGTTTATAGTTAATTCTGAACCAATGAGTATCCAATATATGTTTTAAATAATGTTCTCATTGAAACTCATTATTTTCCAGTTTTTTGAGCTCAGTATGTAACATGATAAGTGGAAAATAACTTTGGCATTATATATCCTCCAAGTCATCTTTAAGAAGCTACACATAGTATCAAATGGGTTTCTCACGTCTTGTACCCTTCAGTTCAAGTTCAGTTCAGTTCACTTCAGTTCAGTCGCTCAGTCGTGTCCGACACTTTGCGACCCCATGAATCGCAGCACGCCAGGCCTCCCTGTCCATCACCAACTCCCGGAGTTTACCCAAACTCACGTTCATCGAGTCGGTGATGCCGTCCAGCCATCTCATCCTCTGTCATCCTCTTCTCTTGCCCCCAATACCTCCCAGCATCAGAGTCTTGTACCCTTATGATAGGTCATAAAAAGAACTTTCTATATCTAGCTTTACATATTCTGCAAAGGTGTTTTCAATAACTAAATAAAAAGAATACTATAATATTTAATTTAGCTACAGAAAGCAAGCAAATGGAACAGGGAAGTAAATTTGTAAATGCTGGCTTCTCTGGTTTTAGAACAAAATGCTACATTTAATTTCTTTAAATGTTTTAAAAATGCATTATGTGGGGTTATTTCTGAGTTTTGAAGGCTTTATTAAAGTGTTGTAGTTATCAGGAGCAAGGGACATAAATGTTATAAAACTTTTACTTTTTTGTTCTGAGCTGTGTACATTAGTTAAATCTCTAGGTGGACTTCTCAACCACTGGGTAACTTTATATACATACACACACACACACACACACACACACGTACATAAACATATATACACGCATATATATGCCTCCATATTGGCAGGCAATCAATCTAATACTTAATACATTGCAGACATGCCACTTACCACAAATACTTTCAAACCAGATCTTCCTTCCTGTCACTGGTACCTAGCTTTCAGATTCTCTGTCTGTTTTGCATGTGCTTAACTTTGATTTTAAGGCCATTGAATTAACTGTGTACTCTGCTGTGTCTTGTACATTGTGGGATAAATGGGCTCTAATCAACAGGAGTCTTCCAGTATGCAAATGACTTCCTGGGATTAAGTTAGCACACTGGGAACTGTGCTTTCCCTTTTGGGTCACCAGAGTATCATTTAGCAAATTGTTGTTGGGATGGGCTCAGTGATACACCAGAGCTCTGAATAAGTTAATTGCAGATCCTACGGTACCTAACTTAGTCTCAGGGTCCAAATGAAAACAAGCATTTGGGTAGTTTGCCTGTAAGTACTGAGTTAATGGTGTATGAAATGCTCTGAACTTTTCAGAACTGCTGTGTAAATGAGCAGTGTTTCTTCACTTGCCTCTTCATTCTTTGGGATATCCTGACCTTCCTAGGACAGAGCAGAGACAACTGTTCTTCTGTTTATCTCAACCTTTGGGGAATCTTTAAATGTTAGCAAAGAATCCTCTTAATTACCTTCGTGACTTGCAGAAGTTTGTCAGACATGGGAAAGCTATTACTGTGCATCTGAATTTTGACGATTAAATGGAAGTGCTCTGCAATGTCTTGTGTTTTCTAGGTTTTCTGGGACTGTTTTAAGTACTTCAGTAAGTGAACAAATGAAGCTTACATTCTATTTAGGGATGGAGGAAATCAGTAAACTTTATACCCTGTCCTAACACTTTTCAACCCACAGAACATGCAGTTTAAGATGCATGAGACCTGAACTCTACAATTAACAGGTGAGAAAAGAGTTTTGGAAAGGGAGAAGGTTAAATGAGAAAAGAACAGATCAGATTAATGCCATCTTTCTTGAATGGCAATTTGGCCTTTGAGCAATGGCAATTAATGTAAGATAATTCCCTTTTTTTTTTTTTTCCTTAGAAAACATTTGACTCTGAAGTCACACTGAATGATGTGACTTTGGGATGCTGAGGCCTGTGTGTGTGTGCATGCTCAGTTGCTCAATCATGTCCCACTCTTTTGCAAACCCATGAAGTGTAGCACTCCAGGCTCCTCTGTCCATGGGATTTCCCAGGCAAGAATACTGGAATGGATGGCCATTTTTCTTCTTCAGGGAGTCTTCTAGACCCATGGGTAAAAACTGTGACTTCTGTCTCCTACACTGCAGGTGATTCTTTACCTCTGAACCACCAGGGGAGCCCACTGAGGCCCATGCAAGTAAGTGAAAGTGGTAGTCGCTCAGTTGTGTCCAACTCTTTGTGACCCCAAGGACTAGAGCCTGCCAATCTCCTCTGTCCATGGAATTCTCCAGGCAAGAATACTGGAGTGGATTGCCAAGCCCTGCTCCAGAGGATCTTCCCAACCCAGAGACTGAATCCAGTTAGATTCTTTACCATTTTAGCTACCCAGGAAGTCCATTGAGGCCCATAGAGAAAAAACATTCAGATTTTTAGAACAACTCAATTAGGGGGAAAAAAGGTTCTTCCTAGAAAACTAAAGTGCTTGACTATATGCCCCAAATTATAGAGACTGACAGGCATGGGCCCTGCCTCCCATAACCCCTTCATGAAAAGTACAGCCTTCCATTCCACTTATGAGATGACTGTTGAAGAAGAAGGTTTAAGGGAACTCCTGAGTAAATTAACTAAATATAAATTTATCTATTAATTTTAAAAGAAAAGCAAAATGCATTATTTTGCAGGAACATTGGACAGTTTCCATTAACATTTGCTGCACCACTGAGATATGTAACTGTAATTACATATCTGTAACGGAAATGCAATTTAAAAATATTGTATACATTTTAAAGTATATTGGACTCTGGATTTGTCTAAATCAAAACTACGTAAAAAATAACTCATTCACACTAACCCATATTCAGAAATTATATTAAGCACACACATATATGTGCTATATATTCATATATATATATATTAGATTCCTATTTTTGTCTGTGTATGACTGTATGTACATATAATTATGTAAGCATTAAAACTGGGAAGCAATTGTACCACATGATAATAATATATACTTTTTAAATGCATTTTTTAGCTACAGACAGTAGTAAAATGCTCAAGATTTTTCAGAATTTGTTCCTGAATCTTTTTTCTCCCTTAAATGGACACTCCTTTAAAATCCGAGCAGTTTATATCCTGGTTAAAAAGAAGTATATTGGGTTGCAGTTTGAAAGAGGAAGATCTGTCAATGCATTTTCTTGTGACTGTCAAGAGCCCACGTTTCCTTCTGTAAGATCAGTGTTTATAAATCACTTGCTCTCTAAGCAACCACTTAACAGACATCATCTCTTGAAACATCACAATATTCCTGTGAGGGTACAAAGGAGCAAATATCATTCTTCTCACTGATCAGAATCTGAAGTTTTTGGTTGAGTTACTGAATCACAGCGAGGCCTGAGTGTCAAATGACACAGTAAACTTAGAGCAACAGTGATAACCTGAGGGCAATATTCTCACTACTGTAGTTGCAATTGGTATCTCGGGGCAGCTGAATGTCCTTTACCTACCAAAGGGGTGTGAGAGATAGAACATTCATGATAAAAATAGGTACATATTTCTTCCAGCAGTACCCTTACAGGTTAATGTGAATTTCATTTGCACACTCAAATTCCACAGTTAGATTTCAGCAGTTCACAGCCGAACCCCCCAAAATAATAATAATAATAATAATAATAACATTCACCATATTTTTGCTTGAATTTTATTTTTTAAAACCCTTTCTCTTTTTACCTGAGTCAACTATGACAATCAAGTTTACAAATTACTTTTCTTTTGATTAGCCACCCTCAATATATATTTGCAATCATGCACAGCTTTTTTTTTTTTTTCTAGAATATTATGACAGTTCCATGAGATATGCTTCCTGGATAAGATGATTTTTTATTGTGTAGAGTTTACTAACAGGGTTAGCAATATTAATGCATAATATCATGCATGGTTGTTTGGACATTATCTTAGAGGCTGCTTACAGCTGCCCTGAGTGTTTATTGTTGGCTGTGAATTAGTCTGCTGTTATAACGTGACATGTTCAGTAAAATGGCATGGCTTGGTGTCTAGCTCAAGGTTTCTGTTTTAGCAATATGAGGTCAATAAAAAATAATTCTTCTCAGTCTAAAACGTTCTGGAACTTTGATTGTATAAAAATAAATGGAGTACTGACTAAAATTCCACTTATTCACACACTATCATTATAGTTAATACTATAAAGCTGATTGCTAAAGATCCCTCCTGCATTGTAAAGAAAACTATTTCATAATAGTTTCATAAAAGTGTGCCTTCCAGGGGAAATCCTCATCTGGACTTTCTATTGATGTCAATTTAATGTTTTATATCTTTTTCAGACTTTGAACAGTTTGGTGGAAATGTCTGTGGATGCACAAATTTGTTTTTGTCACTTTCTCAAATTCAATGTATATTTGACTTATATCTTGAACAAAGGCAGGTTATCAAATGTTAACCTTTGCTGAAGCATTGTTTTATAATTTGTGCAGTTCCCTTAAAAACAGACTTAAGGATTGGACTGAGGCAATGAACTGAGCTTCACTGCTTCCCCTCCCTTAGGAGGAGCAGCTCAGCTCTCATTTCTATTTTCTATTAAGCTTTCGTTTTAGATATTATAAGAAGAAATGGTTCACGAATATCGGGAATAAAACAAGTTCAGCTCCACTAGTTGATGAGCTGGCTGTTTCACCTTCCTTGAAGCACCCTGACTAAACTAGACTGAAGTCAGAGATCTCTGTTTTTAACCCCCATATTTGTACTACGGTACCAATCATCCTTTCTTTACAATTGCTAGAACTCTATGAGAACATTTTGAAAGACATTTGAAAAAGATTACTCATAATTACCTACGTTTTTATTAATGTACAGGATTCCTTACTAATAAACTCAGATTGTTTGGCACTCACCCATGAGAATTCTGAATGTAGAAATTTGAATTTATATAAGCAACAAGATTAGTCCAATTGTCAAACTTATTTCCTTAAAGCATTTGGCCACATAGGTCCTTGAGCAAATTACTCTTTCTAAGACCCTATTTTCCCATCTGTGATGAGGGAAAAAATCATAGTATTAACCTCATCTGGTTTTATAACAAACTGGATGATAATTTCAAAGAAAGTAGCATAGTACCTGGCATAACAGGTGAATATAATAATCAATAAATACTTATTATTGTTGTTGCTTCCATTATTATTTACATTCTGTTTGTAAACTTGTCTGTAAATTCATACTTGATTATTTACTGGATAAAACAAGAAAGCATTTTGAGCAGAGAAAGAATAAAACTATGACTTTGAAAAGACTCTATGTCTCTCTTTTATAATGTTTTTAAACTTCTGCTGAGATCATGACAAACTGTGAGTCATTATGATCTCATGAGAAGTATATGAGATGTTTTCATTGAAATTTCACTGAAATCTTAATGCAACCATTATGGTTTTTCTGCTGAAATCATAATTCTATGTTGTGAAGCCATCGTGGTGTATCGTGTCAGTGCACACTCAGGGAGTCCTCACGCACAGACCATTGGCAGGATAAACTATAATGGCTCTTTTCAAGTGGCCTTGGTCCACTGTGTCAATGCACATCGAGGGAGGCTTTAAATCACTGATCCAAGGCTAAAAAGTGCTTCTCTACTATTAGGAAAAGGGATAGTCTGATGAATATTTTGATGAAAAGCTGGTCACTAGATTTTTGCTCATTTTTAATAACCTTCACAGTGATAAAGAGATTAGTGTGCTTTATATTAGTGGAAGGTTCAGGTTTTATTTAAGAATTAATACCAGTTGCCATCTTCCCAAGATGCAAGACACCTTGTGAAAACCTCTGTCTCCACCTATCAGGGATAAGAGCAACTTGTGCCGTTCATTAATAAATGCTTCAGGATAACCTTCCAACCTAATCATCCCAAAATCTTTGCCAACCATTAACAAAAGCTGTAGAAAGTACTTCCTCATTATTCCCAAACAATGCATCTCTGCTTGCTATTTGTTACTGGAAATTCTGGATCACAAAAAGAGTGCTTTCCTAAATTTATTTCTAAACGGGGGTGGGGGGGGAAGATGTCAAAAGTCTTAAAGTTCAAGAACAAAATAGTTATTTTAGTCAATTATTCATTAGGGATTGTATGAATCCTTTTTATCATGGTGAAGGAAACTAAGTATTAGACTATACACATGGGCACTCATTTCTCCTGATTTTTAAATTTGCTTGCTTAAATAAAAGCTATAGCTACCTTTATGTATTTTACAATTAACTAATGTTATTAACCAAATAGAGAATCCAATTTACAAGATAATTTTAAGACTAAAGGCCCCATAAAGGTTAGAAAATTAGAAAACACTTTGCAGAGTTCTGGTCTTTGTTTCTTCTCAAAGCTGGACTTTGTCCAAGTTGATGTTGCCCTTTCCACTGATACTTTTTTTTTTTTCATTTTTTCCCCTTTACATTACTTTTCCAGGTATGTGGACTTTTTTCTTAACCTACTTTTGCCCTCACCTGAATGTCAGATCATTCTTTCCAAAGGGTGAAATTATAGCTGCAGTTACCTCTGTATGATTTCCGTTGTTATTAATCCTTTAAGGAGTACATTTGTGCTAAGTCACTTCAGTCATGTCTGACTCTTTGTGACCACATGGACTGCAAGCCTGCCAGGCTCCCCTGTCCATGGGACTCTCCAGGCAAGAACACTAGGGTGCGCTGACATTTCCTTCTCCAGTCAAGGAATATATAATTGTCATATAACAATTAAGTCTTACAAATCAACTTCTTAAACACCTCAAATAAATTAAAGTTAAATGACAGATTTGTTTGTATCAAGAAAGCTCTTCGTATAACCCATGCCACATGCCAAAAAATTAATTTTATGTTTGTTGAAAAGACTGGCCATGACTAGATTCATCAGTGGCCCAGAATCAATAAAA
This sequence comes from Oryx dammah, assembly GCF_014754425.2. Classification (NCBI taxonomy): domain Eukaryota; kingdom Metazoa; phylum Chordata; class Mammalia; order Artiodactyla; family Bovidae; genus Oryx; species Oryx dammah. Next base: position 5,065,202 of record NW_024070208.1, on the reverse strand, counting down.
ATAAGACTGAAGAAAGATTAGTAATGATCAAATAATAAAAATAGGTAACACAAAATGCCAAATATTGTGTTTCTCCCCACCCATCTGCATTCTCCCTTTGCTCCATTCTGGTTCTTAGTGGGTTGAAACTAAGGGTTTTATTGTTTCAGTTCCTGACCTTTGGTATCTAGATAGTTGGCTGCAATCAGTGGGAGGCATAAGCAAGAAATATGAGGGAATGACAAGGTGGTCAGCTGTTTCCTCGGCCCCTCTCCTTTAGTTCACCAGTCTGGAAGTGGCTGAGAGTCAGTTCTCAGGCCTTTGACAATGTTGGTACTGTAGACATGGACAGAAATGACTTCCTGCTTTTGCTAGTTCTTGGAAATCTTAGCATGTATTTTTGAATCCTTTACAATGGTACATTTATCTATAAATGTAAGTCCATCATTAAAATTTTTCATTTAAGCCATTTGAGTAGAATTATTTTTCCAATGAGACCATTATTGCTATAACAAATGGTTCTGGTCCCCAAGAAACATACTATTAAGATGGTATGGGATTCTGGGATTGGTTACACTCACCTTACCTGCCTCCTGAGAAATCTGTATGCAGGTCAAGAAGGAACAGTTAGAACCAGACATGGAACAACAGGCTGGTTCCAAATTGGGAAAGGAGTACATCAAGGATGTATATCGTCACCCTACTCATTTATCTTATATGCAGAGTACTTCAAGCAAAATTCTGGGCTGGATGAAGCACAAGCTGGAATCAAGATTGCTGGGAGAAATATCAATAACCTCAAATATACAGATGGCACCAACCTATGACAGAAAGCGAAGAAGAACTAAAGAGCCTCTTGGTGAAAGTGAAAGAGGAGAATGAAAATGTTGGCTTAAAACTCAACATTAAAAAGTGAAGATCATGGAATATGGTCCCATCACTTCAAGGCAAATAGATGGGGAAACAATGGAAACAGTGACAGACTTTATTTTCTTGGGCTCCAAAATCACTGCAGATGGTGATTGTAGCCATGAAATTAAAAAGCACTTGCTCCTTGGAAGAAAAGCTATGAAGAACCTAGAGAGCATATTAAAAAGGAGAGACATTACTTTTCCCACAACAATTTGTCTTGTCAAGCTATCATTTTTCCAGTGGTCATGTATGGATGTGAGAGTTGGACCATAAAGAAAGCTGAACACTGAAAAATAGATGCTTTTGAAATGTGGTGTTAGAGAAGACTCTTGAAAGTTCCTTGGACTGCAAGGAGATCCAACCAGTCCATCCCAAAAGAAATCAGTCCTGAATATTCATTGTAAGGACTGATGCTGAAGCTGAAACTCAAATACCTTGGCCACCTGATGGGAAGAACTGTTTCATTGGAAAAGACCCTGATGCTGGGAAAGATTGGAGGCAGAAAAAGAAGGGGATGGAAAAGAAAAAGATGGTTTGATGACATCACTGATTCAATTGACACGAGTTTAAGTAAGCTCCAGGAGTTGGTGATGGACAGGTAAGCATGATGTGCTGCAGTCCATGGGGTTGCAAAGAGTTGGACAAAACTAAGTGACTGAACTGAACTGAACGCTCACCAGGGATATATCTATTCTGGCACTTATACTTGGCCACATATTGACTCTAATAATTTGCTTTGTTGGTCCATTGAAGCCTATACTCACAGGTATCCTAGTTTCAATAAGTTAAGACTCAAGAATATCCATTGCAGGCCATATAAAGTTAAATGCAAACACTTTAAGAAGGTGAGTGGGTGTGGTGCATGCTCTCATGATTATATTAGAATCCATTCTCTCAGCCATTGCCTATGCTACAGACCAGAATATTCCTTTCATCAGGACACTAGGGAATGCACTGTCAAAGAATTATCAACATCTTCTAAAAACTCCTGTCTTGGCTTCACTCTGGAGGTTAGAGAAGATGGCTGGATATGACACCATTGTACTGCAGGCCTTAATGCCAATAATTAGCTCCTTGAGAGACAAAATTAAGGTAGCAACACCTAATCATCAGAGACAAGGTGGGAGCAATTGCCACAAGGAATAATTGGAGTGCTTTGGAATCCAAGGGCTTTGGCAATGGCTAATTTATATTAGTGTCCTTAAGAGTGAAATAGCCAGGCAACCTACTAAGGTGGCCCCACCTGCCTCCCATTGGCAGTCCTGTTTATAACAGCTTGTACAAGTGTTAGATGCTAAGAGTTCACAAATGCTCCTTCTTTAGAGAAGTGCTGTCTACTGAACAGATGTCACTTTGTCCTCCTGGGAGGGATGATCTCTTTATCCTTGCAGGTCTGTTATTACATTTAAAGGTGGCACATCCTGGAATAACAAAGGCCCAACCTCCATTGTGTAAACAGTGAGACAAATTCTGTGGTGCAAATCGTGACACAAAGCTGCCAGAAGAATGAGCCTAAATAAGTGTAGACTTAAGATGAACTTTCCAGTCCCTACCTACCTTTTTTCCTCACATTGTCCTGCCTGCTTTACTCCTTTTCTCTAAAGAGCATTCACTTATTTAATAATATACTCTTGAACCCTTACCTCAGATTCTGTTTTAGAGGACTTTTCAGAAGTTTACTGGAACAAACAAGAATAGCATCTCATCTCTTCCTTAGAAAAGGATATTCTTAATTCCAATAAAGTCATTTGGAAGGAGCTCACTTTCATTTCCTAGGAAAAGTACACCTTTATTAAAGTACACCTTCTCACAAAGGTGAAGAAGGAACTTTGATGACCAAATAAATAATAACTTTGATCAAGGAACTCATTTTTTTGGTGGAGAAATTATAGCAACAGGCTCATGTACCCAAAAATCACTTGTCTCCTGATATACCCCATTACATAGAAATAGCTGGCCTGAATAAACATGGAATGGCTACTAAATGCCCGATTATGTTGGGTCATTGAAAAAGCAAGAGAGTTCCAGAAAAACATCTACTTCTGCTTTATTGACTACGTCAAGGACTTTGTGTGGATCACAACAAAAGTTGGAAAATTCTTAAACAGATGGGGATACCAGACCATTTGACCTACCGCCTGAGAAATCGGTATGGAAGTCAAGAAGCAACAGCTAGAACTGGACATAAAACAATAGACTGGTTCCAAATCAGGAAAGGAGTACGTCAAGATTGTATATTGTCACCCTGCTTACTTAACTTATATGCAGAGTACATGCTGAGAAATGCTGGGATTGGATGAAGCACAAGCTGAAATCAAGATTTCTGGGAGAAATATCAATAACCTCCATAAGCAGATGACACCACCCTTATGGCACAAAGCAAAGAACTAAGGAGCCTCTTGAGGAAAGTGAAAGGGGAGAGTGAAAAAGTTAGCTTAAAGCTCAACATTCAGAAAACTAAGATCATGGCATCTGGCCCCTTTACTTCATGGATAATAGATGGGGAAACAATGAAACCAGTGAAAGACATTATTTTGGGGGCTCCAAAATCATTGCAGATGGTGATTGCAGCCATGAAATTAAAAGATGCTTATTCCTGGAAGAAAAGCTATGAACAAACTAGGCAGCATATTAAAAGGAAGAGACATTACTTTCCCAACAAGGTTTGTCTAGTCAAAGCTTTGTTTTTTCAGTTGTCACACATGAATGTGAGAGTTGGACTCTAAAGAAAGCTGAGTGCCGAAGAATTGATGCTTTTAAAATGTGGTTTTGGAAAAGACTTTTGAGAGTCCTTTGAACTGCATGGAGATCCAACCAGTCTAACCTGAAGGAAATCAGTCCTGATTATTCATTGGAAGGACTGATGCTGAAGCTGAAACTCCAATACTTTGGCCATCTGATGTGAAGAAGTGACTCATTTGAAATGGCCCTGATGCTCAGAAAGATTGAAGGCAGGAGGAGAAGGGGATGACAGAGGATAAGATGGTTGGATGGCATCACTGACTCAATGGACATGAGTTTGAGCAAACTCCAGGAGGTGGTGATGGACAGGGAAGGCGGTGTGCTACAATCCATGGGGTCACAAAGAGTCGGACACGACTGAGCTACTGAAATGAACTGATGGTGCTGACCAGGAGAATGCATTGTCTAAAATTGAGGTGCTATCCTACAAGGTTCAGAATAACTTTTAAATGAAACCCCCACACATTAGTGTGTCTTTGACAGCCGAAGAGTAGGAGTCTGGAAAGCCTGGAATGCAGCTGAGGAGCGCTTCCTCCCTCCTTCTTTCACTCTTTCTCTCTCTTCCAGTGTGTATGTGTGTGTGTGTGTGTGTGTGTGTGTGTGTGTGTGTATTTAATATGCCTTTGCCACTTACAAATCTTTTATTTCTCATTACACAACGTTAGTCTTGGTAAGATTGTAACTCTTGGAGAAGAATCCTTCTCTCACTCTTTCTCTCTCTTCCAGTGTGTGTGTGTGTGTGTGTGTGTGTGTGTGTGTGTGTGTGTGTATTTAATGTGCCTTTGCCACTTACAGATCTTTTATTTCTCTTTACACGACATTAGTCTTGGTAAGATTGTAACTCTTGGAGAAGAATGCTTCAATGAAAGTGCATAGTCATTCTTCCAGTAAACTGTAAGCTAAGTCTACCTCAAGCCATTTTGAGCTCTTTATGACAGTACACTGCAAGCAGAGTGAAAGGTCCTAGTTATCAAAGGGAAATAGAGTGGTCGTTATAAAAAAGAGTAAAAGACTAATTTTGAAACAAGCAGTCTTAATCTACATTCAAAAACAATGACCAAAAGTTAACTATAGGGGTCAAGTGAAGACAGGATCGTGAAAGTCTTGTATCATGTAAAAGTGATGAATTGGGTCAGTCCTCTGGTAAAGAACCAAGACCAACTGAGATGCTGACAAAGATTAAGGGGGAACATAGAATAGGTGATGCAAGAAGAAAGCAATGGTTAACAATTGAGGATGTATGACCTACTTACAGTAGGTGTTGTTGCAACTGTATTTCATATTGTGTTTGCTTCTTTTTTTGACCTTTTCCCTTTTATATATGAAAAGCGTTGGCTATAATTCATGTTACAGTTTATGTTTTAGACGGTAGGGAGCCTGGACTGACGCCATCCTATGATGACATGATGGTTAATACAACACTGCTCTCTGTGGTTGATGTATATTTATCCAAGTAGAGGACAGACTTAGATGCTACATGACAAAAGGAGTAGAATGTTCTGGTTATAAAACTTTCTTCCTCCCTTGTCTCATACAATCTCTGTCCCTTGTGCAGTAAATTGGAGGCAGCTGCCTGCTAAGGGCCTCATCGCTTGAGCTCCTTTGTCTCCCTTGGATTCAACCACAGTGAAGCAAGGCCAAGCGATGATGGTAGGAAGAAGGAGCTGCAGCTCTCTAGGCACTGATACAGTCAGTTCCTCTCCTCCTGCTTCAGGCTTAGGTGTAGCAATGACACCCTCCTGCCTCTAGTCTGTGCACGTCCCACATTCCTTGTTGGGCCCCTGAACATTCCACACACCTCTTTTAACAGATTATCCATTAACTTCTCTTTAGTGAAACACGTCTGAGAGGAACATTTTTGTTTTGGGGGACCACAACTAACACAATGTGCTAATCATCAATGGGTGAGGCACTTTGCTAGGCATTATCCTACTTCTTCCTGCCAAGCTGATAAGTTAAGAGCTACTCCTTTGGCACCTTATTAATGAGGAAAACACACCACTAATGGCAAGTATCTTGTCCAACATCATACAGCTAGTAGATAGTACCGCACAGAATTGACTCAGGAAATTTTTAGTCAAGTTCAACCTTTGAGTGACTTAAAAAATTAGAGGTATACAGTTTTGTGTAAATAAATTGCCCATTAGAAATGGTATAGTCTACTTGTAGAACAAATAAAAACAGGCAACGAGATAAAGTATTTCTATACTGAAATTCTTTCTTGTTTTTATTGTTCAGTCATTCAATCGTGTCTGACTCTTTAGACCTCAGGGACTGCACCACTCCAGGCTTCCCTGTCCTTCACTATCTCCTGGAGTTTGCTCACACTCATGTTCATTGAGTCAATGATGCCATCTAACCATCTCATCCTCTGTTGCCCCTTCTCCTCCTGCCCTCAATCTTTCCCAACATCAGGGTTTTTTCCAATGAGTTGGCTCTTTGCATCATGTGGCCAAAGCACACCACCCAGGATAGACACTGAGAAAACTGCACAGTACATAAAAATGTAAGTACTTTGGCACACCAATTTTGCATCCTATAATATATTCTAAGCTCTTTGTTATTATGTACTCAAACTTTAAAAGAGTATTCAACATTTCTGCTGGAACTGGTTTTCTGAAAGAGTATTTTTATTTGAATTTGGTGACACTTTTCTTCATTCTTTCTTTCAGTTTCTCTGGTCATTTCCTGTATTCCCACATAGCCTTCTAATTCCATATGCAGTTAAAATTGTTGGAGTTCATGACTTTATTTGGGAGCTTCTCCTGTTTTTTCTTCTGCTTCTCCTCTCTCTTCTTCTCTTTCATTTTAACTTTATATTAGTTTTTCTTTCACTACATATTTGGTTATAGGTTTATCCATCAAAGTAAAGTGCTAGCAATGATTTAATTGGCGAATTTGTCCTGAATGAGGTCTAGTTGGTTGAGTTTGTATTTTCACTATCTGGAATTATACAATCGAGATTGAATAAAAAAGTCATAAATCAATAAAAAAATGATAGTAATAGATACAAAAACATTCAGGCTAGGAATTCAGACTGCTGAAATCTGCCATCTCTACAACATACGACTGCCCAAAATACACAAGTATTCTGTTGGTTTCCTCATTTGTGAAACCCTATTCATGAGCTGACTCTGTGTTTTTTAATGATTTTTAGATTTCTTTTTTTTTCCTACTGGACAAATTAAGTAGTAAAGATTTGCTTTTGATATTAATTGGTATCCCAAGAAAAATGTGTTACATATTCAAATAAACTTGAACACTCCATAACATAGTGTTATCCATATTGCTAACTTTGAACAAATTAATGTCTAAGCATTTTAAATTTGTAAAAATTTTTAAAAATCAAACAATGTTTGTTTACACAGAGAAGAATTATAGTATAAGCAGTACATTTTAAATAAGAACCACATTTTCCTATGCTGAAAACCTCATTGCACATAATACAGTGAGAAAGTCTAAATACAACATGAATTTGAAAAGCAAAAAGTAAGAAGAATCAGTCACCCTCTGAATCATTTTAATACATAGATTTTCCAATGTAATATTATATTTGTTCTTAAAGTAACACCACATGGGACAAAAACACTGATCTCTGGATAGTGGATGAAAAGCCATAGAAGAAAATTGTTGCTTTTCTTAAAAATGAAAAAAAAAAAAAAGAGATATCATTCAAGAGTCAGTGTTTTGGCATGAACAAAAACTTTATTTTAAGATCATCTGAAAATAACTGTCTATGTATGGTTAGTGAGAGACTGAAGCTATTTCCGAGAAAATGAGTGAGTCACAGTAATGAGTTCTTCCTTTATTGTAGAGTTTAAAATAGACTACTCACACTCTTTCTTGGTTGAAGCTACAGCAGCACACAAGCATCTCTGAAGCTGAATCTCTGCCAAAAAAAAAAAAAGCTCACATCCAACATTTCTGATACATTTCACATGAACTGATCATTAGTGACAGAGTGGCACACTTCATTATTATTGTTAGTAAAGATTTTGATAAGTAAAGTTTTGAGACCCAATGTGAAAATTCCAGTGTGCATGAATTTTTTCAAAAAATTGAATAATGACACATTCACAATGACCCCAGACTGGGCAACTGATTATGAAAACTGAACAAGAGAAGGTAAACATATGAAAGTACTTTCAAACTCAGAATGTCTTTTCTTCTTATTTCTCTCCCATTCCACTCATTTTTTTATTCCTTCTCTTTTCTCTAGTCTTATCTTTATCACCATTTTTCACATTTCTCTTGGTTTTTCTCTTATTTCTTCCCTGATACATTGTTTGGTCTTTCTTATTCTCTCTCCTCCACTTTCTAACTCCTTTCTTCTGATCTCTTTCATCTCATTCCTTTTCTAATTCTTCATCTTCATTTGGATTATACTTTGAAAAAGGAGGAAGGACTAAGTCTAATGATGATTATTATAATTGAGGAATGTATTTTCGAATGGAAAATTTAGGTCACTTACATTAATGTCATCATTTGGTTCAAATATAAAAACTTAATAAATTAAAGTAAAATCACTCTGAGATTGTCTTCTTTTTAACATGAGGCTTATCTTTTAAAATAATTATTTTTCAGCTTGCCAGAGAATGAGATTGTGTTATGATGAGAGTGTGCCAAAGATCAAGCTGGCCTACTTCTCAATGTTGTCCTGCTTGAGCAAATTGGCAGCTCATCAATGCACTGGTTGATGATGCAAACAAAAATACATGCATGGGAGGCTGGTCTGCCTGCTGTTATGTGGGGCCAAAGAGTTCCTTTTGCCAGCTGCTGAGTGCATTTGTAGGGCTGTTCCTGGCAGACAGGCTTCCCTGGAGCAGGAGATTCGGAAAGACTTTCCCATACATATGAAAGGGCATGTTACTAGCTATCACGCTGAGAATTAAAGAAAATGTCTCTAATGAGCTTCACATTTACGAACATCATGGTCTGGAGGGAGAAAGCATTCAAATTCATGTCAGGGTTTTGGACATATCCCATTGAGCTCTATTTTACTAAAGAAATAGATTTAAAATTAATAAGAGAAGCCTGAAAAAGGACAAGGTATTTCAAAGATATAGGCTGGGAGAGGTGGAGAGTATATACAGTTAGTGAGAGTGTTAGTCGTTCAGTCGTGTCTGACTCTGCGACTCCATGGACTGTAGCCCACCAGGTTCCTCTGTCCATTAAATTTTCCAGGCAAGGATACTGGAGTATGTTACCATTCCCTTCTCCAGGGGATCTTCCTGACCCAGGAGTTGAACCCAGGTCTCCTGCATTGCAGACAGATTCTTTACTGTCTGAGCCACCAGGAAGTATATACATAGGGAATAGAAAAAATAATCTTACCGTTTGTACTGATGTTAGTGTGTTTTAGTTTAAGTATGGAATAAGAACACTTTTTCCCTATGTCCGAATGTAATTAACCAATCCCAGGCTAAAGATAATCACTCAATTTTCTGTAGCCCAAGTGTAGGTTTGTTTCTTGCCTTCATCCCTTTTCTTTTCCCTTCCCTTCCTTGAAAGACTCAAAGCAACTTATTATAATAGTAATAAGTACACTGGGGAAGGATGGAGCAATTCACCTGAAATATGAAATGGGAGATGACAGACGGGGCTAGAAACCAAATAATTGAGGTAGTATTGGTAGTAATAAAGAAAATACACATTTTTAATGAAATCACAATGTAACTAACAAAATTAAAGTTTTAACATTGTCCAACAAACAATCCATAATTGAATTTCTCTTCTTATCCCTAAATAATTATTTTATTAATTGTATCAGATTCCAAACTTGATTGATTGAGTTTCACATATTCTATTTGGCTGTTATTTAAGTTATTAAGTCTGATAATTTAAATATATTTCTTAAGGATGGCATTTCAAATTTAAAACCTCAACACTGCCTTAATATTACCTTTGGTTTAAGATTCATGGATTATGTTCACTTAAAAAAATAAATTCAAAGCTATTAAGAACAGAACTAACATACCATTGTCTAAGTCAGAAGATAACCAATTTCTCACAAAAAAATTTGGGAAGAAAATGTAGAAATTATGCAAAAATATTTTGTTTTTGAACTTTAAATATTATTTCAAGAGAAATATGTTTAAATTTATAATATATTTATATTGGTTTAAGACAGTTAAAGTATATAATAAGCTAGCTCTCATTTTTACTACCTCACTCTGCTATTAGAGGAAATATGTCTGAGTCATTATTAGTAATTGGATAATATAATATTAAATTTAAATTTTAGATGTCTCAAACAATAAAATGCTATTTATATTGTCAATAAAGAAGTTTTTTAGTCTTGATTAATAATTTGCATTTCAGATGATCCAAATTATAATGACTAGTTATACTCATGATAAATTCTTAACAATTCATCATTAATATTTGAGATTATAAGCATATAAATAGGTTTGTAGACATAATTGTACAAATAGAATTTTCAGCCTCTTTTTTATATTTCAGTCACACTTTGGCTGCACTTCATAAGCAGAAAAGGAATACTTATGCATATTTGAAATTTCTTTTCTATGAAAATAATTAAAAAATATTTGTTTTTTTGCCTTTTAATTCTTTTTTACTAAAGTATACTGTGAGTTTATGATTATTTTGATAAAAAGAAAAAAGCAAATATTTCTTAATGCAGATAACATTTTCATTCTAATTCTTCCTCACTCTATAGTTTCAGAAGAGTTTAAAAAGTTCCCTGTCCACATTTCACAGAATCTGACACTCACACCACAAGCCTTACCTTTATCTAGTGAACTCCAGACTGCTGCTGCTGCTGCTGCTGTTACGTCGCTTCAGTCATGTCCGACTCTGAGCGACCCCATCGAGGGCAGCCCACCAGGCTCCTCTGTCCCTGGGATTCTCCAGGCAGAACACTGGAGTGGGTTGCCATTTCCTTCTCCAATGCATGAAAATGAAGTTGTTCAGTTGTGTCAGACCCTTAGCAACCCCATGGACCAGGTTCCTCTGTCTATGAGATTTTCCAGGCAAGAGTACTGGAGTGGGTTGCCATTGCCTTCTGTAACTCCAGACTGAGTAGGTATAAAAATGTTTTTGTGCTATTTGGAAAAATTAAATACTGTGCGATTATTTTACCTACTTAAAACTTTTTCCATTACAAACTACAATTCATTAAATATCATTGAACAAAAGACATCTTTCAAATGTTGTAGTTGTGATGGAATTATTTCACTACATGCACTGTTAGCAAAAATAGTTTGTTGGCTAAGTTATAAAACATGCTGTTATTGTGAAAAAATATACACTGAGGGCTCTATTTATTGATATTTAGATTAAATATACATGCAGAGGTGTGTGTGTGTGTGTTTGTGTATGTGTCATATGGTTATGAAGACAAAATTGCTATACGATAAATGAGATTTAGATTATTATAAAGATTATTTTGCAAAAAGACAAAAGGCAAGAATGGATTAATTTTGCAGAACTGTACATAAAGTTGATCTTTTTCTGATGTGCTAGGGAGATATTTACATTGTTAATAAAAACTCTCCCTCATATATCATTCAATAAATTCATGGTTGATTCCTTGTTCATGGCACTGCAGAAAATTAACAAAATGTCACATTTTAAATAACACTATCTTGAACATTTAAAAAAACCTGATTATCCTTATTATAGATTACTTGAATTTTGTATGCTCTAAGCTTCATTTGTTTTCATGAATTCTAAATTTTGTGTAAAATTTTGCTTTATAAAATGGTATTTTCTAAATACATTATAATATATTGTTATGTTATACAATATAAAATTATATAATGTATTATGTTCATTATGGCAGTATTTTTACCCTAGATATGGCATCTTGTGAGATAAAATATTTGTCTTTTTTCAGTTCTATTATCCCCTTTCATGGATCACTGCCTTGTTTTGATGCAAGAGGTTTGAGTAATTCAATGAAGCTATGAGCCATGGCTATGAGCCATGGCTATGAGCCATGCCATGCTATGAGCCGTGGCCACCCAAGTCAGATAGGTCACACAGAGAGTTTAAACAAAACTTGATCCACTGGAGGAGGGAATGACAACCCACTCCAGTGTCTTAGCTGTGAGGACTGTGTGAACTGTATAAAAAAGCAAACAAAAGTATGACACCAACAGATGAGCTTCCCTGGTCATAAGGTGTCCAGTATGCTCCTGGGGAGTGCCAGAGGACAAAGTGCTAACTCCAGAAAGAATGAAATGGTTAGGCCAAAGCATAAACAGTGTTCAGTTGTAGATGTGACTGGTGATGAAAGCAAATTTCTATATTGAAAGAACAGCATTGCTTAGGAACTTGGCATAATAGGTCCATGAATCAAGGTAAATTGGATGTGGTCAAGCAGAGGGTGACAAGAGTAAACATCTACATCTTAGGAATCAGTGACTAAAATGGATAGGAATGGGTGAATTTAATTCAGATGACCATTATATCTATTACTGAGGGCAAAACTATCATAGAAGAAATGGAGTAGCCCTCATAATCAACAAAATATTCCAAAATGCAGTAATTGGGTGCAAGCTTAAAAATGACAAAATAAAAGAAAAATCTCAGTTTGTTTCCAAGGCAAACCATTCAAAATCACAGCAATCCAAGTCTATGACACAACCACTGATACCAAAGAAACTGAAGTTGATCAATTCTATGAAGACTGAGAAGACCTCCTAGAACTAAAAGCAAAAAAAGACATCCTATTAATCATAGGAGATTGGAATGCAATCGTAGAAAATCAGGAGATGACTGGAGTAACAGGCAGGTTTGGCTTTGGAGTACAAAACAAAGCAGGGCAGAGGCTAAGAGAGTTTTGTCGAGAGAACATATTAGTCATAGAAAACACCCTTTTCCAGCAATACCAGAGATGATTCTACATATGGACATCACAAAATGGTCAATATTTAAATCAGATTGATTATGTTTTTTGCATTCTCTTGGCAAAACTTTGTTAGCCTTTGCCCTGCTTAATTTTGCACTCCAAGGCCAAACTTGCCTGTTACTCCAGGTAACACTTGAGTTCTTACTTTTGCATTCCAGTCCCTTATGATGAAAAAGTGGTCACTCAGTCACAATTCTTTGTGACCCCATGGGCTGTAGCCTATCATGTTCTTCTGTCCATGAGATTTTCCAGGGAAGAGTACCAGAGTGGGTTGCCATCTCCTTCTCCAGAGTATGATGAAAAGGATATCTATTTTTGGTGTTAGTTCTAGAAGATATCTTGTAGGTCTTCATAGAATTCTTCAACTTCAGCTTCTTTGGAATTAGTGGTTGGGGCATAGACTGCGATTACTGTGATTTGAATGGTTTGCCTTGGAAACGAACAGAGATCATTCTGTCATTTTGAAGATTGCACCCAAGTACGCATTTCAGCTTCTTTTGCTGACTACGAGTGTTACTCTATTTCTTATAAGGGATTCCTGCCCCAAATAGTAGATATAATGGTCATCTGAGTTAAATTCACCCATTCCAGTCCATTTTAGTTCACTGATTCCTAAAATGTCAGTGTTCACTCTTGCCATCACCTGTTTGAACACTTCCAATTTTCCTTGATTCATGAACCTAACATTCCAGGTTCCTATGCAATATTGTTCTTTATAGCATCAAACTTTACTTCCATCACCAGTCACATACAAAACTGGGCATTTTTTTGCTCTGGCCCAGCCATTTCATTCTTTCTGGAGCTATTTCTTTGGTCTTCTCCAGTAGCATATTAGGCACCTACTGACCTGGCTAGTTCATCTTTCAGTGTCATATCTTCTGCCTTATCATACTGTACATGGGGCTCTCAGATTGATTATATTTTTTACAGCTGAAGATACAGAATCTATATACAGTTAGCAAAAACAAGACCAGGAGCTGACTGTGGCTCAGATCATGAAATCCTTATTGCAAACATTCAGACTTAAATTGAAAAAAGTAGGGAAAACCAGTAGAACATTCAGTATGACCTAAATCAAATCCCTTATGATCATACAGTGGAAGTGACAAAAAATAGATTCAAGGGATTAGATCTGACAGAGTGCCTGAAGTACTATGGATGGAGATTTGTAACACTGTACAAGAGGTGGTGATCAAAACCATCTGCAAGAAGAAGAAATGCAAAATGGCTGTGTGAGGAGGCCTTACAAATAGCTAAGGAAAGAAGAGAAACTAAAGGCGAAGGAGAAAGAGAAAGATATACCCATCTGAATGCAGAGTTCCAAATAATAGCAAGGAGAGATAAGAAAGCCTTCCTCAGCAACCAATGCAAAGAAATAGAGGAAAACAATAGGATGGGAAAGACTAGAGATCTCTCCAAGAAAATTAGAAATACCAAGGGAACATTTCATGCAAAGATGGGCACAATAAAGGACAGACATGGTATGGACCTAACAGAAGCAGAAGATATTAAGAAAAGGTGGCAAAAATACAGAGAACTATACAAAAAAAGATCTTCATGATCCAGATAACCATGGTAGTGTGATCACTCACCTAGAGCCAGACATCCTGGAATGTGAGGTCAAGTGGGCCTTAGGAGGCATCACTACAAATAAAGCTAGTGGAGGTGATGGAATTCCAGCTGAGCTATTTCAAGTCCTAAGAGATGATGCTGTTAAAGTGCTGCACTCAATATGCCAGCAAAATGTTAAAACTCAGCGGTGGCCACAGGACTGGAAAAGGTTACTTTTCATTCCAATCCCTAAGAAAGGCAATGCCAAAGAATGTTCAAAAGTATGTGAACCGAGAACTTCCAGATGTTCAAGCTGGATTTAGAAAAGGCAGAGGAACAAGAGATCAAATTGCTAACACTCATTGCATTAATAAAATTCCAGAAAAACATGTATTTCTGCTTCATTTAGTCAAACTAAAGCCTTTGACTGAATGGATTACAACAAACTGTGGAAAATTGTCCAAGAGATGGGAATACCAAACTACATTACCTGCATCCTGAGAAACCTGTATGCAAGTTAGGGAGCAACAGTTAAAACCAGACATGGAACAACAGACTGGTTCCAAATTGGGAAAGGAGTACATCAAAGCTGTGTATTGTCACTCTGCTTATGTAACTTACATGCAGAGAGAAATGAGAAATGCCAGGCTAGATGAAGCATAAGCTGGAATCAAGATTGCCAAGGGAAATATCAACACCCTCAAACATGCAGATGATACCAGTCTAATGGCAGAAAACAAAGAGGAACTAAAGAGCCTCCTGATGACTGTGAAAGAAGAGAGTGAAAAAGCCAGCTTAAACCTCAGCATTTAAAAAACTAAGATCATGTTATCTGGTCGCATCACTTCATGCCAAATAGAAAGGGAAAAGTGGAAGAAGTGACAGATTTTATTTTCTTGGGCTCCAAAATCACTGCAGATGGTGATTGCAACCATGAAATTAAAGGATGCTTTCCGTTTGGAATGTAAGCTATGAGAGACCTAGACAGCTTATTAAAACACAGAGATATCATTTTGCCAACAAGGTCCATATAGTCAAGGCTATGGTTTTCCAATACTCATGTATGGATGTGAGAGTTGGACCATAAATAAAAGTCTGAGTGCTGAAGATTGGATATGTCCCCTCCCTCTTGAACCACTCTCCCACTTCCCACTCCATGCCTCCTCTCTAGGTTGTCACAGAGGACCAATTAAAATAGAACTACAGGGAGTGGTCCTAAGATGGTGGAGGAATAGGATGGGGAAACCACTTTCTCCCCCACAAATTCATCAAAAGAACATTTAAACACAGAGTAAATTCCACTGAGTAAATTCCACAAAACAACTTCTGAATGCCGGCAGAGGACATCGGGGATGCAGAAAAGCAGCCCATTGTCTTCGAAAGCAGGTAGGAAAAAATTTAAAAGACAAAAACAGAGACAAAAGAGGTAGGGATGGAGCTCCGTTCAAGGAGGGAGAAGAGAAGTTTCTAAACACGAGGAAACACTCTCACTGCCAAGTCTGTGGTGAGCCTTGGAACCACAGAGGGCAACATAACTGGGAGGAAAAATAAATAAATAATCAGAACCTACAGTTTACGTGCCCAGTGGTAACTCCCCCAGCGGGGAAGCAGCAAAGACGCCTTCACTCGCCACTAGCAAGCGGGGGCTGGGCAGGGAGGCGTGGGCAGGATTACTTAAAGTAAGGACCCAGCCTGAACGCCCCAAGGGCAATCTGAAGGAACTAACTTGGGCTAGCAAACCAGACTGTGGGATAGCTACCACACGAAAAGCCCTAACCTAAGACACGGCCAGATCTGCTCACAGAACAAAGGACTGACTAGAGCTATGCAAAAAGCCCTAACCTAAGACACCATTAGGTCCACTCACAGAACAAAAGACTGAACAGAGCTAGCCGGCTGCAGACATTCCCCCTCTGGTGACAGGCAGCCAAAGCCGGAAGGGGGCAATCGCAGCTCCAGAGAGGCATTATCTTCCAAACTGCAAGCAGGCTTCTTTACTAACTAAGACTTCTTGGGGTTCTGGACAGTCAACATCCGCCTGAGAAGGTGCGCTGGTTGTACACACAGAAAACCGAGTGACAGGGACGGGGGAGGCGATAAGTCGCAGTGACCACGCTTGTCAAACACCTCATCACCTGAGCTGCTCCGACCTGGGAAGGGCACAAAATGCAGGCCTACCGAGTTTGCACTTCTGAGGACTATGCGAGTGCCTGAACCTGAGCGGCTTCAATTGGAGGTGCATGAAGCCCAGGAACCACCTTGGACAGTTCCCAGCAGAGCAACCTAGAGCCTGAGCAGTGTGAGCAGGGAGAGCACACATGCCGAGAGCAAGGGCAGGCCCAGTGTGGCTGAGACACTGCGAGCACATGCCAGTGTTATTTGTTCGCAGCTTCCCTCCCTCCCCACAGCACGACTGAACAAGTGAGCCTATAAAAGTGTCCACCACCGCACCCTTGTGTCAGGGTGGAAATCAGACACTAAAGAGACCAGCAAACAGAAGAAGCTAAAACAGAGGGAGCCGCCTTGGAAGTGACAGGTGCAGTAGTTTAAAACCCTGTAGTTAGTACCAACTACATAGGAAGGGGCCTATAGATCTTGAGAAATATAAGCTGGACCAAGGAACTATCCGAAAATGAACTGACCCCACACACTGCCCACAACAACACCAGAGAAAGTCCTAGATACATTATTTTACTATTTTTACTATCATTCTCATTTTTTAAATTTTTAAAAATATTTAAGTCCTTTATTACTCCTTTAATTTTCATTTTTATAAGCTACTATTACTTTGCAAAAGAAAGATCCTATTTTTTAAAGCAAACTTCATATATATACATTTTTATAATTTTGTAACTTTGTTCTTTTTTTTTCTTTAATATTGTATTTTTGAAAATCCAACCTCTACTCTAGATTTTTAACCTTTGGTTTTTGGTATTTGTTATCAATTTTGTACCTTTAAGAACCCAATATTCAGTACCCATTTTTACTTGGGAGTGAGATTACTAGTTTGACTGCTATCTCCCACCTTTGAACTCTCCTTTTTTCCACCAGGTTGCCTCTATCTCCTCCCTTCCCCTTCTCTTCTCTACCCAACCCTGTGAATCTCTTTGTGTGTTCCAGATGGTAAAGAACACTTAGGGAACTGATTACTGGCTGGATCTGTCTCTCTCCTTTTGATTGCCCCCTTTATCCTTTTGGCCACCTCTGTCTCCTTCCTCCCTCTTCTCTTCTATGTATAACTCCATGAACATCTCTGAGTGGTCCAGACTGTGAAGCACACATAAGGAAGTGATTACTGGCTAGCTTGCTCTCCTCTTTTGATTCCATCTCATCTTATTTGGGTCACCTCTAAATCCCTCCTCCCTCTTCTCTTCTCTATGTAACTCTGTAAACCTCTCTGGGTGTCCCTCACTGTGGAGAATCTTTTCATCTTTAACCTAGATGTTTTATTAATGGTGCTGTATAGATGGAGAAGTCTTGAGGCTACTGTAAAAATAAGACTGAAAACAAGAAGCAGGAGGCTTAAGTCCTAATCCTGAGAACATCAGAGAACTCCTGACTCCAGGGAGCATTAATTGACAGGAGCTCATCAAATGCCTCCATATCTACACTGAAACCAAGTACCACCCAAGGGCCAACAAGTTCCAGAGCAAGACATATCACATATCACACAAATTCTCCAGCAACACAGGATCACAGCCCTGAGCTTCAATATACAGGCTTTCCAAAGTCACTCCAAACCCATTGACATCTCATAACTCATTACTGGACACTTCATTACACTCCAGAGAGAAGAAATCCAGCTCCACCTACCAGAACACCCACACAAGCTTCCCAAACCAGGAAACCTTGACAAGCCACCCATACAAACCCATCCACAGTGAGGAAACTCCACAATAAAGAGAACTCCACAAACTGCCAGAATATAGAAAGGCCACCTGAAATATAGCAATATAAACAAGATGAAGAGACAGAGGAATACCCAGCAGGTAAAGGAACAGGATAAATGCCCACCAAACCAAATAAAAGAGGAAGAAATAGGGAATCTACCTGATAAAGAATTCTGAATAATGATAGTGAAAATGATCCAAAATCTTGAAATCAAAATGGAATCACAGATAAATAGCCTGGAGACAAGGATTGAGAAGATGCAAGAAAGGTTTAACAAGGACCTAGAAGAAATAAAAAAAGAGTCAATATATAATGAATAATGCAATAAATGAGACAAAAAGACACTCTGGAAGGAAAAAATAGAATAAGGGAGCCAGAAGACAGGTTTAGTGAAGTAGAAGATAGAATGGTAGAAATAAATGAATCAGAGAAGGAAAAAAGAAAAACAAATTAAAAGAAATGAGGACAATCTTAGAGACCTCCAGGACAATGTTAAATGCCCCAACATTCGAATCATAGGAGTCCCAGAAGAAAAAGACAAAGAGAAAGACCATGAGAAAATACTTGAGGAGATAATAGTTGAAAAATTCCTCCAAATGGGGAAGGAAATAATCACCCAAGTCCAAGAAACCCAGAGAGTCCCAAATAGGATAAACCCAAGATGAAACACCCAAAGATTCATATTAATCAAATTAACAAAGATCAAACACAAATAACAAATATTAAAAGCAGCAAGGGAAAAACAACAAATAACACATAAGGGGATTCCCATAAAGATAACAGCTGATCTTTCAATAGGAACACTTCAGGCCAGGAGGGATTGGCAGGACATACTTAAAGTGATGAAAGAAAATAAGCTACAGCCCAGATTACTGTACCCAGCAAGGATCTCATTCAAATATGAAGGAGAAATCAAAAGCTTTACAGACAAGCAGAAGCTGAGAGAATACAGCACCACCAAACCAGCTCTCCAACAAATGGTAAAGGATCTTCTCTAGACAGGAAACACAAAAAGGGTGTATAAACTAGAACCCAAAACAATAAAGTAAGTGGCAACAGGATCATACTTATCAATAATTACCTTAAATGTAAATGGGTTGAATGCCTCAACCAAAAGAAAAAGACTGGCTGAACGAATACAAAAACAAGACCCCTATATATGTTTTCTACAAGAGACCCACCTCAAAACAGAGGACACATACAGACTGAAAGTGAAGGGCTGGAAAAGATATTCCACGCAAATAGAGACCAAAATAAAGCAGGTGTAGCAATACTCATATAAGATAAAATAGACTTTAAAACAAAGGCTGTAAAAGACAAAGAAGGACACTACATAAAGATCAAAGAGTCAATCCAAGAAGAAGATATAACAATTATAAATATATATGCACCCAACATAGGAGCACCACAATATGTAAGACAAATGCTAACAAGTATGAAAGGGGAAATTAACAATAACACTTTAATAGTGGGAGACATTAATACCTCACTCACACATATGGATAGATCAACTAAACAGAAAATTAACAAGGAAACACAAACTTTAAATGATACAATAGACCAGTTAGACCTAACTGATATAGGACATTTCACTCCAAAACAAAGATTTTCAACTTTTTCTCAAGTGCACATGAAACCTTCTCCAGGATAGATCACATCCTGGGCCATAAATCTAGCCTTCGTAAATTCAAAAAAAATTGAAATGATTCCAAGCGTCTTTTCTGACCACAATGCAGTAAAATTAGATCTCAATTACAAGAGAAAAACTATTAAGAATTCCAACATATGGAGGCTGAACAACATGCTGCTGAATAACCAACAAATCACAGAAGAAATAAAAATATTCATAGAAATGAATGAAAATGAAAACACAACAACCCCAAACCTATGGGATACTGTAAAAGCAGTGCTAAGGGGAAGGTTCATAGTAGTACAGGCATACCTCAAGAAATAAGAAAAAAGTCAAATAAATAACATAACTTTATACCTAAAGCAACTAAAAAAGGGAGAAATGAAGAACCCTAGGGTTAGTAGAAGGAAATACATCTTTAAAATGAGGACAGAAATAAATGCAAAAGAAACAAACGGGACCATAGCAAAAATCAACAAAGAAAAAAGATGGTTCTTTGAAAGGATAAATAAAATTGACAAACCATTAGCCAGACTCATCGAGAAACAAAAGGAGAAAAATCAAATCAATAAAATTAGAAATGAAACTGGAGAGATCACAACAGACAACACAGAAATACAAAGGATCATAAGAGACTACTATAAGCAATAATATGCCAATAAAAAAGACAACTGGAAGAAATTGACAAATTCTTAGAAAAATACAACTTTCCCAAACTGAACCAGGAAGAAATAGAAAATCTTAACAGACCCATCACAAGCACGGAAATTGAAACTGTAATCAGAAATCTTCCAGGAAAAAAAGCCCAGGTCCAGATGGCTTCACAGCTGATTTTTAACAAAAATTTAGAGAAGTGCTAACACCTATCCTACTCAAACTCTTCCAGAAAATTGCAGAGGAAGGTAAACTTCCAAACTCATTCTATGAGGCCACCATCACCCTAATAACAAAACCTGACAAAGATGCCACAATAAAAAGAAAACTACAGGCCAATATCACTGATGAACATAGATGCAAAAATCCTTAACAAAATTATAGCAATCAGAATCCAACAACACATTAAAAAGATCCTACACCATGACCAAGTGGGCTTTATCCCAGGGATGCAAGGATTCTTCAATATCCACAAATCAATCAATGTAATTCACCACAATAACAAATTGAAAAATAAAAACCATATGATTATCTCTATAGGTGCAGAGAAAGCCTTTGACAAAATTCAACATCCATTTATGATAAAAACTCTCCAGAAAGCAGGAATAGAAAGAACATACCTCAACATAATAAAAGCTATATATGACAAACCCACAGCAAACATTATCCTCAATGGTGAAAAATTGAAGGCATTTCCCCTAAAGTCAGGAACAAGACAAGGGTGCCCACTTTCACCACTACTATTCAACATAGTTCTGGGAGTTTTGGCCACAGCAATCAGAGCAGAAAAAGAAATAAAAGGAATCCAAATTGGAAAAGAAGAAATAAAACTCTCACCGTTTTCAGATGACATGATCCTCTACATAGAAAACCCTAAAGACTCCACCAGAAAATTACTAGAGCTAATCAATGAATATAGTAAAGTTGCAGGATATAAAATCAACACACAGAAATCCCTTGCATTCTTATACACTAATAATGAGAAAGCAGAAAAAGAAATTAAGGAAACAATTCCATTCACCATTGCAACGAAAAGAATAAAATACTTAGGAATATATCTACCTAAAGAAACAAAAGACCTATATATAGAAAACTATAAAACACTGGTTAAGGAAATCAAAGAGGACATTAATAGATGGAGAAATACCATGTTCATGGATCAGAAGAATCAATATACTGGAACTGAGTATACTACGCAAAGCAATCTATAGATTCAATGCAATCCCTATCAAGCTATCAACAGTATTTTTTCACAGAGCTAGAACAAATAATTTCATAATTTGTATAGAAATACAAAAAACCTCGAATAGCCAAAGCAATCTTGAGAAAGAGGAATGGAACTGGAGGAATCAACTTGCCTGACTTCAGGCTCTACTACAAAGCCACAGTCATCAAGACAGTATGGTACTGACACAAAGACAGAAATATAGATCAAGGAACAAATTAAAAAGCTCAGAGATAAATCCATGCACCTAAGGACACCTTATCTTTGACAAAGGAGGCAAGAATATACAATGAATTAAAAATCTCTTTAACAAATGGTGCTGGGAAAACTAGTCAACCACTTGTAAAAGAATGAAACTAGAACACTTTCTCACACCATATACAAAAATAAACTCAAAATGGATTAAATATATAAATGTAAGACCAGAAACTGTAAAACTCCTAGAGGAGAACATAGGCAAAACACTTTGACATAAATCTCAGCAGGATCCTCTATGACCCACCTCCCAGAAGATTGGAAATAAAAGCAAAAATAAACCAATGGGACCTAATTAAAATTAAAAGCTTCTGCACAACAAAGGAAAATATAAGCAAAGTGAAAAGACAGCCTTCAGAATGGGAGATAATAATAGCAAATGAAGCAACTGACAAAGAACTAATCTCACAAATATACAAGCAACTCCTGCAGCTCAATTCCAGAAAAATAAACGCCCCAATCAAAAAATGGGCCAAAGAACTAAATAGACATTTCCCCAAAGACATACAGATGGCTAACAAACACATGAAAAGATGCTCAACATCCCTCATTATCAGAGAAATGCAAATCAAAATCACAATGAGGTACCATTTCACGTCAATCAGAATGGCTCCTATCCAAAAGTTCACAAGCAAAAACTACTGGAGAGAGTGTGGGGAAAAGGGAACTCTCTTACACTGTTGGTGGGAATGCAAACTAGTACAACCACTATAGGGAACAGTGTTGAGATTCCTTAAAAAACTGGAAATAGAACTGCTTTATGACCCAGCAATCCCACTGTTGGGCATACACACTGAGGAAACCAGAATTGAAAGAGACATGTGTACCCCAGTGTTCATTGCAGCACTGTTTATGATAGCTAGGATATGGAAGCAACCTAGATGTCCATCAGCAGATGAATAGATAAGAAAGCTGTGGTACATATACACAATGGAGTATTACTCAGCCATTACAAAAAATATATTTGAATCAGTCTAATGAGGTGGATGAAACTGGAGCCTATTATACAGAGTGAAGTAAGCCAGAAGGAAAAAAAACAATACAGTATGCTAACACATATATATGGAATTTAGAAAGATGGTAAAGATAATCCTGTGTGTGAGACAGGAAAAGAGACACAGATGTATCGAATAGTCTTTAGGACTCTGTGGGAGAGGGTGAGGGTGGAATGATTTGGGGAAATGGCATTGAAACATGTAAAATATCATATATGAAATTAATCACCAGCCCAGGTTCAATGCCGGATACACGATGCTTGGGGTTGGTGCAATGGGATGACCCAAAGGGATGGTATGGGTAGGGAGGTGGGAGGGGGGATCAGGATGGGGAAGACATGTACACCCACCCATGGCAGATTCATGTTGATGTATGGCAAAACCAATACAATATTGTAAAATAATTAGCCTTCAATTTAAATAAATAATTTTTTTTAAATGTGAAAAAATAAAATAAAATAGAACTACCATATTACTCAGCAATTCTATTCATATATATATCAGTTCAGTTCAGTTCAGTTCAGTCGCTCAGTCGTGTCCGACTCTTTGTGACCCCATGAATCGCAGCACGCCAGGCCTCCCTGTTCATCACCATCTCCCGGAGTTCACTCAGACTCACGTCCATCGAGTCCGTGATGTCATCCAGCCATATCATCCTCGGTCGTCCCCTTCTCCTCCTGCCCCTAATCCCTCCCAGCATCAAAGTCTTCTCCAGTGAGTCAACTCTTCTCATGAGGTGGCCAAAGTACTGGAGTTTCAGCTTTAGCATCATTCCTTCCAAAGAAATCCCAGGACTGATCTCCTTCAGAGTGGACTGGTTGGATCTCCTTGCAGTCCAAGCGACTCTCAAGAGTCTGCTCCAACACCACAGTTCAAAAGCGTCAATCCTTCGGCGCTGAGCCTTCTTCACAGTCCAACTCTCACATCCATACATGACCACAGGAAAAATCAAAGCCTTGACTAAATGGACCTTAGTCGGCAAAGTAATGTTTCTGCTTTTGAATACACTATCTAGGTTGGTAATAACTGTTCTTCCAAGGAGTAAGCGTCTTTTGATTTCATGGCTTCAATCACCATCTGCAGTGATTTTGGAGCCCCCAAAAAATAAAGTCTGACACTGTTTCCACTGTTTCCCCATCTATTTCCCATGAAGTGATGGGACCGGATGCCATGATCTTCGTTTTCTGAATGTTGAGCTTTAAGCCAACTTTTTCGCTCTCCTCTTTCACTTTCATCAAGAGGCTTTTTAGTTCCTCTTCATTTTCTGCCATAAGGGTGGTGTCATCTGCATATCTGAGGTTATTGATATTTCTCCCAGCGATCTTGATTCCAGCTTGTGATTCTTCCAGCCCAGCGTTTCTCATGATGTACTCTGCACAGAAGTTAAATAAGCAGGGTGACAATATACAGCCTTGATGCACTCCTTTTTCTAGTTGGAACCAGTCTGTTGTTCCATGTCCAGTTCTAACTGTTGCTTCCTGACCTGCATACAGATTTCTCAAGAGGCAGGTTAGGTGGTCTGGTATTCCCATCTCTTTCAGAATTTTCCACAGTTTCTTGTGATCCACACAGTCAAAGGCTTTGGCATAGTCAATAAAGCAGAAATACATGTTTTTCTGGAACTCTCTTGCTTTTTCCATGATCCAGCAGATGTTGGCAATTTGATCTCTGGTTCCTCTGCCTTTTCTAAAACCAGCTTGAACATCAGGGAGTTCATGGTTCACGTATTGCTGAAGCCTGGCTTGGAGAATTTTGACCATTACTTTACTAGTGTGTGAGATGAGTGCAATTGTGCAGTAGTTTGAGCATTCTTTGGCATTGCCTTTCTTTGGGATTGGAATAAAAACTGACCTGTTCCAGTCCTGTGGCCACTGCTGACTTTTCCAAATTTGCTGGCATATTGAGTGCAGCACTTTCACAGCATCATCTTTCAGGATTTGAAATAGCTCAACTGGAATTCCATCACCTCCACTAGCTTTGTTCATACTGATGCTTTCTAAGGCCCACTTGATTTCTCTTTCCAAGATGTCTGGGTCTAGATTAGTGATCACATCATCATGATTATCTAGGTCATGATGATCTTTTTTGTACAGTTCTTCCGTGTATTCTTGCCACCTCTTCTTAATATCTTCTGCTTCTGTTAGGTCCATACCATTTCTGTCCTTTATCGAGCCCATCTTTGCATGAAATATTCCCTTGGTATCTCTAATTTTCTTGAAGAGATCTCTGGTCTTTCCCATTCTATTGTTTTCCTCTATTTCTTTGCATTGATTGCCGAAGAAGTCTTTCTTATCTCTTCTTGCTATTCTTTGGAACTCTGCATTCAGATGCTTATATCTTTCCTTTTCTCCTTTGCTTTTCACCTCTCTTCTTTTCACAGCTATTTGTAAGGCTTCCCCAGACAGCCATTTTGCATTTTTGCATTTCTTTTCCATGGGGATGGTCTTGATCCCTGTCTCCTGTACAAAGTCACGAACCTCAGTCCATAGTTCATCAGGCACTCTATCTATCAGATCTAGGCCCTTAAATCTATTTCTCACTTCCACTGTATAATCATAAGGGATTTGATTTAGGTCATACCTGAATGGTCTAGTGGTTTTCCCTACTTTCTTCAATTTTAGTCTGAATTTGGTAATAAGGAGTTCATGATCTGAGCCACAGTCAGCTCCTGGTCTTTTTTTGTTGACTGTATAGAGCTTCTCCATCTTTGGCTTCAAAGAATATAATCAATCTGATTTTGGTGTTGACCATCTGGTGATGTCCATGTGTAGAGCCTTCTCTTGTGTTGTTGGAAGAGGGTGTTTGCTATGACCAGTGCATTTTCTTGGCAAAACTCTATTAGTCTTTGCCCTGCTTCATTCCGCATTCCAAGGCCAAATTTGCCTGTTACTCCAGGTGTTTCTTGACTTCCTACTTTTGCATTCCAGTCCCCTATAATGAAAATGACATCTTTTTTGGTATTAGTTCTAAAAGGTCTTGTAGGTCTTCATAAAACAGTTCAACTTCAGCTTCTTCAGCGTTACTGGTTGGGGCATAGACTTGGATAACTGTGATATTGAATGGTTTGCCTTGGAGATGAACAGAGATCATTCTGTCGTTTTTGAGATTGCATCCAAGTACTGCATTTCGGACTGTTTTGTTGACCATGATGGCTACTCCATTTCTTCTAAGGGATTCCTGCCAGCAGTAGTAGATATAATGGTCCTCTGAGTTAAATTCACCCATTCTAATCCATTTTAGTTCGCTGATTCCTAGAATATCGACATTCACCCTTGCCATCTCTTGTTTGACCACTTCCAATTTGCCTTGATTCATGGACCTGACCTCCAGGTTCCTATGCAATATTGTTCTTTTTAGCATTGGATCTTGCTTCTATCACCAGTCACAGCCACAACTGGTTATTGTTTTTGCTTGGCTCCATCCCTTCATTCTTATGGAGTTATTTCTCCACTGATCTCCAGTAGCATATTGGGCACCTAATGACCTGGGGAGTTCCTCTTTTGGTATCCGATCATTTTGCCTTTTCATACTGTTCATGGGGTTCTCAAGGCAAGAATACTGAAGTGGCTTGCCATTCCCTTCTCCAGTGGACCACACTCTGTCAGATCTCCCCACCATGACCCGCCCATCTTGGGTTGCCCCGCAGGCATGGCTTGGTTTGTTTGAGTTAGACAAGGCTGTTATAAACACAAAAACATTAACTTGAAAAGCTACATACACTCTAGTATTCATAATAGCATTATTTACAACTGCCAAGGTATAGAAGCATGTTAACTGTCCATGAACAGATGGATGAATAAAGAAGCTATGACATATGTGTGTGTATATATATATATATATATGTATGTATGTATGTATGTGTGTGTGTGTGTGTGTGTGTGTGTATAATGGGTTTTTCTGGTGGTTGCAATTCAGGAGACCCAGGTTTGATTCCTGCTTTGGGAAGATCCCTGGAGAAGGGAATGACTACCCATGCCAGTATCTTATCTGGAGAATTCCATGGACAGAGGAGCCTGGCGGGCTACAGTCTATGGGGTGGCCTAGAGTTGGACATGACTGAGAGACTAACAAGAACATATATATATATAATTATAGGTAATGGAATACTATGTAATCATTAAAAAGAATGAAAATTTGTCATTTGCAACAACATGGATGGACATGAAGGGTGTATGCTAAGTGAAATAACATGCATGTTTTCACTTATATGTGAAATATAAAAAATATGAAAATCTGATTACTATAATAAAAAAGGAATAAATATATATATAGAGAGAACAAATTACTGGTTATTAGTGGGGAGGTGGGGTAAGGCAACATAAGAGTAGGAGTTAAAAGGTACAAACTATTACACAAAAAATAAACTGCAAGGATATATTGTATAATGCAGAGACTATAGCTAGTATTTTTTCATAAATATAGAGAGTATAACTTTCAAAATTGTGAATCACTATATTGTACACCTGTAACTTACACAATAGTGTACATCAATTTCAATTAAAAAATGCAAATTTGTGATATTCAAGTATTTGATTAAAACTTCAAGAATACTCATAGTCAATTCAGTTTAGTTCAGTCACTCAGTCATGTCCGATTCTTTGCAACCCCATGGACTGCAACACGACAAGCCTCCCTGTCCATCACCAACTACAAGAGCTTGCTCAAACTCATGTACATCGAGTCGGTAATGCCATCCAACCATTTCATCCTCTGTCGTCCCCTTCTCTTCCTGCCTTCAATTCTTCATTCTTTCAAAATTTTAAAGAATTCCTATAACTTTGAAATAAAGTTGAACTTTAAAACGTTTCATGAAAATTCATTATTTAAATTAATTAATTAATTAAACAAATTAATTATTTAAACAAAATTATTAGGAGATTAAATTCATGTAAGAACACAATGTGTATTCAAATCATAAAATAATGTGTTCTTCTCTGAGAAGTGGGTACCTTTTCCCCATTCCTGGTTTCCATGAGAGGAATTTTCCCAAGCAGTACTTTTGGCCTTTTTGTGGTCCCTTTATCCACATTATCTCTAAGGAAGTAAACTATTTACTAATGGGGAAACCTGAGAAGAATAATCTGCAAGCCAGTCCCAAGAACGACATCAGCTGCTAGTGTTTCAGTGCCTCCTCCCCAGAATGGCAGGTCTACCCTCACCCAACACTCCCAGTTCTGGCCTTCAGAACGCAGCTGTACTTGGCTGTCACCCTGTGCTATATCCTCAACCTAATCGTTATCAATAATAATAGTGACATTTTGATTTTTTTTTGTTTGCTTTACATTACTTCTCAAATTAAAGACATTTCAGTCAGTAAAGAAAAATGTACAGTAAGAAAAAGGTACTGAATAGGACCAACCAATACATAGATATAAGATGCCAATCTCCCAAAATTTTCAAGCTCTTTGAAAGAAAGACTGGGAAACATTTCAATATTTAATTAGTCATTAGTTTATATTATTATTGTATTTAGCAAGTACAAAAATAAACTGCTGTCTAATTACTTGAACCCCAATTATTGTGCTTATTGTGGCTGGAGCCAGCTCAGAGAAGTTTGGTAGTTCAATAGCTTCTCTGTATTTCCATGATCTTGGAAATTAAGAAAATGTTGCTGTTTTAAAGCTCCATCTTTCTGTACTGTGGGTGCAATTTTAGAATATAGAGGTAAAGTGAATGTCTAAACAAGGGTTGGATTTCAAAGTGAATAATGGATCAAAGAAGGCTTGAAAGCAAATAACAGATTAAAGACAGGGCTTGTTTTTGGGGGAGAAAAAAAAAGTGATATGAATAGCTACAGAGTGTGCTGTCAGGTTTTTTTCTAAGGTTTCAGTGGAACAATCTCTTTTTTCCCAGACCTGTGATTAGCTGATTTAATTTCATTTCGCTCAGTAACTGCAAAGACAATATGTGTAGCTGCAATTGAAAAAGTCAAAAATAAACCTTAAATACACAGTGTGTGGGATATTAGTTAAGAAGGATAGTTCAGTTCAGTCGCTCAGTCGTGTCTGACTCTTTGCGACCCCATGGACTGCAGCACGCCAGGCCTCCCTGTCCTTCACCAACTCCCGGAATTTACCCAAACCCATGTCTATTGAGTCGGTGATGCCATCCAGCCAACTCATCCTCTGTTGTCTCCTTCTCCTCCCGCCTTCAATCTTTCCCAGCATCAGGGTCTTTTCAAATGAGTCAGTTCTTTGCATCAGGTGTCCAAAGTATTGAAGAATAACTTCAGTAAGAAGGATAACTGGTATGAAAATTGGGAGCTGAGAGCCTTGGACCTATGTATGTAAGTGAATCTGTTTGAATGAAGATAATATATACATATCAATGACAATGCAGAGAAAGAAAAAAAAATAAAGAGATGCTTAATGTAGTTAAGTAGTTTGTATTCAGTATGATAAATAAATCTATCAAAAACCATGTTTTGCACAACCCAAAGAGTAATCAGATAGTTATCCTTTCTATACAAGCATCTATATGAGGCAAAGGCCAGACAGTATGGAAAAAGGCAACAGAAAACTAAAATGGTATGAGTAATAAAGTAACATAGTAGTCTGATGAAGGACATGAAAGAAAGTCTATGCCAAATAATCATCAGTGTTTTAAATACTCAGCAAAATACTCTTGTACAAGTAGAAATAAGGAGAATTAAATGCCATAAACTTAATGAGGAGTCTATATTGTCACTGTGATATGCAACCAGATGCAGGCCCACGAAGATATGGCCAATTTCCCTTTCTTGCAATCATGCCAATCAGGGGAAAAAAAAAAAAAAAAAGGCCCATTTCCTTGCATTAACGTGCTGTATGACTTGGTGATGCTCCTTCAAGCTGTCAGTCTTGCCAGCACAGCAGCATCATTAACTAACAGCAATATGGACTTATTTCAGCCCAGGTGTTGAGCAGTTTGAAATGCATGAGCTCCTTGTTGTGAAGCAATCCTTCCCTCTAAGGCTCACACTGTCCTCATCACCCCAGGAGCCATGAACAGAGTGAATATGGATTTGCTTGCTTTCCTACATGAAAATCTGCAAGATAGAAGATTGCTATCTCCAGCTCTCTTGGCAAGTCCTTGCAGCAGGAATTAGGGAGGCAAGCTTCAAAAACAAAAAGGAAGGCAGTGGATTTGAACCCTGTCCTAAAAGATTCTACAATTATGGATCACAGGTGAGCAAAATCCATCCAAAAGATGGCTTTTGACATAGGCAAGTATACGATTTAGCATTTTTGAAGAAACCTTATACAATAGAAGTGAAGTGAAATCGCTCAGTCGTGTCCGACTCTTTGCGACCCCATGGACTGTAGCCTATGAGGCTCCTCCGTCCATGGGATTTTCCAGGCAAAAGTGCTGGAGTGTATTGCCATTTCTTCTTCAGGGGATCTTCCCGACCCAGGAATCGAACCCAGGTCTCCCGCATTGCAAGCAGACGCTTTACTGTTTGAGCCAAAATACAGTGGGGATTCCTAGGTCATTATTCTTTGGATTTTTTTTTTTTTCCTACTTCTTAGCTGAATGTCATTTTCAGCTATTTTTGCTGTCACAAAACACCAAAGGTAATTGTGAGCAAAGTCTTTAATGTGCTAAACTTGATTTTATTTAGAAATAGGACTTGTAAAATAATTTGTATTTCTTTATGTCTCTTAGCAGTTTCCAATATCCTCTCCCCATGGTAAAAATGACAGTAATAAGTGTACAGATAAGAGTCTCCCAAATGATGGGCTCATAATTATTTCCTAATGTTGTGCCAATATCTAAAATAAAACATAGTCAATGACAATTAAATTAATTATTGCAATGTTACAATCAAGACTGATGAGTATATTTGGAATATACAACTCGATCATGCACAGTCTAATGGAAAGGTATATGTAGAAAATTCTATATCATAAAAGTATATCTTCTCTTTCAAGAATAAGCAATTTTTCCCCCCTGGAAAACAATAATTCAATCCACTAAACTGACCAAAAGAGCAATGTAATTAAGTTTTTGATAGAAGCATAGGTTCTGGATTCAAAAGATCTAGGATACAATACTAGTCCTACAATTTATTGACTGAACAGCCTTCAGTAAGGCAATAAATCTTCGTACCCCACTTCTCTCATCTGCAAAATGGAAATAATAGCTGTGTCTACATTATAGAATTATTAAAATAGTTATATTTATTAACATGACTAAAGTGACAAGAATATTGCCTGGGATAAAGCACATGGTCAATAGAATTTGAAGATTATAACTAATATTGGTTTGTTCTATTTGATGACATACATATCTCTGGTGCATTTATGAAATATAGATAAAGGTCTTAGTATATATAGCAAGGAAATAAGATATCTAAAGCCTTCCCTCAATTTTCTTTAATGATGATTTATAATTTTATTCTGAAAGACTATCCATATAAATATAGGTACATTTTAGAAGGGAAAAGTAATTTAATTATTTTAAATGATCCATCAGCAGTATACATGTGCATGTTTTCTGATACTGTTCAATTAAATATTTGTCTGAGAAATTTTCTTATGTTTCCAGAAACAAGCTTTTAAAAATATGATAAACACATTTCTGTACACTTGGATATATAAATAAAATATGCCCAAAAGCTTTTTTAGAAAACTATAAGCTAAAACTTTGCTCATAAAATGGGTTTCTGGAGTTAATATATTGGTTTATCACTAAGGTATAAGCACCGTACCTTAATTATAGCAGAGAAAATAGTAATAGTCTTATGAATTTAGTAAACACCTCCCTGAAAAATTATTCACCAATTGGAAAAAAAATAGATCCATGTTAAAAGATACAGAGCCTTATGAAAATAAGATGCTAACAGAATTTTCAGTGCAAATTAAGGTTGCTTCTAAAACAAAGAACAATGAACAACATATTTGCAAGCATAAAAAGAATTTTGAATTGCTTCTGGAGCTTTGTTTGCAACTATAATACAGCAGTCATTCAACCCATTATAAATGAGCTTGTGAGCTCTGTTAGCTCCTTATTGGTGTTATGAGACAAACAAAAAAGACTGTATATTGCACGTTGAGGCTGAATGCCTTCCCCCAACTCAAGCTGCGAATTAAATGTTCCAAATAGTAGAAGGAAATTGTCCTTACTTTCCAAGCACATTATGAGTATTTCCAGGAATCTCTTCTTTCACCATGTAGAATTATAACAGAAAGAGAAATGTCAATTCTCCTAGATTTCTCTCTCTCTCTTTTTTTAATCAAAGAAAGTCTACTAGTTCAGTTCAGTTGAGTTCAGTCGCTCAGTCACGTGAGACTCTTTGCGACCCCATAAATCGCAGCATGCCAGGCCTCTCTGTCCATCACCAACTCCCGCAGTTCACTCAGACTCACGTCTATCGAGTCAGTGATGCCATCCAGCCATCTCATCCTCTGTCGTCCCCTTCTCCTCCTGCCCCCAATCCCTCCCAGCATCAGAGTGTTTTCCAATGAGTCAACTCTTCCCATGAGGTGGCCAAAGTACTGGAGCTTCAGCTTTAGCATCATTCCTTCCAATGAACACCCAGGACTGATCTTTACAATGGACTGGTTGGATCTCCTTGCAGTCCAAGGACTCCCAAGAGTCTTCTCCAACACAACAGTTCAAAGCATCAATTCTTCGGTGCTCAGCTTTCTTCACAGTCCAACTCTCATATCCATACATGACCACTGGAAAAACCATAGCCTTGACTAGACAGAACTTTGTTGGCAAAGTAATATCTCTGCTTTTCAATATGCATCTAGGTTGGTCATAACTTTTCTTCCAAGGAGTAAGCGTCTTTTAATCTCATGGCTGCAGTCACCATCTGCAGTGATTTTGGAGCCCCCAAAACATAAAGTCTGACACTGTTTCCACTGTTTTCCCATGAAATGATGGGACCAGATGCCATGATCTTCCTTTTCTGAATGTTGAGCTTTAAGCCAACTTTTTTCACTCTCCACTTTCACTTTCATCCAGAGGCTTTTTAGTTCCACTTCACTTTCTGCCATAAGGGTCATGTCATCTGCATATCTGAGGTTATTGATATTTCTCCCAGCAATCTTGATTCCAGCTTGTGCTTCTTCCAGCCCAGTGTTTCTCATGATGTACTCTGCATAGAAGTTAAATAAGCAGGGTGACAATATACAGCCTTGACATACTCCTTTTCCTATTTGGAACCAGTCTGTTGTTCCATGTCCAGTTTGATATGACCTACATATAGGTTTCTCATGAATAGGTCAGGTGGTCTGGTATTCCCATCTCTTTCAGAATTTTCCACAGTTTCTTGTGATCCACACAGTCAAAGGCTTTGGCATAGTCAATAAAGGAGAAATAGATGTTTTTCTGGAACTCTCTTGTTTTTTCCGTGATCTGGTGGACGTTGGCAATTTGCTCTCTGGTTCCTCTGTCTTTTCTAAGTCCAGCTTGAACATCAGGAAGTTGTTCACATTTTGCTGAAACCGGGCTTGGAGAATTTTGAGCATTACTTTACTAGCATGTGAGATGAGTGCAATTGTGCAATAGTTTGAGCATTCTTTGGCATTGCCTTTCTTTGGAATTGGAATGAAAACTGACCTTTTCCAGTCCTGTGGCCACTGCTGAGTTTTCCAAATTTGCTGGCATATTGAGTGCAGCACTTTCACAGCATCATCTTTCAGGATTTGAAACAGCTCAACTGGAATTCCATCACTTCCGCTAGCTTTGTTCGTAGTGATGCTTTCTAAGGCCCACTTGACTTCACATTCCAGGATGTCTGACTCTAGGTGAGTGATCACACCATTATGATTATTTTGGTCATGAATATCTTTTTGTACAGTTCTTCTGTGTATTCCTGCCACCTCTTCTAAATATCTTCTGCTTCTGTTAGGTCCATACCACTTCTGTCCTTTATCGAGCCCATCTTTGCATGAAATGTTCCCTTGGTATCTCTAATTTTCTTAAGAGATCTCTAGTCATTCCCATTCTGTTGTTTTCCTCTATTCCTTTGCATTGATCACTGAGGAAGGCTTTCTTATCTCTTCTTGCTATTCTTTGGAAGTCTGCATTCAGATGTTTATATCTTTCCTTTTCTCCTTTGCTTTTCACTTATCTTCTTTTCACAGCTAAAGCATATTTAAAAAGAGAAATTTAAAGTCTGAGCTTTATTAGAGTGGGTTATTTGGGAATCTGGAGGAATTATTTTAAACTAATGATTCAATATTAACTCAACTTTCCTTAACACAAACTCTGCTGGGTGAAATATTTTTCTGACTGACTTATTTAATGAGAAAAATGGATGTCACTGATAATCACTGAAGTTGATAGCTGTCAGTTTCTACTAATCACAGCTTTTTTTATGGGGACATATCCTGACTTTTTTGTGGGCCTCTCACTCTTTGCCATGATTTATCATCTACGTTATGTGAAGAAAATGGATATTATGGAAAAGTCAAAACTCGACACTTGTGATCATATTACTAACAGGTTGTTAAGGTCTCAGGATTGGAAAATGGACTTGAAAGAGTCAGGGAAAGCTTCTGCCCCCTTACCTTGACCTCTGCCAAGCATGTTCCTCTGCATTCTTGACCTTCCTACCACCAACCAGTGCCCATCCCTTGTTATTCTGATGTAAAAACTATCTGCTACTTGGCTACACTTGGTGAAAGGCGGGGTTAGGGAAAAACCCATAATTCTTTTATTGCTGCCATCCATGTTGCTGTTGTTATTTTGTTCAGTTGCTAAGTTGTGTCCAACAATGTGTGACCCCGCAGACTGCATCAGGCCAGGCTCTCTGTCCTTCAATATCACTGGAGTTTTTTTCAAATTTATGTCCATTGAGGCACTGATGCCATCCAACCACCTCATCCTCTGTTGCCCATATCATTTGCAAATAGTTTTCCACTTTCTTAGGTTGTCTTTTTGTTTTGTCAATGGCTTCCCTAACTGTGCAAAAGCTTATAATTTTAATCAGGAGAAATGACGGTCTCCTTTCTGCTTTTCATGATTATGCTGTCTACCAGTTAGCTATCTATGAATTTTCTACTAGAATCTAAAAATTAATATGAAAAATAAATTCTGTGTAAGTTCTCTCTCTTCCCATCAACTTCCTTTCTTGCGTTATTTTGATGAAAGGCCTTGTAATCCAGGCAGAATTTCACAATGAATTTGTGAATTATCTATAATGCTTCCCCAGATCAGTGTAGTATTGAGCTAATACTTTCTTTTAATGTTTCTCAGTTACACTCTTCCTTTATTATCCCCTACACTATTGCCTCAGCTCAGGTTTTTCATTTCTCCTGTTTTAATCTCTATAGCACTCATCCACATACTTGGAAAAGAATTAGGTCTCCCTAATTCCATTTTGCCTTCTTCTGATTTGCTTCTACAACATTTCTGTAGTAATCTTTCTGAAATTGAAATCTGATCATGAAATCATGAAACTCTTTTACCAATCATTCTTTAAGAGTTTGACTATTTCCTGCAGAATAAATTCCAAGTTTCTTTCCACACATTGTAAATTCTACAAGACTTGGCTGGCTGATCCTTACAACTCTGTGGCATGTTCTACCACTTTTTCTTTCTCTTTTCTGCCACACACAAACCTGGGTAAAATAATGGGTAAAAACCCAATATTTCTTTTTACATTTTCTCCAAAGAGCACATAATTATATATTTCCCTGGGAACATCTGTTTTCCTAGTATTTCTTATGCAATTTTTAAAAAACACAGTTCAAAATTTTGCTCCTCTTGGATGACTTTCTCATCAAAACAAACTTTGTTGTTACTTCTCTCTGCTTCTCCATATATTGTTCTTATTTCCATAATTTTACTAATCAGTCTATATTAACTGTATAAGCTTTTCCAGATAAGCTTTTATTTGTGAGAAGTGGGGTCATTTTCATTTCCTTATATTTTCAGAAATTATCATATTACCTGATAAATTGTAGATGATCAATATGTTTTGGATATATGAATCCTTGCATCCTTTGGAATCTTTTTATTCCTCTCACTATGAATTCCATTTCTACCCTATGCTCACTCTCTGCAATGTAAATATCCTCTATCATTTATGGGTCAGCCCACTGTCATCTCATTCAGGACACATTTGTTGACCAGTTCAGCTCTCCATTTTCCACATAATTGAACTTTATCAGTTATGATGACACTTATTTATCAGTCCTCTGTTAAGATAAATAGACTAAATTAATTGTCTCTCTACCCAATTCATACACGTGTCCCTAACCTCTGGAAACAGAATCTAAGATAAGGAGAGGAAACTGTGTAAACAGACCCATGCACTAAACTATTCTCATGCACTAAACTTTCCATCTCCATGTGTATCATCATCATACACAATTCCCAGTGTGCAAACAAGGGAAATAAAAGAAATTAATGCATTTCATAAGCGGTGATTTCTTTTTTTTTTTTTATCTCATCCTGTATTGCTCTCAGCAGAATTGAGATCAATGTCCTTTTCAGTCTCAGATTTTTTATCTCAACATTCCTTCTCAAAATATATTTTTCTACCATTTTTCAATGCTTTCTATTAATTTATGTTATATCATTAAGATGTTAGGAGGTATGTCTTTCTATTCTTCATTTACATTGCTTTTTCTGCATAGATTAATAGTTGGCACTTGAGTAGCAAAAAGAATAATGCAAGAGATGTGTTATAATGAAGAAAGAGCTCTCCAAGTGCATCACTGAGTGTATCTATGGAGACAAGTGGCTTGGATGAATTACCTGAATAAGCATAACTTCTTGTAGAGAGCTAATGCACATGTCATAAATAAAGAAGGAGTTTCAATAAGTTAAAATCATTTCTCAAACCTTTATTCTTTTTTCCATGTGGAAATAGTCTTTTGTAATGATCATGTCTGTACACACTAGAGTCAGACAAATTGTATCCAAGTCTCAGCTTTCCTCCTTCCTATAAGAGTAACCTTGGTCAGTTGAATTATCTCTAAAGCTCACTGGGAAGAATTATAATAATAGAGCAACTCATAAAGATATTGTGAGGGCTGAATGTTGAGCATACAGAGTAAGTAAGGTTGTTTAATAGCATAGGTGATATGGACAAAACTCATATGGCATGTTAAATATAGATATGTAGTAAGCAGGTCATGTGTGGGTGAGACAGAACAGACATCATAAGGTGTACTGTGTGTGTGTGTGCATGAGTGTGTGCGTGTGTGTGTGCTTACTCAGTTGTGTCTGATTTTTTTGTGACTTCATGGACTATAGCCCACTAGGCTACTCTGTCCATGGGATTTTCCAGGCAAGAAGAATGGAGTTGGTTGCTATTTCCTTCACCAGGGGATCATCCTGACCTGGGAACCAAAACTGTGTCTTTTGTGTCTCCTGCATTGGCAGGAAGATTCTTCACCCCTGTGCCACCTGGGAAGCCCCAAAGTTTTATATATATATAAAGTTATATATATATATGAAGCTAGTAATCTACAACATATGCTATAGATAGAATAAATAGAAATGTGAGTGGTGATTTTATATAGAAAGAGCAACTGAAAAGATCAATTCATAATCATACCTCTGCCGTTATTTGGCATCCACTTGACGACACTCAACACCGTTCTCTTCTGACCCCCAAAGATGCTTTGCCCTGAAAATCTGCAAACACTTTCTGAGGCAGTTTAGCAGGTGAGTTTTTAAGGCACAGCTGTGGCTACGTACTTGTCAATGTGCTCTCTTTTAGAGCACGTGTCC
Source organism: Oryx dammah (assembly GCF_014754425.2). NCBI lineage: Eukaryota > Metazoa > Chordata > Mammalia > Artiodactyla > Bovidae > Oryx > Oryx dammah. The sequence continues at coordinate 5,027,817 of NW_024070208.1, read as the reverse complement.
ACAAGACTCAGGCAACTTGTGCCTTGTTACACTCCTTTATTCTTTGCTTAACTTTGGTTTCCTTAACTACGTTATCAGTAGAGGAAGCTGACGTGGAAAAAAGAGAGGAAGGTCATAATATTTATTCCAGGAGTCAATTGGTATATACTTTTCACTGGCTATCTCTCCTATGTCATTTGATTCTATCACTTTCCCTTTGTCTGTCATTGTGAGTTTTAAACTGATTTAGTAAACTCCACAACTCAAACATTTAAATTTGGTCAGTTTCATGACTCAAAGCATAGCATAGCTTTTTTGGTAGTGACTTAGAGACTATTACAGCATCATGGAATTTCTCATACCACACACTGTAAAGAAAAAAAGAGGGAAAGGGAAATCAGCAAGTACTTCATAAAAAAATAAATACAAATAAGTAAATACATGAACATAATATTTATTCCTACTAGAGACAAAGTAAAGAAATACTAATTAAAACTAACAGTCATTTTTACTTCTCATGCATGCAAATTTGAAAAATAATAATAATGACTAGCATTAACAAGAGTGAATATGTGATTGGGACATAATATAAACTTTCTTGTGTGCAATTTGACAATATGCATGCAATTGCATAAATATGATGTAGTATTTGGCCTGGCAATTATACTGATAATATATCAGAAGGTTATCTCCATGAAGTTCTGTTAATTAGTGTGCTAAGCATTCATTCATTGTGTACTCTTAGTTCAGAGAACATTTCATAGAATACATATGCATCTGTATGGTTATATACACAGATGATACCTGAAAGGAAATACATCAATTGCTACTGATACTTTAGAAAGGAAAAACATTGATTATGTTTCTATAACAAACATGGATTACTTATGTAAAATATGTGTTAAGATGTACTTCATTTTCTAACCTTTTTGTTGTGAAATATAACACACATGTATAAAATATAAATGTTAACTTAACAAGTAATTATAAGGCAAAATCCCATGTAACCAGATCAACAGCTAGGCTCTGCCCCCTCCAGAAGCTGTCAGCATACCGGCTCCTGATTCCTCTCAGTGGCCCTGCTCCATTTGACAACTCTTTCTTTTATGGAAAAATTGCTTGTAATACAAAAATCTTCTTTGCCAACTAGATAGTCATCCTTAAACAATAGTATTTAATCCTGATTATTGATAACCTTTCAATACACGTTGTCATATTGTAAGGATTCATCTGTATACGATGTATACTGTGAGTTAGTTTTTATAGATGCCCTTTAAAAGATGAAGGGAATTCTCTCTCATTTCTAGTTTTTTAAAAGCTCTTTTGTTTAATGATTGTATCAAACATTTCTTTTAATTTATTAAACAACCATATGATTTTTAAAGTCTCCGTCAATCTGTTGATATAATAAATTAAAATTTCTTGCTTTCTAATCTAAGACACATCTTGAAGCTTTCAGTGGATCCAAATTGTTCATGTTGGAATCATTTTGCTAATATTTTGCTTAGGATATTTGCATGTTCTTCTAAATTATTTTATTTTATTTATTTTTGACAGTATTGGGTCCTCATTGCCTCATGAGCTTTTCTCTAACTGCAGTGCATCAGGGCTATCTCTAGTTATGGTGTGTGGGCCTCTCATTGTGACAGCTTCTCTTGTTTCAGAGCACAAGTTCTAGAGCACAGGCTGAATAACCCGTGGTATGCGAGTTTAGTTCCAGGGCATGTGAGATCTTCCTAATCAGGGATCAAACCCATGTCTCCTGCACTGGCAGGCAGATTCTTTACCACTGAGCCACCAGGGAATTCCACTTCTCATGTTTTTATGAGTGAGATATTCATATAAGTTTCATCTCTCATAGTCCCCTGCTAAATTTCAGTATCAAGTTCAGGTTACCTCAAGAAAAAAATTGAAAAGTGAATCCCCTTTGCCTAGTCTTTGGAAGATTTTATGAAGCACTGCAAAAAATCTCTTTGGTAGGTTAGAACACTGTGCTCCCCAAAATGCCCATTGCTGAATTTTCTGAATCCATGAATATATATATATTTGCAAGGCAAACTGAATTTTGCAGATACAATTGAGATCATCACCCAACCTAATCACATGAATCCAAGTGAGGAAAATCCTTCCATGCTGTGGTGAGAGAAAATCATATGAAGACAGAATCAGAATAAGAGAGATGCTACATTGCTGGCGTTGAAGAGGAAGAAAAAGGTCGCAAGTCAAGGAATGAAAGAAACCTCCAGAAACCAGGAAGGAAAGAAACCTCCAGAACCCAGGAAGGAAAGAAAACAGATTCTCCCCTAGGAATATTGTCCTGCCATCATCTTGCTGCTGCTGCTGCTGTTGCTGCTAAGTTGCTTCAGTCGTGTCCGACTCTGTGCAACCCCATAAACGGCTGCCTACCAGGTTCCTCCGTCCCTGGGATTCTCCAGGCAAGAACACTGGAGTGGGGTGCCATTTCCTTCTCCAGCATCTTGATGCTACTCTAGTGAAATCCATGTAGGATTCTTGATCTATAATATTGTAGTATAAGTGTGTTGTTTTAAGCCACAATGTTTATGTCAGTTTGTTACAATGCAGTATGAAACCTGACATGCTGCAGTTCATGGGGTCACAGAGTCAGACACAAATTAGTGACTGAACAACAATATGAAATTAATCCAATCTCTTTCATGAATTTTATTGGGATTGGTGTCAAAGTTATATGGCCTTGACTAACACTAACAGAAGATATTTGAATATTTATTTAATTTGGTTAATGCTTATGTGTTAACTTATGTTTAAAATTTTTATCATCTAAAGGATATATAATAATTATTTTTGAGAATTTAACTTATTTTTTTCTAAATATTAAACCCTATGACATACATTGTTCATAGAATTTTTAAATTTTCTTTTAAATTATGGTAAAAAAACATAAAATGAGATTACCATCTTAACAAACCTTTATGTGTATAATTCTATACTGTGCCTTATTGAGTTTATTGCTGTTTTAAATTTATTTATGTATAGTTAATTTACGGTCGGTCTGTGTTTTTCTAACACGTGAAATTTTGATGATTCATTTTTGGTTTTTATTTTTGTTTTGTTTGTTTGTTTTTTAAATTTCCCCCTCAGTTCTCTCATGATGTCCTATTGTTTTTTCCCCTTTTGTGTCAGATTATCACTGATTGGGCTTCCCTGGTGGCTCAGATGGTAAAGACTCTGCCTGCAATGTGGGAAACCTGGGTTCCATCCCTGGCTTGGGAAGATTCCCTGGAGGAGGGCATGGCAACCCACTTCAATATTCTTACTTGGAGAATCCCCATGGATAGAAGAGCCTGGTAGGCTACAGTCCATGGGCTGCAAAGAGTCAGACACGACTGAGTGACTAAGCACAGCACACCAATGATTATGTGATGGACCATACTCTTGAAATATTATCTATCTACAGCAAAATTTGGAAAACTCAGCAGTGACCACAGGACTGGAAAAGGTCAGTTTTCATTCCAATCCCAAAGAAAGGCAATGCAAATAATGCTCAAACTACTGCACAACTGCACTCATCTCACATGCTAATAAAGTAATGCTCAACATTCTCCAAGCCAGGCTTCAGCAATACGTGAACCTGAACTTCCAGATATTCAAGCTGGTTTTAGAAAAGGCAGAGGAACCAGAGATCAAATTGCCAGCATCCACTGAATCATTGAAAAAGCAAGGGAAAAAACATCTATTTCTGCTTTATTGACTATGCCAAAGCCATCGACTGTGTGGATCACAAGAAACTGTGGAAAATTCTGAAAGAGATGGGAATACCAGACCACCTGACCTGCCTCTTGAGAAACCTGTATGCAGGTCAGGAAGCAACAATTAGAACTGGTCGTGGAAAACAGACTGGTTCCAAATAGGAAAAGGAGATCATCAAGGCTGTATATTGTCACCCTGCTTATTTAACTCATATGTAGGGTAAATCATGAGAAACCGTGGGCTGGATGAAGCACAAGCTGGAATCAAAATTGCTGGGAAAATATCAATAATCTCAGATATGCAGATGGCACCACCCTTATTGCAGAAAGCAAAGAAGAACTGAAGAGCCTCGTGATGAAAGTAAAAGAGGAAAATGAAAAAGTTGGCTTAAAGCTAAACATTGAGAAAACTAAGATCATGGCATCTGATCCCATCACCTCATGGCAAATAGATGGGTAGACTGGAAACAGTGATAATCTTTATTTTTGGGGGGGCTCCAAAATCACTGCAGGTGGTGACTGCAGCCATGAAATTAAATGACACTTACTCCTTGGAAGGAAAGTTATGACCAACCTAGACAGCATATTAAAAAGCAGAGACATTACATTGCCAACAATGGTCTATCTAGTCAAGGCTATGGTTTTTCCAGTAGTCATGTATGGATGTGAGAGTTGAATTGTAAAGAAGGGTGAGCACCAAAGAATTGATGCTTTTGAACTATGGTGTTGGAGAAGACTCTTGAGAGTCCCTTGCACTGTCAGGAGAACCAACCAGTCCATTCTCATGGAGATCAGTCCTGAGTGTTCATTGGAAGTACTGATGGTGAAGCTGAAACTCCTGATATGTTTCATCAGGAAACTGATGAAACTTCAACTCTAGCTGGCCACCTGATGTGAAGAGCTGACTGATTTGAAAAAACCCTGATGCTGGGAAAGACTACAGGCAGGAGGAGAAGGGGATGGCAGAAGATGGTATGGTTGGATGGCATAACCGACTCAGTGGACATGAATTTGGGTCAACTCAGGGAGTTGGAGATGGACAGGGTGGCCTGGCATGCTGTGGTCCGTGGGGTCGCAGAGTCGGACACAAGTGAGTGACTGAACTGAACTGAACTGACAGCAAAAATATGAAGCTTGGGTTAAAATTTCTTTTCCCTCAGAGTAGATAGACACTTGTTTCAGCCAAGAATCTGAAAAAAATACTGATTAACAACAAGCTTAAAGCAATTTCAAATCATAAAATTTCCTAGATTGTCCAAGCAAAAATTCTGTAAGAAAGTAGTTCTCCATTTCTCAGTCTTGGGTGCTTTTCTTTGCCATACCAGCAAGTTGTAGGGCAGGTAATTATTTTGGGCTCACTGCTTTCAGTTGTCCTGTACTTTGAATTTAATCAGCTTCATTTGGTGGAAATTCAAATTTCTTGAAATCTACATATGTCCTTAGGGCAAAAGTAGATTCAGAATTCATTTATTTCTCTAAATCTCAAGTCCTTGTGATACTTCTTTATTCTCTTGTTCGTTCTTGTTACTGTTAAAAAAAATTTAGTAATATATTTTGTTCCTATATTATTCCTTTTCTCAGAGAGAGTTGTAGCCATACATTTTGACCTGCTATTACCAGAAACAGAAAATTAGAAATGAACTTTTAGTGTGTCCTGTAGACAATACAGGAGACCCGGGTTCAATCCCTGGGGAGGGAAGATCTCCTGGAGAAGGAAATGGCAACCCACTCCAGTATTCTTGCCTGGAAAATCCCATGGATGGTGGAACCTGGTAGGCTACAGTCCATGAGGTCACAAAGAGTCGGACACGACTGAGCAACTTCACTTTCACTTTCATAGACAATACAAACCTAATTATCTGCAAAAGATTTTTCATATTCACAAGGATTATTATATTATTTAAAATATTGAAATATGATTGACAATTAAAATTTGTATGTACTTTGTTTTTAAAGTGTGGATTTAGAAAGATGTACAGTGATATAATGATGATTCAAGTATACATAGTGAAATCCTTACTATGATCAAATTAACACATCTATTATCTCACTAGCTACAATTTTTATGGTGACAAGAACATTTAAGATTTATACTCACTAAATTTCAAGTATAAAATACAGCATTTTTAACTATTAACGCTATGCTGTACATTAAGCCTCTAGAATTTATTAATCTTGTAACTGAACATGTTTATTCTCTAACCAACATCTCCCCATTTCCTGCAACCCTCAGCCCCTGGCAGTTCAGTTCAGTTCAGTTGCTCAGTCATGTCCGACTCTTTGAGGTCCCATGGACTGCATCACTCCAGGCCTCCCCGTCCATCACCAGCTCCCGGAGCTCAGTCTCTGGCAACCACCATTCTAATTTGTTCTATGAGTTTGATGTTTTTAGATTATATGCATAAGTGAAATCACTCAGTATTTATTATTCTGTCTAGCTTATTTCACATAGAGTAATATATTTTATAAATAAGCTATATTATAGAAATATTCTGAAATAATGGTTATCTTTTACAAAAGATAACAAAAAATTACAAGAATTACAAAAAATTCAATTAGTAAATATGCTAGAAAATACAAGCTTTTCCTCCTCTTCATTAATGCCTTAAATTATTAGCTTTGAAAATAGCAAGTATACTGGTATACATACAATTCAGGGAAAAAAGACTTTTAAATATAAAAGCATATTTTATTCTAAAAAGAGTCACAAAAATGGAAGGGTTTTTGTTGAGTCAGCTTTTCTACTGATATAATCTAAACAGCTGCCTAGATTCTTGACAACTTTGAGAATCTTAAGAGAGACAAAACCTCTGAGTTCTACTTTTTAAAGGAAACATGATATAGCTCTTGTGTTCTTTTAAAATCAAATTAAAATATACTGACTTGTAAATTAAAAATCTTCTACATTCTGCTTTTACTCAGAGGATTTGACAGTTAAATATGAGTTCCAGAGCATGCATACAAGTTCCATAAACAAGAATGCCTTGCTCTTAACTGTGACAAGTTTTCAAGGAGAAAGCAGTGTACTACATACTTGTCACGTAGCCAATCATGATTGAAAAGCCTTGCTTTGCTGATTTCTGTTAAGTATTCTATAAGATGCTTTGCTTATTCACTTTGCAAAATTCTACAGGCAGACATTAAAATCGCCCTGTAGTTGAATAAAGGGCATTTTTCTTTTGTTTTCAATAACAATGAAATAACGTTTTTAGTCTCCAAATATATATTATATTCATTTAAGAGAGCTTTTTCCTTGGGGCTGCCTGAATTTGATCAACATATATCACTTATAACTGAGGGAAACTTGTAGTTAATTAAGATTTTAGAAGGAAAAAAAATAAAAAATAGAGACTAAAAGACGTGTTTTTTTAATTAAAATTTCAGTTTATTGAGGTATGGTTGACATAGAATATTTGTAATTTGTGTGATTTGATGTACATACACATTATGAAAATAGTCTCCCCTCCATCTACTTAATCACCATATCTATCTCCTAATATATATTATCCCTTTGTTTTTATTTTCTTTGGTGAGAGGGTTTCAGTTCTACTCTCACAGAAAATTTCAGTTATATGGTACAGTTTTATTAACTACTGTCACCATGTTTATTTCATATTAGTTCATCACCCTTTATTCACGGTATGCCTGAAAGCTTATGACTTTTTGCCAATACTTATCCAATTCTTAAATCTTGGAGAGATAGATATTATAAAACAATTATTGTTCTTGTTGTTTAGTCTCAGTCTTGTCTGACTCTTTGTGACCCCATGAACTGTAGCCAGTCAGGTTTCTCTGTCCATGGGATTTTCCAGGCAAGAATACTGGAGTGGGTTGCCATTTTCTCCTCCAGGGAATCTTTCCAACCCGGGAATCAAACCTGCATCTTCTGCAAGTCTCCTGCATGGCAGGCAGATCCTTTACCACAGAGAGTGATTCCCTGTATTTATACTTTTCATCATAGGGCCATTCATTTTATTTATATTTTTTATTCGTGCCTTTCACTGAGTCACTAAATGGTAACATATTATTTGGCTAGTTTGGTATGTAGAATTCAATTTTCTACCATGTGTTGTACCACTTTGAGTAATGTCCTCCCTTTCAGAGTTAAAAAATATGTGAATATAATGGGATATATCTCCTATGGTGTTTTCTGTTTATGTTTATCAAAAAATGATTTTTGAAAATATGATTAAGGCTTCCAATTAGTTCAATAATGAAAACGGAGATTATCCTGGTTTGGCTTGATCCTGACAGTTGGGGACATTAAAAGAGGCAAAAGGCAACAGTATAGATTCACCTACTGGTTTTAAAGGAGCAAGCTAAAAGTGGTGCAAAGAACCACATGCCAAGAAGGAATGGGTGGCTGCTAACAGCTGAGAATTGCCCTTGGTGAGCTAGTTCAGTTCAGTTCTATCGCTCAGTTGTGTCTGACTCTTGGTGACCCCATGGACTGCAGTACCTCCCTGTCCATCCCCAGAGTTTACTCAAACTCATGTCCATTGAGTTAGTGATGTCATCCAACCATCTCATCCTCTGTTATCCTCATCTTCTTCCACCTTCAGTCATGCCCAGCATCAGGGTCTTTTCTAATGAGTCAGATTTACACATCAGGTGGCCAAAATGTTGTAGTTTCAGCTTCAGAATCAGTCCTTCCAAAGAATGTTCAGGACTGGTTTCTTTTAGGATGGACTGGTTGGATCTCTTTGCTGTCCAAGGGACTCTCAAGAGTCTTCTCCAACATCACAGTTCAAAAGCATCGATTCTTCCATGCTTAACTTTCTTTATAGTCCAACTGTCACATCCATACATAACTACTGGAAAAACAAAACCTTTGACTAGACGGACCTTTGTTGTCAAAGTAATGTTTCTGCTTTTTAATATGCGGTCTAGGTTGGACATAACTTTCGTTTCAAGGAGTAAGTGTCTTTTAATTTCATGGCTGGAGTCACAAACTGCAATGATTTTGGAACCACCCCCCCACCCGAAAATACAGTCTGTTACTGTTTCTGTTGTTACCCATCTATTTGCCATGTAGTGATGGGACCAGATGCCATGATCTTAGTTTTATGAATGTTTCATTTTAAGCCCACTTTTTCACTCTCCTCTCTGACTTTCATCTGGAGGCTCTTTAGTTCTTCTTCATTTTCTGCCATAAATGTGGTGTCATCTGCATATTTGAGGTTATTAATATTTCTCCCAGCAATCTTGATTCCAGTTTGTGCTTCATCCAGTCCACATTTCTCATGATGTACTCTGCATATAAGTTAAATAAGCAGGGTAACAATATATAGCCTTGTTGTACTCCTTTCCTGATTTGGAACCAGTCTGCTGTTCCATGTCCAGGTCTAACTGTTGCCTCTTGACCTGCATACAGATTTCTCAGGAGGCAAGTCAGGTGGTCTGGTATTCCCATCTCTTGAAGAATTTTCCACAGTTTGTGGTGATCCACATAGTCAATAAAGCAGAAACAGATGTTTTTGTGGAACTCTCTTCCTTTTTTGATGATCCAACAGATGTTGGCAATTTGATCGCTTGTTCTTCTATCTTTTCTAAGTCCAGCTTGAACATCTGGAAGTTCATGGTTTGCGTACTATTGAAGCCTGACTTAGAGATTTTAGAGCATTACTTTACTAGTGTGTGAGATGAGAGAAATTGTGCAGTAGTTTGAGCATTCTTTGACATTGCCTTTCTTTGGGATTGGAATAAAAACTGACCTGTTCCAGTCCTGTGGCCACTGCTAAGTTTTCCAAATTTGCTGGCATATTGAATGCAGCACTTTCACAGCATCATCTTTTAGGATTTGAAATAGATCAATTGGAATTCCATCTCCTCCACTAACTTTGTTCATAGTATAGCTTCCTAAGGCCCACTTGACTTCACATTCCAGGATGTCTGGCTCTAGGTGAGTGATCAGATCATTTTAATTGTCTGGGTCATGAAATTTTTTTTTTTAAACATAGTTCTTCTGTGTATTCTTGTCACCTCTTCTTAATATATTCTGCTTCTGTTAGGGCCATACCAAATCTGTCCTTTATTGAGCACATCTTTGCATGAAATGTCCCCCTGGTATCTCAAATTCACTTGAAGAGATCTCTAGTCTTTCCCATTCTATTGTTTTCCTTTATTTCCTCTAGGTGTGCTAGTAAGAAGACAGAAATTTCAGTTCAATTTCAGTATAGTGCTGCAATTCCAATAGCAATCAGGAAGCTTAGAAAAATTCCTTAAACTACAGGTGAGACCATATCCACTAATACCTTCTTTTTAGACAGGGGATACTATAAACAAAGGGCTCTGCAAAAAAAGTATCAGATTCCTTTCCCACAGAAATGGTGAGATCATAAATGTATGATGTTTTAAGCCACTAAAATTTTGCTAATTTGTTGCACAATAATTGAAAAATAATTTTCCAGAAAGTCAAAATAACAGTTGGAGATATAATTTAATAGTTTCTAATGCTCATTATTCATCTGTGGCAAATATATTACAATGAATAAATTGGTCTTGGGAAAATTCAGTATCAACTTAACTTGTCAATGTTAATTTTAAATTGTAAAAATATAAATATTATTTAAAAAAAATTATTTGTGTCACTTTTCCTATGGTTATTTATCAAGTTATCAGATGATTTTTAGATAAAAAATGAGACAAGATCTTCCCCTGATGGTATTTGAGGATTATGATCCAATGATCTTAGTTGTATAGATTACACCAAATTACTTGTTTTCTGTACCTTAGATTCATTATCTATAAAAGTTAGTCGTTATGGTCTTCTGAAGTCTTTTTTACATGAAAAGCTTTATATACTCAGATACTTTAGTGAAAATATAACATATTTTATTTGAAAATTTATTTGAAGGAGAAAAATATCAGATTTCTTCAACTCTATGAACAAAGCAAGTAAGTTAAAAAAAATAGTGAAAAGCTTTCACTACAGGGAAAATCAAATATTCTAATGAGAATCAAGAACTAGATCTTTTAATTCCCTTTTCAAGGCTGAAATAAGAAAACCTCTATGTATACTCATAGATATTTTGAAAATCATTTGTGTGAGCACATGAAAAATTGAAAGGATACTTAGACTTTTCCTTTAAAACTAAATATCCTTTTTATCTGTACTGGACCTATGAAAGCTCAAGAAGCACTGTTGAGATAACGGTGAATTCCATTCCGATTAAATTTGTAAATATTCTATAATAAATAGATTAATGTGAACATGAAAGTTGAATGGAGTCAATATCATTAACTCATGGAAAGCATAATTATAATCAGGTCGAGCCTCACACAAGGGTATCATTCATTTTACCATATAAAAGAAATATAAGACAATTAACAGTTTCCAAATTACCTTGATGGGAGAAAACCTACAATAGAGCAATCTATTACTTACTAATGAAGTTACATTCCATAAAGGAGTTCCTCCAAGGAATTTCCTTTTGAAATAATATTTATGTACAGTTTAGCAGAGGTGAGCATTGATTGCTTATCTCAATTGCAAATTTATCAAGTTCCCCAGAGGAAAAAGCACACAGATTGTTTGACTGAATTGTTGTGGGTGGTTTAAAATTATGATGAAAGGCAATGTAAAAATAAAAACCATGTGGGTTTCTTTATTTTGCTTGAAGGGACTGTTACTAATTTATTTTTCTTATAAAAATTCAATGAAATTAGAATTTATGTTTTGCTTCCAAATTGACAATAACAAAAGGGAGATTAAATTAGCCAATTTGTTATATTTATTAGTTCTATGTCATTCATTTTAGCCTAGCCACTAAACATGAGTGCTTATTCAATGGCAGAAAGTACAAGATAAAGAGAAATAAATACCCCCCTAAAATTGTTACAAAATGGTATGGGTTATTAACTACATGTAAGAATGTAAATTTAAAATACTCAGCAAAGATTTAGTTCCAGTATAAACACAACTACAATAGAAGTTTTGTAGAAGTACAAAGAAGCATATAATATCATCTAAGACACTTACAATGAATTTGGTTGTTTATAAACATATGTTTTTCAAACTTGTAATAGTCTATAATTCATTCATCCATATAATAAATGAATTCTAGTAGATACTTGACATTGAGAAAAAGCCATAATTCCTATTTTGGAATTTCCTATAAAATGAAAAAGACAGAAAATAAACATGCAAACAATAAAGAACTTTAATGTGACAAAACTTTTCTCTGAAAATGTTGGAAAGAATTTAGTGTTGGACAAACATAAATGGGGTAACTAACTAGATAGGGGGGAGGCAATATAAGTCTTTTTGAATATATCATTTAAGATGAGACATGAAGTTTATAGAAGAGACAACTATGTAATGAACCCACAAAATGCAAGTGGTTTGTGTCTTGCATTAGGAAGACACAATAGGAATAGGAAGGACTTGGCTAATTAAAGGATCTATAGCATCCAGTGTGGAATAGGAAGGACTTGGCTAATTAAAGGATCTATAGCAACCAGTGTGATTGGAGTACAGAAAACCAGAATCAGAGTTGTTTAAAGTGTGTTGAAAATGTTCCTAAGGATCAGGGTTTCTAGACCATGCACAGGATTTTAGATTATATTCATAATTCCACCAGAAGTCAATGAAAAAAAAAAAAGAGGTATGATATGTTTTAATTTAGGGCTTTTAGAAAAGGTGACCCATGCTACTTTGTGTTTTAAAGGTTACTGGCAGTTGAGAGTGTTGAGGACAAGAGTATAGATTAGGAGACCACTGGCCAGAGACTGGCCACAGAGCAGCCCAGATATGGCCTGGATGATAATATTAGCACTGGATAGGAAGACAACGAGGCTAACAATAGATCATTTTGGTGATGGTATTAGGCTTCCCCATGTGGCTCAGTGGCACAGAATCCACCTGATAATGCAGCAGACACAGGAGACTGGGGCCAGTATTTTAGACAGAAGGGAGTGGGAAAGAGGGACGAATGAAGCAATCCCGCAGAATTTATTTTCTGCTTGAGAAGCTGCATGAATGGTGGTATCATTTACTGAGATAAGAAACACATACAGCTTTCATAAGAATAAATAATCAGGTGCACTGTGGATGTGTTAGTTTTGAGATTGTAGATTAAACAAGACAGTTGGGCTTAAGCCTGGGTAGTAAAGAGATTCAACAAGGAATTTGAGTCACTAGCAGCCATAGAAATAGAATGTAGACAGAAAAGAGGAAAGGATGAAAGAATAAGTCCTGGAGACTCCAATGGAAAATTGTCAGGAAGGTTATTGGAAAGATTATTAGAAAAACCAAAATGAGATCGATGTTCTTGAAGCTAAAAGAGAAGGATTTCAGAAGACCAGAAAGGCTCACCTGTGCTAAAGACTGCAGGGAAGTAAAATCAGAACCAAATATGATCACTGAACTTGGGAAAAGTAAAGTTTCTGGTGACTTGACAAAAGGCATTTCAGTGGAATAATGAGAAAAGAAAGTAAATTTTATTCCCCACGTGTTCCCCAGGAACACATGTACACCCATGGCTGATTCATGTGAATGTATGTCAAAAACCACCACAATATTGTAAAGTAATTAGCGTCCAATTAAAATAAATAAATTAAAAAATACAAATAAAAATTTAAAAAAAGTAAATTGTAGAGCACTGAGAAGTGAACTGAAAGTGAGAAAGTGGAGTCTGAGTGTAGTTAGTTCTTTCTAAAAGTTTGTTTATATAGGTATTTATATAGGCAAGGAAAAGGAGTAGCATCTGGAAAGATTTGTGAGGAAAAATATATCTATTTTGAAGAAAATGAGAAGAGAAGTTTGTATGCTGATATGAACATTGTGCTAGAGAGAGAGAATGCTGATCTAGGACACCAGACTAATGAGTGCCCAAAGTCAGAAACTTCTTAACGTCTTCAGATCGTTAAAGGAGACAGGATCCAGAGTAACTGGAATGGAATGAGAAAGAGGAGTAAACTGTGAATGCAACCTGAGGGAGAATAAACAAAAGTGACGAATGCACAAGTAAGCTAGAAATTAAGTAGGGATTAGGGAATTCCAGGGGAAGGCAATGGCAACCCACTCCAGTACTCTTGCCTGGAAAATCCCATGGACAGAGGAGCCTGGTAGGCTGCAGTCCATGGGGGTAGCTAAGAGTCGGACACGACTGAGCAACTTCACTTTCACTTTTCACTTTCATGCATTGGAGAAGGAAAAGGCAGCCCACTCCAGTGTTCTTGCATGGAGAATCCCAGGGACGGCAGAGGCTGGTGGGCTGCCATCTATGGAGTTGCACAGAGTTGGACATGACTGAAGCGACTTAGCAGCAGCAGGGAATTCCAAACCAATAATTTCTGTATTACCAAGGATTTGGAATCAAGGTCACCATCTCAAAGTGATTAGGCAGGTAGGAGGTTGAGGAGTACCAAGATGTTTGGGGCTAAATGATAATATATAAATTATTTGTTTTATAATAGAATATAAACTTTCCACAAAAATATTTTTGTATTATCAGAGATGCTGAAAGAATATTTGATTGATGGTTGTGAAAACTGGACCATAAAGAAGGCTCAGCATGGAAGAACTTATGCTTTTGAATTGTGTTGCTGGAAAAGACTCTTGAGCATCCCTTGAAGAGTAAGGAGATGAAAACATTTCAATTCTAAATGAAATCAACCCTGAATATTCATTGGAAGGACTGATGCTGAAGTTGAAGCTCCAATACTTTGACCACCTGATGCAAAGAACTGACTCATTGGAAAAGACCCTGATGCTAGGAAAGACAGGTCAGGAGGAGAAGGGGATGACAGAGATGAGATGGTTGGATAGCATCATTGACTCAGTGGACATGAATTTGAGCAAACTCCATGAGAGAATGAAGGATAAGGTAGCCTGGCATACTGCAGTCCATGGGGTTGCAGAATCGGATGTGACTGAGTGACTGAACAACAACAAATCATAAATTTAATTTAAACTTCGCTTTGAGTCAACCTGATTGTGCAACTTTGATTTTCATTTATCCACCTTCCTTAGGGGTATACACTATTGAGTCCTTATAATGAATATTGAGTTTCTTTCAGCTGAACAGGGAAGAAGGTGAGTGAAATGGAAATTAAATATTTTTGCAAAGGATTGTTTGCTTTTCTAGATTATGAAATCTAAGATGGACATAAGAGAAGACAGAAGAGTATTAGTAGATAGTTAATAGAATAGTGGTTTTAGCATATTTGGAGAGAATGATGGAGCAACCGGAAAAGATGAGCTGGAAGTGGAGAAGTGAGTGGGATTTAATATCTTGGAATTAGATATAAGGAATTGGTAAACTTGGGAGTGTATGGCTGAGAAGCAGAGAAAATGAAGGTCATTGAAAATAAGGCAATACATTTGAGGAGTAATGAAAGAAAATGTGGGGGAGCTATAGGGTCTAAGTCTACAGTTACTAGCATGGGAAAAAAGATTAAAAGGTTGATAAATAATAGCATTGAGTATCTATAATTTTAGATTAGCTAGCTAATCAAAAGTTTCTAATTATATACTTGAATTGCTATTTATTTTATTGATTTTAGAAATGGGTATTTGGCTTTCTGCTATGATGAAAGGGGATTTTTTTCCTCAGTTTTGGTAAATGTGGCTTACATCTTCTTCCCGCCAATCTTCAAAACAGTTATGCCCAGGGTTTTTGCTCAGCTTGTATACACCAGTACAGCCTGAAGAGCCACTGAATATTGAAATAGGCGTGAAAGTTAGTCCAGCAGTGCATCCTAGGGCCCAGGAGTTCCCCCTCCCACCTCTTCATGTCTCCTAGGAGAGGGGTGGCTGTCAAGAGCTCTGCTTCAGGACTGCATCTGGTGCATGGGTGCCTACCAAATGATCTAATTAAATGTGATGCTCAGTCACTCGGTCTTGCCCTACTCTTTGTGGCTCCATGGACTGTAGCCCACCAGGCTTCTGTGTCCATGGGATTTCCCAGGAAGCATACTATGGATTTCCATTTCCTTCTCCAGGGAATTAAATGTGAAAGTTGACATAGTATATAAATGTCACTCCTGGTTATATGTCTATCTAACTTGCTTGATAGGTCACTGTATCAATATCAAATGACATATTTAAAAGTTTTTTTAAGATATATACTCTCTGCTATAAAAGACAACTCCTGATTGTTCACTCGTAAAATTGGGCATTAGTGAACTACTCTTTTGTCTACCTGCTTTTTTCCCCTTTACGACCTATCACATGTAGGCCTTACTTTAAGATTTATTATATCATATGTTATATATACACCTAAATGATATTTAATAGCTAGTTTCTAGTAATTTCTATGTACCACAATATCTCATATCATGGGAATGATTGGAAAATTGTCTATAATTTTTTTTTTCACTTCTTTTGGTTAACAAGAAAAAGAAATTTGTCTGA